>NC_091365.1:3761121-3893621 GCF_038502225.1 Cherax quadricarinatus
ATGATAAGGCCCATGAAGCTACAAGGAAATGAATCTAGCAAGTGTTGGGGCCAAAATCCGAGAATCAACCCTCTGCAACTACAAAGAGGAGAGTACACAAAACAGTAGTGTGTTATGTACTTACATCACACTGTTGTAGCTACAACTGTACATTCTGTGGAGAGAAGGTTGACATTGTCCTTCTAAGCTCAGGTGGATGGCTGCAAAACTTGATGCTCCTGTAACATTAGTAGTTTTGCTGCATTTCTTATGATTACCACTGGTATGATGTGTACTTGAAAAAAAAAACCATTTGGGTCATAAAACAACTGCAGTTCTCAAAACTATCTTGTGAAGGATTTTCTTCCCATGAACACAGTTTCATAAAAACTGTACATTGTGTCATATGATGAGAACCTAGCATGCTGTAGCCCAGTATAATTTATAAATACATGGGAAAGTGCTAAACCCATAAGGAGAAGGGAAGGGGGAAAAGAATAATCAGATATGCTCCTCGAGGAAGCGCTAAACCCATTGGGATCACACAGCCTGGGAATAGGAGAATTTCATCAGCATTCAACACTTTCATTATCATTCACACAGTCACTCTTTGCAGTGGTGCCCAGATATGATAGTTTAGATGTCACTCCAAACAGCCAATATCCCAAACCCCTCCTTTAAAGTGTAGGCATTGTGCTTCCCACCTCCAGGACTTGAGTCCGGCTAACTAGTTTCCCTGAATCCCTTCACAAAATATTACCCTGCTCACATTCCAACAGCTCATCAGGTTCCAAAAACCATTCATCTCTATTCACTCCTATCTAACATGCTCACACATGCCTGCTGCAAGTCCAGGCCCCTTGCACACAAAACCTTTTTTTACCCCCTCCCTCCAGTTCCTAGGGTGTCCCCTACCCTTCCTCCCCTCCACTACAGATTTATACACCCTCCAAGTCATTCTATCTTGTTCCATCCTCTCTAAATGACCAAACCACCTCAATAACCCCTCTTCATCCCTCTGAATAATACTTGTTGTAACTCCACACCTCCTCCTAATTTCCACACTACAAATTATCTGCATACTTTTTACACCACACATTGCCCTTAGACACAACATCACTGCCTCCTGCCTCCTCCTCGCTGCAGCATTCACAACCCATGCTTCACACCCATACAAGTGTGCTTGTATCACTATATTCTCGTACACTCCCTTCTTTGCCTCTATGGATAACATTCTACTGAATTTCCCACATCAACTGGGTTGGGTAATTCCCCACCAGCAGGTCAGACTAATATATGTTTGCCAACTTTCCAACATCTCTACAAAAGTTGTGGCACTGAGATTCAAGATTCAAGCATACCACCAAGCATTTCTCTTGTCAGTTTAGTGAATCATATATGATAGAAGGCACTTTTATGTAACCCAGAGAAATAATACAGGACAAAAGACGAGAAAACTTGATCTAGGGGACAAAGACACATTCAAATTCAGTTCCCCTTGCTATGATAGTAGAGTGTAAAAGTATTGATATATACTGTATTATATTCAGTATTTAAATTGTCACAGAAAAAAGTCATTTCTATAACAGCTTTTATAACTGTGTTACAACTCCAAAGAAGTACATATATGGCAACTCCTCAAACCAAAATTCCATATTTTTTTTTTGTTGCCATTTTCAAAAGCGAATTTCATTTCAAACCATTTGATGTTCATGGTAAAATAAGTATCTTAGGATCTCAATAAGACAAATTTATGCTGCATGCAATAATAGTAAATTTTTATTTTTCATTTTATTGTTCAGTGTACACCATTCCTAGCAGAGGTTGTAGCTCTGGGTTCCTGCCTAGGACAGTGTACACCACTCCTAGCAGATGTTTTAACTCTGGGATGGGACTACTGTCTAGGACAGTGTACACCATTTTAGCAATAGTAACTCTGGGATGGGATTCCTGCCTAGGACAGTGTACACCATACTAGCAGTAGTAACTCTGGGATGGGATTGCTGCCTAGGACAGTGTACACCGCACTAGCAGTAGTAACTCTGGGATAGGATTCCTGCCTAGGACAGTGTACACTGCACTAGCAGTTGTAGCTCTGGGAAAGGATTCCTGCCTAGGACAGTGTACACCACTCTAGCAGTAGTAACTCTGGGATGGGATTCCTGCCTAGGACAGGGAATATCTTTCCATACAGAGGCCATATCTCTGGAATGAAGCTCCTGCCTAGGTCAGAAAACACCACTCCTAGCAGAGGTTATCTCTGGGATGGGGTTCCTGCCCAGGACAATCACAGGATTACAAAACGGTTCATGATGAAAAAAATAAATAAAAAAATCACAGGAACCCTTTGTAAAGAAATATCACAGGGTATACATATGGGCAAAAACTTACAGATAAATGCCAAGCACTAGTCGTCACAAGTATTATCAACTTTTGCATGATTTATCCACTTCATCACCAATGTAATTTATCCCCAAGCAGGTGACAGAGGCATTAAAGTCTCATCGAAGTACCAACAAATAATTATTGGATGAGGCACTGCTTGTGGTTAACACTGCATCATTGTCCTTTACATTTGCATAGACATTCTGTCCTATCAGGATTATTCAAACGGCATCTGCAGAATTGGCAGTCTCATGGATTAAAATACATACAAATATGAAATCTATTACCAAATGTCTATATTGTGAAATTTTTAGCTAACAATACAAAAAATAACTCTCTCAGAGCATTACATACTTCAAACCAATACCAGCAAGTCAATGCAAGAGCTTTCATTTTTAAATAATTGGCCTTATAGAAGCTCTTGATCATCAGCAGTTTGGGACCAACATCACTTAATTTCTACCAATTATAAATGCTCTCATTTCTCCCAGTAGATGAAATAGGGAGGTATAAAAGGGAGTAGGAGGGGAAAAAAAGGCTTCCCCCTCCTTCTCCCTAACAGCCTCAATGTGACCACCCCACTGCACCACTAGGGGACAGGACGGCTACCGTGCATCATTCCTGGCCTTTAATGCTTTCATTTGGACTCAAACTCAAGAAACCCTTTCGTTTGGACGAGAACAAATGGTCGGTAATTTTTCGTTTTGGACACAAAAACTGCCAGGACCTGCAATATTTGGACATTTAACTACTGGAACTTTCCAGACATGGACAATGGACCGTTGGAATTTCCTTCAATGGACACTTGAACTCTCATAACTCACTTGCTCTGGACAAGGTTTTTCACCATCATTATGCAAACATCTTGACAGTTACCACAGTGAACTGATAACACAACCAATCTTGGCTTTCAGCTCATGAAAATAATTATATTTTCTCAAGTAAAATTAAAATATTATCTTAACTGAAATAAAAACCTGGTTAAAATGAGTTTTAACAGTCAACTCATAGATCTAAGTAACTAAGATCTTTCATTTTTTGTCTTTTGAGTTTATTATCCCAATCTATAACAGTTGGCAACATATGACTTCAAACAGTGTGAAATACATAACACCTTCATTATCTGGGTTTAAGGTAAAAAAAAAAAACACAAATTTTTAAATCTTTAAACTAACCCTTTAAACTTGTACAAACAATATGAATAATCAGAAAACTGCATCACAATCAAATGACCTTTCAGTAGAGATTCTAGCTCAGTAGGCCCTAGATAATTAAGGTGTTCATGTAAAATATGAATGCAACATTCAAATTGCACATATCTTTTGAGCAGATTAGCCAATGACATTTCTATCCCTAATACTGTGTTGTTGAAAAACCAATTTGTCCTTGTTTTCACAATTGGTGATGCTTCTCCCACTGTTCGTGACAAACGCCTGACAACACTATTCACTAGTCGGCATCATAGCAGGGATAGCTAGCTGCGATGTGCAGAACTTATTTTTGGTATTTTGATATAATGTTACTTTTTATTTAAATTTTTCTTTTCCTTCACACCAATACCCCACTTTCTGAATATTAAACCCCTACAATATTTGCATATAAATTAAAGCAATAATAATTACAGTAACGATAATAATAAGCTAAAGAAAACTGTACAGGAATAGAGGAAGCATGGAGAGGCCTGGCCGGGCAGCAGTCGTCAACGTTAGGACGCTTCGTGTGGTGTACGGGACCTATGCTTGGGCCACAATTTTCTGTACAACCATTATATTACATTATGGAAAATGTATTATCACATTTCCTTTCATTATTATCATGGGGAGGGGAGAAAATGAGGGGAATGCCTCCTTCACAAAGGCACAGTTTCTAGAGCAGTAAGTTTCAGGAATTCCAGAATGAGAGTAGCAACCAAAATATCATATAAAAAAAATGAAGTAAACTTGCACTTGGTAGCATTTTGAGAACTTTGTGAAATATAAATAAAATACTGCACTACCTAACTAGTTCAATAATACCAACTAATTAGTTCTTCGATTGGTCACTTATAAACAGCTACCAGATGCTCATATTGACCAAATTATACTATTATTCTCATAATACAACTCAGCATTCATCTTCAATGAATTTAAGTTAGGAACTCAGCCCATGTCAGAGAGGCACTCCAATGACTGACCGAGTAATGACCCTGCGCATGTCAGAGGCACTCAAACAACTGACCAAGTACAGACTTGGTCCATGGCAAAGAGGCACTCCAACAATTGACTGAGTAAAGACTTGGCCCATGCAAGGGAGGCACTCTAACAATTGACCGAGTAAAGACTCGGTCCATGCTAGAGAGGCACTACAACAGATAAAGTAGACTCAGTCAATGTTAGAGGAATACCTCAACAATGGACTAAATACACACTGAGAAATGGGCCCAAGATTAACCTCAGACACCAGGCTGTTGTCAAAATGCTGTCATAACACTGTTGCAGAACTTTTCAAGGACCTCTATGCTTTAACATGCTTAAGCACACAACCCTTGATAACAAGGAACTTACAAGATTGGAGAATATGAACTCTTTATTAGATCCATTAAACAGCAAAGCCTAAAATTCTTAGATAATTAGCATCTCCAACACACACTACAGATAGATCCTGCTTAAATAAGGAAAAAGTATGATAAAAAGTGCCCATTCAAAAACTACATCTAGTAAGTTGAGCAAACCTGAATAATTTGAATTTAAACATATAAAATATACCATATTTAAATTTATGACTGCAAGTATAGATGAGTGCAGGTGTAAAGATGTTTACATGTACAGATAAATGACTGGCTAATATGAGCGTGTTCGTCTGCATGTGTTCGTGTGCGTGCGTGCGTGCGTGTGTAAGTACCTGAACCTTCATGTAATTACAGTAAGCCCTTTTATAAACAACACTACATAGTGCAATTTTTTGCAATCGTGAGTGAAAAACCATTAGCATGTAAACTAAGTTATGTGCAAAATCTGGGTACTATATGCCATGAAATTTTTTCCCCTTCAACCCTAGCTGGGCCTAAGAATTGAGTGTTTGGAGAGGCACAGTTCCTCACCTTCCTCGCTGCCACCCATGCCACCTACAGATGTTTTCTGCGAGGAGTGCTGCATGCCTTATTCCGTGTTTATCAAAGGATTTTGGATCGTTTTATCACCCATCTCATCTCTGGATCTTAAACATTTCACTCAAGTGGAATAATAATGATGCTTGATGTGCCAAGAAGAATAAGCATGGAGCTCTGATGGTACTGCAGAAAGTGGAAATTTTAGATTATGTATGTTAAGAGGTGATACACATGTGACAAACTGTTCATATTCTTGGTCTCAGAGAATCCACTATCTGTACAGCATGAGAACCACAGCCATCCACCTAAGCCTAGTAGGGCCAAATCAACCTTCTCTACAGTCATATCTACATGCAATGCCAACTAGAATGTAGGGCAAGATAATCTGTACCTAGCAAAATAAAAAAAAAAAATTGGTAAATATGGAGGCATTTGGAATGTAACCTTATTTTCCCCATATGTTCATTTTAAACAAGGTGACAATTTTCCAGAACATATCTCACAAGTTATGAAGGGATTTATGGTACATATCTGAATTCAACATTTAGCTCTAGATCTTATACCTGCCTCACTTTCAACTGACTGATGTGAGTCAGCTAAACAATGCAATCACAAATTAACCTGCTTGACCTTTTTAATGAATGATATGAATTACCTCCATTGTATTTTCCGTTTGAACCATTACATGGAATTTTTTTCTGTTCTGAGAGATTACCTATTTGTAGAGAGTAAATGCTTGCTGTGTCCCATCCTGCATTTACTGTCACACGAGTTTTTAAAAGACCACAGTAACAGTAGCGCAACACTACCTCCACTTAAGATACATAAACAGTTATTTAACATTAGCCAGTATCCTGTCTGCATCACTTTTTTGTGTATAATGAAATAGCAGCCTTTTTTTTTCTCTCTGCTGATGTTTACAGAGGTAGAGAGTTTTACAATTACTGTGTCCTGTTTCGTTTGACATGGGGTTAAAAAATTATTGTAAAAGCTTTTAGAATTCACAAAGGTTTTGGCACATACAATTTCTTCTCAGATTTCATTCCAGAAATCAGCCACTTTATGCTTGGGGTGTATATTCACCTCAGTGATTGAGAGATTATTTAAATTTTGTTGCAAAAACAGAGCCAAGCTTTAACGTTTTTTTAAGTTACTAGCTCCTCTTGGATTCCATTCAACTTATATACCATTCTATTTGTAAAGAAATAGCTTCTAGTTTATTTTCTGCACTGTTTTTTCTGTAATTTAAAAGTAACTTAGCAATCTTATTTCATCTTTTAATAAACAAATATTAATTTCCAGTATCCTTTCCTCCTGTACATAATTACAGTACTTATCTGTAATTATTTTTAATTACCAATTTTGATTTTCTGAGTGATGAGTTCTAGCACTTGGTCCCACTTCTTTCCACTAACTTATGCAATATGCCTTTATTTCGCCTATATTTCAACCTGAGTACAGAGTCGATTCGCACTATGTCACTGCAAAAATGATTCACTATTTTTTTGCTACTCATACTGAAAACCTGTGTGTGAGTACATGTAGTTGCAAAATTTACGGAACACTGTGACTGCGTGTGCGTGTGCGTGTGTGTGTGTGTGTGTGTGTGTGTGTGTGTGTGTGTGTGTGTGTGTGTGTGTGTGTGTGTGTGTGTGTGTGTGTGTGTGTGTGTGTGTGTGTGTGTGTGTGTGTGTGTGTGTGTGTGTGTGTGTGTGTGTGTGTGTGTGTGTGAGTGAGTGAGTGAGTGAGTGAGTGAGTGAGTGAGTGAGTGAGTGAGTGAGTGAGTGAGTGAGTGAGTGAGTGAGTGAGTGAGATGATACATGATTGCAAACATGCATGTCAACATGTATATGGATATTAACACGTGCAAATGCAGGCACCTCGCAAGTGGAAGTGGAAGCAAGTGTGAGAGTGTAGGACTGAGCACACCCTCACAAAATGAAGAGTGAGGGAAGATGTAGGGGGAAAGAGAAGGGGACAGAGGAAGAGTAAAAACATGGGGTGAAGAGGAAAGAAGATACAAGGGGGAAAAAAATAGCAGAAAGATAGGATAGGAGGAAAGAGAAGATGTAGGGAAAAGAGAGAAGGGGACAAGAGGATGAAACATGTTTAAAGACAGAACAGAGAAAGGGAAAACATATGGAGAGAAGATGGGGAAGATTATGAGCTGGAGGGATGGGGAAGATTATGAGCTGGAGGGATGGGGAAGAATGCGGTGTAGGGATGGGTGAGAACGAAGTACAGGAAAAACTGAAGAAAAAAAAATTGAGGGAAATGAAATGAATGAATGAATGAATGAATGAATGAATGTGTGTGTGTGTGTGTGGGGGGGGGGATATATGAATGTAAGATAACATATGAATATACCTGTGCACAAACATGAATGCTAGTAGAGATAATCCAATACATATTATCTGAGAACTACAATAAAGAGCAGTTGAACTGATGACAGTTTGTGGAGTGAGTGTGCAACAGAGCCAGCATGATGACATCAGCCTTGCAAACCATGGCAGCATTTTGTGCTCCAAGTCTTGTCAGTCACTAAGTCTAATGTGTCTTCCTTGATAGGACATAAACATTGCAAAATTTCAGGGGCACAGTGAAGCCTTATTAAATATATAATTTGCCCACAACTCCAGTAATATACTTCACTGATCCAAGACCTAACCCATAATGTCAACTTTACCCCAGATACAAATTTATGTACCTATTGAAAATAACTTACAGGTCAACTGTCCTGAAAGTTCATATTCCAGACAAGCTGTAAGAATAGCTAATACATTCTGATTTATGGCACCTAACAAGAGGGAAGCTTAGATGTCTTCATGTCAGAAATATAATAAAAGTCTCATTGTCAAGGTCACAACAGTCAAAGTCACATACATAGACATTCTTTATTTCTATATGTAATTCACTGAGCAAATAAATAACTGGCGGATACTTAGATCCTTACAAATACACAACTGGGTAGATAAAATTCACTATATTACTATTCTTTCAACACAAAACATACCACGAAGAGAACCAAATATGTGCCAGTCATCCACAATTAATACCTATGAAGCCAAATCCCAGTCTAATGAACCACTATACTTACAATATTAATTCAGTGGCACATTTACTTGAGCCAAGGACTGGAGTCTACCTGGATTACACTGTGAGAAATAACTCACTATAGCCAGCATTAACACTTCTCAAATCATTCAGCAATAGCAAAATATGTTTAAAAGACAAGCAGCAAATGACTAACACAAAAAAGTACTATTCTATCAACATGGCAAACTAACAAATTATTTATTCCTTTTTCAATTATCACAATTTCTTATTCTACTTTTAAATCTAGGCAGTGAAATCACTGTTTAGTTTTTTAAAATTGCAATTGATGGAAACAAATTAAATAATTTAATAAAAATTATCAGAACTTTAGTACTATTCAAATTTACCAAAACTTTAGCTTATTAAAAAAATTTAATATGTATAAAACTGTTGAAAATGAGACTTTAAAAAATTTAATTATGAATAAAAAATATCTAGGCCAATATTGTAATTATCAGTAAGGAGTAATTCACAGTAATCCAATCCAGTGACAGTAACCATTCCTTCATTAAAATATCAAGCTAGAATCTAAACAAGATAACAGATACAAACTGAAGCTTACTCCATGGTTTACATGTATCAATCCTAAGAACAACATTGTGTATACAGCATATGACTTATGCTTTTGTGTTTTCTCCAGCAGCTTAGCTATTTGTGTGTCTGACTGCTCATTTGTCAACTGTGTTCGATGCTAACAGGCATGGAAACTAATGAATAAGTAGTATTCTGCTTTTGGACAATTTGTGTAGAAGGTCCTTAACCAGAACGAAGTTTTACTTTTGCAAATGTGAATAATGTATGAAATATTCTTGAGATTTGAAGATTTGTGTGCATTGTGAAGGAATTCAGTAATAAAAGAGGAAACTGTGCATGAGGAAGTAGTGGAATGGGCAAATGATTTGATATAAAACTGTTCGTGTCATGGATATGTAGTGTCATCATGGCTATCTAAAACCTTAAAGACTGGGGCACTCTCACATAGAACTGTGACAGAGTAGTGCCCTTAAGTACAGACAAGTGAAAAAAAACTGATGAAATCACAACATGAGTTTAGGGCTCGCTTTCCTTGGGTTCGAGCACCACCCATTCTGTGATTTGGTGATCTGTGTAAAAAAAAAAATTGTAAGCAAGATAGAAGATATGATGCTTTGTGGCATAAGCATGTTTATGGAAAGCACCTACTGACCATCAACACACTTTCCTCCAAACAGTAGTCAAACTTGACCAGAGCATGACATATAACATGGTTTACAGTGAAAATACATGACTGGAGAAAAGCCACTATTCATGGAAAGCCACATGGAAAGGGGGGGAGGGAGGAACACGAATTGCTAAATTCATGAACTCAACAGTAAGGAATCTTTTAAATAATGTGAAAAATTCAGAAGGATGAGAGGCTAATACACCAGTAGGATTTCATAGAGTATGATATTCATATTAAGTGACAGATGTCAGGAAATACTTTAAAGCAACATAGTAAGGAACTAAAATAATTAATCACATTAAATTTAAACAGAGATATAAGAATCAAATTAAGTCAGCAAACAGAAAGTTAAGAGGGTGGCACAAGAGCTGAAATGCAAAATCCACAAACTCAGCATGGTACTGTAATAAACTGTAACAAGGCTTCTGATAACTAATCCCAATCAGCCAGACTTGAGTCCTGCTCTCTGAAGGAGGGGCATCTAAGCTGTAATGTAGGCACACCTTAAGCAAACCAGTGACAGAGTCAATGGTGAAAATACAGTGGACCCCCAGTTTACGATCAGCTCCCAATGCGACCAATTATGTAAGTGTATTTATGTAAGTGCATTTGTACGTGTATGTTTGGGGGTCTGAAATGGACTAATCTAATTCACAATATTCCTTATGGGAACAAATTCGGTCAGTACTGGCACCTGAACATACTTCTGGAATGAAATAATATTGTAAACCGGGGGCCCACTGTAGTGGGAAACAGCTGGTATTACAAAGTAAAAGGAGGGGGAAGGGTCTTCTTGATAGAATGTCACATAGGATAATACTTCACATATTGGTAAAGCAAGTTGAGGTAAAATGTATAGGTACTCACATGGATAAGGATTAATTTAAAAGAAAGCAGTTACTACAGGGAATGAACCTGATTACAGGAGTTAATATTTATATATCTTTGTGGATAATGCAAAAATATTGAGAATACAAACCGAAGTGAATAAAAGCATGCTGCAAGTAGAAGGCTCACATAAATGGATACTAAAATTCAACCAGAGCAAAAGCTAAGTTATGAAGGTAGAAGATGGATGAGAGGAGGCCAAAAACAGAGAGTGCCAGAAGAAACAGCAGCAGCAGCAGCAGCAGCAAGAAAAATTAGGAAGCTAGTCAAAAGACTCAAAAAAACTTATACTTCATACATGTAACCATTCTTCAATATACAGTGCATGTCTGCACAAAAATACATCAAAACTGGTGTCTGAATTGAAGATAATGAGATACAAAGAAAGAATATGAGAACTAGGCCTTCTCCCACTGAATGAGAGATGAATAAAATAGGGATGTGATCATGACAGGCAAAATACTACAGGGCATAAACAGTGTATACATGGATATTCTTTACAAGAAGACTACAAAAACATGGGGGAATGGTTGGAAATTACACTATGAAACATATAGGGAGGTCAAGAAACATTTATTCAATATTTCCTGTTTAGAGGGACATCTAAACTATCATATCTGCATGCCTCTGACAAGACAGTGATAGTGTAAATGATGGTGAAAGTGTTTCTTTTTCGGGTCACCATGCCTCGGTGGAAGATGGCCAGCGTGTTGAAAAAAAAACAATGACACACTGAAAAAAGATACAACAGAGCTCAATCATATTGAAAAAATAAAAAAAAGATATAACAAAGCTCAATTACATCAGTTAGTTGGAAAAATAAGAGGCAACAAACAGTTGGACATCACTTTCCATCAACACAAACAGTCGGACATTACCCTCCATAAACAAATAATTACAGTATACTAACATTTCACTATCTCAGAGATGGGAATGCAAGAAAGACTAAAGAGAAATGAGACCAGCGTAGAGAAAAGGTGAACACCATGTAACAAAACATTTCTTTAATGAAACAATGCTATGCAAAGATCACTGGAAAATTCCTTACCCAAAGATCCTGATAAATAGTTTTAAATAGTTAAAAATGGAAACCCTCACTAGAAAAGAGAAAAACTAGCAAGAGTGCAGGAAAAGAATGCATTGGGATCAGGAGGAAAGTAGAGACAGCTAAAGAATGGCACTACAGCAAAATGAAAAACAACCAAAATTACTTCATAGCCACATCAATAACATGAGGATTAAATACCAAGTGATGACATTAATGAGGGAAGGGCCTACTCACAGAAAATGTCATGTCAGCAAAAAACTCAATAATGAGCCAAGAGGTAGAGCTCAACTCCACTAACCACTGCAAACTCAAATAAGCAATCATACACACAACAATTACATCTCATTAAATACATACATACACCCACAAAATAATCTTTTTTGTTTTCTAACCTTTCTAATCTTTATCACTTTTCTCTGACCACTCATGTGTGCGAGTCCATCATAGTTGTGTAACTAATTCCAAAACTGAAGTTAAAGTTATGTGTAATTTGATTTTTTCTTAACTTTCACATTCTCACTCTCCCCTACATACAGTAATTTCAGTAATTAAAGGTATTGTTTACAGTTACTCAGTAATATATGAAACCAATTTAATGGTTATTTAGCAAACATGCTAACATAATCAATATTAATATATCTCTTTTATATATTAAAATAAAATGATGAGGTGATAAAAAACAGAACACCTCTGGTGAACATCTCTGAACAATATAATTATTAAACAATAAACCAAGTATAAATGATAATTTGGTAAAAAAAAAAAAAAATTAAAATCTTGAGTAATCACTGACTGAAGCAAGCATTATGCATGTTGATTTTATACATAGTGGATCTTTGCATGACTGGCACAAAGACAAGAACACTGAGAGGAACTGCAATACTAATGTCATAAGTGGATGAAGTGCAAAGCATCATGTTTTCCTTGCAAACTATGGATTCAAATATACATACCTGCATCCATACACTGTAACATTAAATAATGCAGAGCTACAACTCGTCTGTGAAACACGTTAATTCAGCTATGCTGCGATCACAACCATGAAAAAAAAATAATTACAGGCACATTTCAAGGACAGACTCACGGAGGCGATTAACTTCACGGGCACCAGTCGAATATTTTGGGCAAAATAGCTTATCTGCCCATTCTGCTGGGCACTGATGATTTGTTGTAGCTAGTCAAAATAGCTTCAGAAAGAAGGAAATGCCTTACAGAACACCACCATTACTCTGAAATTTAATAAACAATGTATTTTTCACTTAATTAATTATTGTCTAACACATTATCTTATTCCAGATCAACCTTTTTTATAATCCAATAATACTGCATACACATGCCAACCATCTATTTGTTGTTGAACAATGAAATTAAAAAAAAAAAAAACATGCTTATTTTGTGATATACTCCATTTTTGTAGAATTTCACTCAAAGTCAAAAAAAAATTAGTTTGTACCCCAGCATGACACTAGAACCAGCATTTTAACAAATCAAAAACATAACAACCTTGCCTGACTGTGTCTTTCTTTCTTCATTTCATTAGCTGGGTGTTGGGATTAATGCTTGTACTCGCATAAAAAGAAGAAAAACCTGCAGATGTGTTGTGTTTTGTAATACAGTACATTCTTAACAACTAATTGTTCAAATAATGATTTTAGTAAAGTGCAAAAGAAATCAATGAATACATTGTAACTGACTGAAATACTTCAAATTTTATAAAAGGAATAGTTTTTCCAGAATCTACTACTGGCTTCTGTTACTTCATATGATTATCATGGTGGCACACAACTTACACTACCCTATCCAGATACTAAGTAATCAAAGTAATCATTGTCTTTTTGGTTGTAATCACAAATTCTTATATCATGTAGTCATAAAGTCACAGTCTAACAGTCTAGTCAAATTATCACTTCCAAACTTTTGGTATGAAGTGTGGATAGGCAATTCGGGGACTTATTTTCCCTACTCTCCTCCATCAAGAGGGACAAGCGGGTAAAGGAGTTGTGAAATGGGCATAAGAATTGGTCTAGTGGGCTTAACCAAGCAAGGACACAAGGCCTGACCCATTGAGCGAAGGGCTGGAGTCACCTTGACTCTGCCATTAATGAGATAAACACCACTTGCCCTGACAAGAACAATATAGGTCACTCACTACTTTCTAACAACACGAAGAGGTATCCAAGTCAACGCTAAAACAGCACTGCATGGTATCACAATTATATCAACTCTTACGTCATGTATGACATATGACACTTCTAACTTGGCATATTCCAAAACCAATCATATTGAAGCACTATCCATACATTTGGGGCCTGATCTCCTCATGGAATGATATAAAATATACATTCATACTAAGTATATGGAACTAAGAGCTTAAAACTCTCGTCCATAATCGATGGAGTACTCTAATAAAATAGAATACCTTTACACTTTATACAATATATTCAACATTATCCACTGTTCACTTTATACAATTGGCAGGTCTGACAGAACTGTATTTCTTAAGAATCTTTTCCTGTTGATTCTCTTCCTTGCAACTAGTACCAGAACAAATGGTACTAGATGGGTCTGTTTCTCCTCCTTTAAATAGTATATTGTCTGGATGTGGTCAGGAGGACTACCACATCATACACCCACACCACCAATATTATGTCATGTGTGAAACTCACCCAGGGCAAAGCACATTAGGGAGAACACAGCTGGAAGTATGGGGAAAAGCACTTGAGAACACACCAAGGTAAAGGTGGGTGTTATCCTCATCTCTTGGCACACCACTACGCACGCAAACACACACCACACACACCGCGTATGAACCACCCACAAATATATTCTTTGCTGCACCCAACCCATTTTCTTAATTACAGTGGGGGAATAATATTGAAACAATGGCAGAGGATTTTCACTTCCAGTGAATTAAATTGAAATAGTCACGTATATCATATTTTATTGACAACTGAAAAAATTATCCTTTAAACAGGAAATATCTTCAGCAACATATACAATATTTTCTTCCTCTTCCATTTTTTAATATCACTAGTTTTTCACTTGATTATTAGATTAAATATTTTCTTTCATTTTTTTCACGTGATACCATATTAAAAAGCTGAGGCACAGTTCGGTAACCACTACAGATCCTTCCCCCTCTTTGGGACTTTGTGGGGCTGGCGAGCTGGGTGCCGGAGTGGCGGTGCGAGGGTGGATAACCGGTGCTAGGAATGTGTAGCATCATACTCTCGCACCAACTTCTTGATATGTGCCAACTTTTCGTGTAGGTAAGTGTACCGCTTTTTTTTCCGTTGGAATTCTTGATCTTGCTGAGTGGCTTCGTACTTTGTGAGGATTTGGGCACGTATATCCTGGAGGGAAAGGAAAAAAGTGTAAATACATAATTTTTTAACCCAAAGAAGGAAACACACTGACCATTACTTATTCTTTAGCTGTCTTGCCATAAGTGCACAGCCATTACATTCTAATAACCCATGAACCACACCATCCCACCCTTCAGAGTGAAGACACTATACTTCTCACCTCCAGAACTGACTAACTGCTTTCCTTGAATCAATGTATAAATGTTATGTTGCTCACACCCCAAACACACACAGAATCTCTAAAACTCCTTGTCTCCCTTCACACAACTGGATCCTAAAGCTCCTATCACAAAAAAATCTAATTTACAGCCTCCCCTTCCAATCTTTCTTGAGACATCCTCTATATCACCTTCCATCCACTCTACATTTATGCACACTTTTGGTCAACCTATATTTCTCCTTCCAAACCTCTCTAAATTATACCATACATACCACCATATTGTCTTCTGATTTCTTTACTCTTTGTTTGTTTTGCATAATATTCATAACAATGATCTCAAACATGGCATCTCCACTGCCTCCTCACATTAATATTCAAAAATCACACCTCAAACTCATAAAGTGGCAATACTATTGTACTATATTTTGACACATTACTCTTTTTTACCTCTACTGATAAATTCTCTTTTCCAGACTCCAACAATCCACCTACCTTTTTCTGTCATCTATTGCATTCTTCATTTCATCTTTTATATACCCATTTCTTGAAACATCTCCCAAATATCTAAATACATTCACTTCCTCCTCATTTCTACCCAAGAATCTTCCCTGGTTTAAACTTTCTTTTTTTAATTCCCATCACTTTGCTCTTTCCTTTGTTCCCTTTTAACTTCATTCTTTATCACACCCTTACAAAACAGCTTAACCTCTGCAACTCCTTTTCTGAATCCCTCAAAAGCACAGTAATCAGCACACACAAACCACAACTACTCCCACTTCCTATCAGATTCATTACCTTGTAATCCTACACCTCTTCTCAACACATTAGCATTCACTTCTTTTGCAACTTCATCTGTAATACATTAAACTTCTTTCAAAAAAACCGGCCATATCCCATCAAAGCAGGGTGACCCAAGAAGAAAAACGAAACTTTCTCTACTTAAATTTAGTAATATATAGGAGAAGGAATTACTAGGCCATTGCTCCTGGCATTTTAGTTGCCTCTTATGACACACAAAGGAAGAATTCTGTTCCACTTCTCCATGGAGATAAGCAGAAATAAACAAGAACTAGTAAGAGAATAGAAGAAAACTCAGAGGAGTGTGTATGTACATGCTTGTACGTGCAAATACATTAAACATTATTTTTTTTTTCAACACACTGGTTGTCTCGCACCAAGGTAGAGTGACCCAAAAAAGAAACACTTTCACCATCATTCACATATAATCACTGTCTTTGCAGAGGCACGCAAATACGACAGTTCAGACATCACTCGAAACAATCAATATCCCAAACCCCTCCTTTAAAGTGGAGGCACTGTACATTCCACCTCCAAATCCAGCTAACCAGTTTCCCTGATTCCCTTTTGAAAATATTACCCTGCTCACACTCCAACAGCTTGTCAAGTCCCTAAAACCATTCGTCTCCACTCACTCCTATCTGAACACACTCACATATGCCTGCTGTATGTCTAGGCCCCTTGCACACAAAACCTCATTTACCCCCCTCCCTTCATCCTTTCCTAGGATGACCTCTACTTCTCCTTCCCTCCACTACAGATTTATACACCCTCCAAGTCATCCTATTTTGCTCCACCTCTCTAAATGACAAACCACCTCACCAACCCCTCCTTAGCCCTCTGAATAATACTTTTAGTAACTCCACACCTCCTCTATATTTCCACACTGCAAATTCTCTGCATAATATTTACACCACACATTGCCCTCAGACACAACATCTCCACTACCTCCAGCCTCTTCTTTGCTGCAACATTCACAATCCATGCTTCACACCCATATAAGAGTGTTAGTACCATTATAGTCTAGTACATTCCCTTCTTTGCATCCATGTTACAATGGACACAAAGAAGGGAATGTACTAGAGTCTCTACAAATGCAGTGGAACCTCAATTCTCGTATGCCCTAGTTTGTATGTAAAACCATAGTTATTTTCTATAAAATGCCTTTTTTGTTAATATTTCCAATAAGAAATAATGTAAATCCAATTAATCCGTTCCAGACACCCAAAAATATTAACAAAAAAGACATTTTATAAAGAATAACTATAGTTTTACATACAAATTAGGGCATACGAAAACCGAGGTTCCACTGTACCTCAATGCACCACCTACCTTTTTATTATTATTATTACATGTTATTAGTCCATGCAGAAATGGAGAAGAATCCTTCCTCTGTAAGCCATGAGTGTCATAAGATGCTGGGAGTAAAGAACTAGTAACCCCTTCTCCTGTATAAATTTCTAAATGTAAAAAGAAGAAAAACTCTGTGAAAGCATTTCTTCTTTTTTGAGTCACTTTGCCTCAGTGGGAGATGGCAAGTGCATTAATTTTTTTTAATACATCAGTCATTTCCCATTATGGCAATGTGAGCCGTAAAGAAGAAACACTTTCATCACCACTCACTCCATCACTGTCTTGCCAGAGGCATGCCAATGCTACAGTTCAAAAACTACAATATATCTAAGCCGCTCCTTCAGAGTGCAGGCACTGAACTTCCCATCTCCAGGACTCAAGTCCAGCTAACTGGTTTCCCTTAATCCCCTCATAAATGTTACATTCCTCACACTCCAATATCACATCAAGTCATAAACACCATTTGCCTCCACTGGCTCCTATCGAACACACTCACACATGCTTACTGGAAGTCCCTTGCATGCAAAACCTCCTTCACCTCCTCCCCACAACCCTTCCTAGGACTACCCCAACCCTTCCTAGGGCTACCCCAACCCTTCCTAGGGCTACCCCTACCCTTCCTTCTCTTCACTACAGATTTATACACCCTCCAAGTTGTCCTCTTTTTATTATATTTACAAGGAAGCAATAAACTTATGGGCCTTACAATGCCTAGGGAAATGTAAGATAATCATTGTCAACCCAAGGAAAGGGTTAACCATGATTACCTTACCAGATCAAGAGCCCTTCATCAGCATCAAGCCCAGCCACAGTGCCATCACACATCTGTAAGGCCTAAGGCTGAAAAATATTCCTCTTCTCTCCAACATGTTCTAATTTTAAAACCTCACTCTCATCATGAATTTCAAACACCAATCACATTACTATCACATCCAAAATCCATAAATGCAACAAATAGCTTCTTACCCTTATCTAACTACTGCTCACTTACATGCGTTTGTGCAAGTACCCGATCCACACATCTCACTACCTTTATAAAATTGCAGATACTTACATTATACTCCACGGAACCATGAGTTTCATTCTTGAGCCGCTCCTCAAGGTTACTAAATGGCTGCGTTCGTTCTTGTATGAAACCATGTAGCTCAAGATACTCTTGATATTGTTCATTAAAGTCAGCTTTATATCGACTTCGTTGTTCCACCGACACAATTGTTGAGTAATTCCTAAAAAAAATATAGATAAAAACATAATACATTTACCTGTACATGTTTCCATATTTTATGAAAGAAATCAATTAAATTATCCTAGGAACCTAAGTAGTATTTAATGAATAAATAAATAAATAAATAATTTTTTATTTTTTTTTATTATCACACCGGCCGATTCCCACCAAGGCAGGGTGGCCCGAAAAAGAAAAACTTTCACCATCATTCACTCCATCACTGTCTTGCCAGAAGGGTGCTTTACACTACAGTTTTTAAACTGCAACATTAACACCCCTCCTTCAGAGTGCAGGCACTGTACTTCCCATCTCCAGGACTCAAGTCCGGCCTGCCGGTTTCCCTGAATCCCTTCATAAATGTTACTTTGCTCACACTCCAACAGCACGTCAAGTATTAAAAACCATTTGTCTCCATTCACTCCTATCAAACACGCTCACGCATGCCTGCTGGAAGTCCAAGCCCCTCACACACAAAACCTCCTTTACCCCCTCCCTCCAACCCTTCCTAGGCCGACCCCTACCCCGCCTTCCTTCCACTACAGACTGATACACTCTTGAAGTCATTCTGTTTCGCTCCATTCTCTCTACATGTCCGAACCACCTCAACAACCCTTCCTCAGCCCTCTGGACAACAGTTTTGGTAATCCCGCACCTCCTCCTAACTTCCAAACTACGAATTCTCTGCATTATATTCACACCACACATTGCCCTCAGACATGACATCTCCACTGCCTCCAGCCTTCTCCTCGCTGCAACATTCATCACCCACGCTTCACACCCATATAAGAGCGTTGGTAAAACTATACTCTCATACATTCCCCTCTTTGCCTCCAAGGACAAAGTTCTTTGTCTCCACAGACTCCTAAGTGCACCACTCACTCTTTTTCCCTCATCAATTCTATGATTCACCTCATCTTTCATAGACCCATCCGCTGACACGTCCACTCCCAAATATCTGAATACGTTCACCTCCTCCATACTCTCTCCCTCCAATCTGATATTCAATCTTTCATCACCTAATCTTTTTGTTATCCTCATAACCTTACTCTTTCCTGTATTCACCTTTAATTTTCTTCTTTTGCACACCCTACCAAATTCATCCACCAATCTCTGCAACTTCTCTTCAGAATCTCCCAAGAGCACAGTGTCATCAGCAAAGAGCAGCTGTGACAACTCCCACTTTGTGTGTGATTCTTTATCTTTTAACTCCACGCCTCTTGCCAAGACCCTCGCATTTACTTCTCTTACAACCCCATCTATAAATATATTAAACAACCACGGTGAAACACATCCTTGTCTAAGGCCTAATATATATACTTGAGCAATTTCCATGGGGAAGTGGAACAGAGTTCTTCCTCCGTAAGCCATGCGTGTCATAAGAGGCGACTAAAATGCCGGGAGCAAGAGGCTAGTAACCCCTTCTCCTGTATATATTACTAAATTTAAAAGGAGAAACTTTCGTTTTTCCTTTTGGGCCACCCCACCTCGGTGGGATATGGCCAGTGTGTTGAAAGAAAGATGTGTAAAGGTTCTAGGTAGTAGGCTGGTAGACAGCAACCGCCCAGGGAGGTACTACCGTCCTACCAAGTGAGTGTAAAATGGAAGCCTGTAATTGTTTTACATGATGGTAGGATTGCTGGTGTCTTTTTTTTCTGTCTCATACACATGCAAGATTTCAGGTACATCTTGCTACTTCTACTTACACTTGGGTCGCACTGCACATACTGTATATGTACAAGCATATATATACATACCATTCTGGGTTTTCTTCTATTTTCTTTCTAGTTCTTGTTCTTGTCTATTTCCTCTTATCTCCATGGGGAAGTGGAACAGAATTCTTCCTCCGTAAGCCATGTGTGTCGTAAGAGGCGACTAAAATGCCGGAAGCAAGGGGCTAGCAACCCCTTCTCCTGTATATATTATTAAATTTAAGAGAAGAAACTTTCGTTTTTCCTTTTGGGCCACCCCACGTCAGTGGGATACGGCTGGTGCGTTGAAAGAAGAAAGATATGTGTAAAGGTTCTAGGTAGTAGTTTGGTAGACAGCAATCGCCCAGGGAGGTACTACCGACCTGCCAAGTGAGTGTAAAACGGAAATCTGTAACTGTTTTACATGATGGTAGGATTGCTGGTGTCTTTTTTTTTCTGTCTCATACACATGCAGGATTTCAGGTACATCTTGCTGCTTCTACTTACACTTAGGTCACACTGCACATACATGTACAAGCATATATATACACACCCCTCTGGGTTTTCTTCTATTTTCTTTCTAGTTCTTGTCCTTGTTTATTTCCTCTTACCTCCATGGGGAAGTGGAACAGAATTCTTCTTCCGTAAGCCATGCGTGCTGTAAGAGGCGACTAAAATGCCAGGAGCAAGGGGCTAGTAACCCCTTCTCCTGTACATATTACTAAATGTAAAAGGAGAAACTTTCGTTTTTCCTTTTGGGGCACCCCGCCTCGGTAGGATATGGCCGGTGTGTTGAAAGAAAGAAAGATGTGTAAAGGTAAAAAGTTGAAAGTGAACATAGAAAAGAGTAAGGTGATGAGGGTATCAAATGATTTAGAAAAAGAAAAATTGGATATCAAATTGAAGAGGAGGAGTATGGAAGAAGTGAATGTTTTCAGATATTTGGGAGTTGACATGTCAGCGAATGGATGTATGAAGGATGAGGTTAACCATAGAATTGATGAAGGTAAAAAGGTGAGTGGTGCACTGAGGTATATGTGGAGACAAAAAACATCTATGGAGGCAAAGAAGGGAATGTATGAAAGTATAGTGGTACCAACACTCTTATATGGGTGTGAAGCTTGGGTTGTAAACGCTGCAGTGAGGAGGCGGTTGGAGGCGGCTGGAGGTGGTGAAGATGTCCTGTCTAAGGGCAATGTGTGGTGTAAATATTATGCAGAGAATTCAGATTATGGAAATTAGAAGAAGGTGTGGAGTTAATAAAAGTATTAGTCAGAGGGCTGAAGAGGGGTTGTTGAGGTGGTTTGGTCATTTAGAGAGAATGGATCAAAGTAGAATGACATGGAGAGCGCATAAATCTGTAGGGAAAGGAAGGTGGGGTAGGGGTCATCCTCGAAAAGCTTGGAGGGAGGGGGTAAAGGAGGTTTTGTGGGCAAGGGGCTTGGACTTCCAGCAAGCATGCATGAGCGTGTTAGACAGGAGTGAATGGAGACAAATGGTATTTGGGACTTGACGAGCTGTTGGAGTGTGAGCAGGGTAATATTTAGTGAAGGGATTCAGGGAAACTGGTTAGGCAGACTTGAGTCCTGGAAATAGGAAGTACAATGCCTGCACTTTAAAGGAGGGGTTTGGGATGTTGGCATTTTGGAGGGGCATTTAAATTGTTGTATCTGAGTGCCTCTGCAAAGATAGTGATTATGTATGAGTGATGGTGATAGTATTGAATGATGATGAAAGTTTTTTTTCTTTCTTTTTAGGTCACCCTGCCTTGGTGGGAAATGGCTGACAAGTTAAAAAAAAAAGTTTAGTAATTCTGATCTTCATTCCTGAGGTATATCCTGAATATTCCAAAAATAATGGCTGCATTTTAAAAGTTATGCTGATTTTATGAAACCAGCAAGAAGTCTCAGCATATCTTCTACCTCTCATATTGTTCCAGACTAAAAAAAGAGTGAAAATTACCATTAATGGAGAAGAAACTTTAAATGGCACTTCAAGAAGGGTACAAATGCTTTGTAGAACATGATCATCAATATGTTATTCCTTGTCTAGAAGGTTCATGTAATCCATCCTACTGTTTTCCCTGGCTGATTACCTGTAACATGTGATTACTTGTGTGCGTGTTCATAGGGTTAACTACTAACACAGCCTAGCCTGAGGTTGGACTTCCCTGGTACCCACCTAATGAGGCTACAGTTGCTTGCAAACTACAGGCCCAATAGCCATCACAATCTGGCCAATCAGGCAAATTTTGCACTAACTTGTCAAACATCCACTTGAAGACTCCTAAGTCTGGTTAACCATGCTCTATAAATACTACATCACCAGATAAATTATTAATCTCATCATTATAATTAAATCATGAATATGCACTACATTTCTCTTATGTATATATTTGCATTAGGATCTGTTTTTATTATTTCAAGTGCAAAATAAATAAACAGTTTCCACTAAAATTTTGGCTAGAGACTCAACATCCCAATATGTTCTATTTGGTAGTTTGACTAAACACAGCCTTCGTCAAGCGCTTGCACTTTTTATAAAGTAAGTGAGAATATGCAATACTTCAGCATGCAATTCTGTGATAAAGTAATATTATAAAGTAATAACCTCAAGACAAAGCAACTGAAAAGAAACAGAAGTCAACATTTAAGAAATTCATAAAAACAATGAAGACCCGCACAGTTGTGATGAAAAAGTGACCCAAGGAAAAAATGTTCTAGTCTGAGGAGAGTACCTTAACTTCTAAAGGTAACTGAAAACAATTTGCATCTAAATGTTATTAGAGTAATTTAAAAAACAATTGTGAAAAGCTAAGAGACAAGAGTAATGTGTTCACAACATACTTTTGGTATTCTGGTTGCATCTCCTCCCCACCATAATGACTATCTGGGGATGAATTCGGTGTTGAAGGATCCAATCTGGTATGTCCATTAGTCCTGTGGTGAGGGTTGCCATGGCCATTAGTTAGGCCATTAGTCACACCATTAATGGGCGAATGGTTTCCTGAGGTGTGGTGAGTGTGTAAGCCATTGAGGTGATGCCGTGGTGAACCTTGACTGATGGGTGATGTGGAAGATGGCTTCCTATTTGGACTTGTGGTGCCATTTATCTGAGGCCGTTCATCTTGGTGGTGTCGTCCATTGCTCACCTGTTTGTTATTTGAGCAAGAGTTCAGCGAATAAGAGTTTGGCTTGTTATCAGGCTGGGTATTAAGCTCCAAGTTACTGCTGGATCTGGTTTCAGACCGAGAATTCTCTCTCCTGGATTTTGTACCAGTCCAACGAGAACCCCGAGCTCTTTTGACTGTAGGATCTATTGTTTCCTCATGAGGGCGTTTAACACCTTGTGAGCTTGAAGATGGGGACAAAGAGTGAGTAGAGGTTGGGGACTGACCACTATCACCACTGGGTGGAGTTAAACTTTGTGGCTTCATTCTGAAATAAATGTATCAAATTTGGATCTTATTTATCTAGACCTGACCTATCATTATGTATCACCTCATTTAGTATTATATATTGTATATAATAGTATATTACTAAAAAAAGGAGAAATACAGTATACTGAAATCAAATTCAACCTTGCTAAGAACAAAAATTAAAAATTTGGCAATTAAATTTTGGTAGAAACATATTTATGTATGTATGTTAGCGTATGTATACACGTCCTGCCCTACACACACCTTTTAACAACTTCCTTCTCCTTTTCCGTGTAGAAAGGCCAATCTTCTTTAACTTCACTCCAGAGATGTCGGGCAAGATGATGGATGTTCTCTTTGATTTGTGAGACGCTGTTTAAAACACTTGTCATCTGACGTCTGTCTTTCTCCTTAACTCCATCTGGTAAGTAAATAAAAATTAAATATGCACACACAATATGTACACACAGTGAATGAACATATTCTTCAGTATTACCAAGTAGTTTAAAGCATTAAATAGTATTAAGCCTCAATGGCATTAAAAATTATTTTACTATTGTATATAGCCTTTTTTTTTTTTTTTTTTTTTTTTTTGGGGGGGGGGGGGGGGGTGACACTGAGACTTAAAAGAATTCTTCAGAACTCTTATCAATCAAAAACTACAGTATGTGTGTATATGTGCACTGTACACACAAATTACATGTTCATAAGCGTTTAGAGTTTGCAGCCAAAGCGGCTAGTTTACTGTGTGCCCCATATTTATCCTGTGGACGGTAGCGAAAGAAAATATGGATACACAAAGGCCTAAGAGCTAAGCCAAAAAAGGGTTAACAGGAGTACATCCTGATGCAAGCAAATTTAAGATATTTGCTTAATATGTCTGATATCTTATTTTCATTAATAAGATAGTGACATATCACATAGGTAATTGTAAAGTCTATCTCTATATTCCTCAATAAGTGGACACTGATGCATACAGTGTTGAAAAAAAAAATTAAGGCTGATCACATACTTTGTATTTAGTTTGATCATCATCTGTGTGCTTGCCAAACTTCTAGAGGTACTTGTAACCAAGCCTAAGCCTGGCTACTATAACATCAGTCAGTCTGTTCACATTGCAAGTTACTCCATAAATGTACTTATGTTATCACAGTGAATGATAGATCTACTCAGGTTTCTAACTGCATTCCTATGACACTGTTTCATTATATTCTGTCCAGAGCATGTGTATATACATAATTACCTATTTGTAAAAATGAGTAATGTTTGTGGAGTCCCGCCTAATAAAATTATTTTGACATGTTAATCAGTGAAGGTATTCGGGAGTTACAGCATAAATTATCTCATCTTAGTGCATATTCCAGCTATCTACTACTTCACTATTGTTATTAAAGAAAAACCACATGCGTAATGGGACAGATAATGAGAACAACACAATAAACTCCACACTATGGTGGTGCTACTACCAGTAGAACTAGCAGTGGCGGTGGTGGTGTTTCTCGTATTCTGTTACAGTTGTGTTTATGTCTGTTGTTTTACTATGTATGATGTTGTGCCCTTGTTAACTCCCCATCTTTGCTCTTATCATTCACTATATCACTCTTGTCATTACCTACATGCTCTTACTCTTCTTACTCTCACTCACTCTTTCTCATTCTTAAATGGTCATTCTTCTTAAATTGGTCATTCTTCTCCAGGTAGACCCATTCCACAGTTCTCTTTCTCTCTTACTTTCACTCACTTTCACTCATATTTACTCACCCCATTACATTCTCACTCCCTCTATCATTCTCACTCATTCCTTCATTTTTTTTTCTCTCTCTCACTCTTCTTTCATGGTCCATGATTCTCACATATATTTTTTCAGTATGAGAGGCCAGAAAATGTGTGAAATCAGTCGATAATATTAGGAGGGACCAGGAGCTATTACCTGATGCCTGTAGAGACTAAATTAGGTGAGTACACTCACAAACAAGCTAAAATCTCTCACACAGAAACACACACACACACACACACACAGTGAAGAGATGGAGCCAGGAGCTGTGACTCAACTCCTGCAACTACAACTAGGTGAGTACAACGAGATGAGTCCACACACACATATCCAGGCCAAATGTCTGTTGATAGGTGCCTTTGACAACTGGTAACTAGTACTACTACTTAATGTTATATAAAATGTTTCACTTACCACTATATAATTTATTTAATATCTCAGGTTTCCTGTAATTCTTCACAGCCAGAAGTTGGATGATTCTTTCTCTGTACAGGAAGAAATACATATTAATAAATGTATTCTCACTAATGTTTACAATTCTAATTATGCTTATTTATTTCACACAGCTGAATTTACAGGAGCTGGTATCCTATATCAGCTTATTTCAAAGCCTAACTCTATTGAATGCATACTAATACCCTCTTCTCCTAGGTAGTAGGTTGGTAGACAGCAACCACCCAGGGAGGTACTACCGTCTTGCCAAGAAAGTGTAAAATTAAAGCCTGTAATTGTTTTACTTGATGGTAGGATTACTGGTGTCTTTTTTCTGTCTAATAAACATGCAAGATTTCAGGTATATCTTGCTACTTCTACTTACACTTAAGCCACACTACATTTGCATGTACAAGCATATATATGCACACCCCTCTGGGTTTTCTTCTATTTTCTTACTAGTTCTTGTTCTGATTTATTTCCTCTTATCTCCATGGGGAAGTGGAACAGAATTCTTCTTCCGTAAACCATGTGTGTCGTAAGAGGTGACTAAAATGCCGGGAGCAAGGGGCTAGTAACCCCCTCCCCAGTGTACATTACTAAAGTTCAAAAGAGAAACTTTTGTTTTTCTTTCTGGGTCACCTGCCTTGGTGGGATATAGCCGATTCGTTGAAAAAAAAATAATAATAATACCCTCTGTGATGTGACCCATAATACTTGGCTAACATCCACATATTGAACCTACTTACTGGTAGGTAAAAAAGAGCAACAGGTGAAAGGAAACATGTCTAACATTTCCACTTGCACTAGGATCACACCCTGGTCCCTCAACTGAAAGTTGAGCCACCCGTCACTTTTACATACATCTCTAATTCTGATATGTGCCTAACATTATTTTAGTTACATTGTCATACAGTGAATACATTTTATATTAACGAAATTTAAAATATAAACAAATCAGCAATTCAACATTACCAAGAAATTCCCATAACACAGTTTTTAATAGTAATTGTATGGTTATCATCTAGTAAATGCTGATAAAACTGTCTTCTTAAATCTATCCAATATAATACTATATACATATAAAGAACCTAGGTAGTAGGTTGGTAGACTGCAACCGCCCAGGGAGGTACTACCATCCTGCCAAGTGAGTGTAAAACGAAAGCCTGTAATTGTTTTACATGATGGTAGGATTTCTGGTGTCCTTTTTTCTGTCTCATGAACATGCAAGATTTCAGGTATGTCTTGCTACTTCTACTTACACTTAGGTCACACTACACATACATGTACAAGCACATATATACACACCCCTCTGGGTTTTCTTCTATTTTCTTTCTAGTTCTTATTCTTGTTTATTTCCTCTTATCTCCATGGGGAAGTGGAACAGAATTCTTCCTCCGTAAGCCATGCGTGTTGTAAGAGGCGACTAAAATGCCGGGAGCAAGGGGCTGTAACCTCTTCTCCTGTATATATTTTTAAAAGGAGAAATATGATGGTAGAACGAAAGCCTGTAATTGTTTTATATGATGGTAGAACGAAAGCCTGTAATTGTTTTATATGATGGTAGGATTGCTGGTGTCCTTTTTCTGTCTCATAAACATGCAAGATTTCAGGTACGTCTTGCTACTTCTACTTACACTTGGGTCACACTACACATACAAGTACAAGCATATATATACACACACACCCCTCTGGGTTTTCTGCTTATTTTCTTTTTAGTTCTTGTTCTTGTTTATTTCCTCTTATCTCCATGGGGAAGTGGAACAGAATTCTTCCTCCATAAGCCATGAGTGTTGTAAGAGGCGACTAAAATGCCGGGAGCAAGGGCCTAGTAACCCCTTCTCCTGTATAAATTACTAAATTTAAAAAGAGAAACTTTTGTTTTTCTTTTTGGGCCACCTTGCCTCAGTGGAATATGGCCGGTTTGTTGAAAGAAGAAGAAGAAAAGACATATAAAGAAGTATAGGCTCAGAAAACAATCAATCCCATAGAACTGTAATCAACAGGAAATCCAAACACTTCTAACACACAGGATAGTACTAGAAACAGATATATACTTACGAGAAAATATGCACTAGTAAAATGGGTACACTCAGTAAACACATGCCTATACAGCCTCTACTCTTATTCTAAGCTTAAAAAAAAATCATAAATACTTAGCAATAGAAGAGTCACTGGAAAAACAATTAAACAACAGCTACTGTCCAGAAGGTAAACTTAACAGACACCTCTTCACTCTGGCTCTGCTAAGTAGATGACATCTTTGCTCTGTGGCCTCATGACTCTAGTCTTTTCCAACCTTTCCTTGAAGCTCTTAATAATCTTGCCCCTTCCATTAAGTTTAAAGCTGAATAGGAATTTAATTCCTTGCTTCCTTTCCTTGATGTCCACGTCCACTACTCAGATACAGGTTTTTCCTTTTCCGTTTACCGCAAACCTATGCACAGTGACATGTACATTCACTACTTTTCCTATCATGCATCCCCTGTCAAGAAAAGTGTTATTATCTCCCTCTTTCTCCGTGCCCTCCGCATCTGTGATCCTCAGTTCCTTCCAGCAGAAATCTCCACTCTTCATAATTCGTTTTCCCGTCTTGGCTACCCTTCCCATTTCATAGACTCTGCCTTCTCACATGCTAAACATAATTTCTTCTCTCCCAAACTCTCTATTACTGGGAACTCTTCTGTCCTCTGCCTTCCCTACATTTCCGTTCTTTCTAATCTCAACAACTCTCTCCGTTCCTTAGACATCAAGCTTACTTTCCGCCAGACTAACACTCTTTGCACTAATCTCATTCATACCTCTCCTTCCTCTACAGATGTTCGTGGTGTCTACTCTATTTCTTGCTCCTCCTGTCCTTTTCAATACTTTGGAGAAACTGGCCGATCTCTTTCTGACAGACTTAGGGAGCACAAAAATAGTGTTAGGATTGCCGACACTAACAATGTTTTTTTCTGTCACGTCAGAGATCACAGGCATCCTATTGACTGGTCTTCTGCTAAAACTGTCTTCCCTACTTCCAACTTTAACAGTCGCCGTCTAGTTGAATCCTCCCTAATACACAACTTTCCTTGTATGAATCTTAGTCCTGGCTTCGTCTCTGTAGATGCCTTTCTCTCTCACTACATTGTAAAATGCTCCAAACTTCAGAACACCTGTGACTTAACCTGATTCCTCCTTTTTCTTCTTCTCCCTCTTCCCCTTTCCTCTTTTTTCTCTTCTGGGTTGTCTTTCTTTCTTCTGCCTTATGTTTCTGTTCCTTCGTTATTTATTTTATTCCCCCCCCTACCTCTGTGTTCTTGCTCTTCCTCTGAAGGCACCTAGCTCCCTTGCAGTGCTCCCCTTTCTTAGTATTTGACTGGCTCCTCCTCCTTACTTCCCCACCACTATTTCCTTCCACCTCCGGCACTACCACTATTATTACTACTACTACTACTACCGCTACCACTTCCTGCCTACATATACCTGTCCTGCTCTACTTCTCGTTAGTGTGACTTTATAAATGGTCCAAGTCGAACCGAAACGTCGTCGTCAGCTCCTCTCTTCTATGTGCGGGTTATTTGTGTATCATTCCAATCACGGTATTGTGCCTTTTTTTTTTGTTATTACTAGAGATCAAAGGTGTCAGGGAAGATATATGATGTCACAGTAGCTTGTTCCACAAAATGGTTGTGGAATAAAAAACAAGAAGCTATAGTATTCTACTTTAAAAGAACCAACAGGCACAACATACAAGAAAATGCAATGAATTACAATGGCGATATCAAGGTGGTATTAGAGGTCCTGGGAGGAAAATGCAACAGCATGGGAAAATATGCAACTTTTGTAGTAGAAGAGCTTTCTACCCTACACAAAGGTGGGACAGAAAGAAAAAGGCTTTCCTGGGTGAGAGAAATACTCAATGGTGGAACAGAGTGGAAGTTTTCCCAAGTGTGTGAGAGGTACTCTAGACAAGGGCAGAACTGAGAGGGAAAGAGCTTACCTCTAGATGTGAGAGAAATACTCTAGGTAAGGAAAAATAAGACTTTTGTAGAGGTTAAGTGATTAGTAAAATACAGTATTTCTCTTAAATGTGAAGAGAATCCCAAACTTTGTGGACATACTTAGTTGTAATTTGCAGAATAAGAGGCTCAGAAAACATAGTTGATTAATTAGAAAGTGATAGCAGACTGAGGTTGGAGATAAGTACTTTTCAAGTAAACCTGATAATGAGCACCAATATGCTTTATTGTGACAAGCAAAAACTGCACTTTAAAATAACTGAATTTACATAAATCACTAGACCCCATACAGAGATGGAACTAATATCTAATAAAAAAAAAGTAGGCTGCACACTGCAAAATTATCATTAGTAAAGTGTGAAGAGTGTAAAGTGGATTTACCAAACTAGGAGTGAAAAAGCATTGGAGGTTCAGTACTGAGATCATTAATGAAGAATAAGAAAAGGAAACAGACCAAGACCTTGCAGACCACAACAAGTGATCAATCTGACAAGAGATAAAGCTCAAAATTAATCTAGAGAGAAAATTTCAGAAGCTGAAGGAACACAGTCTGGAAAGAAAAAATGTGCACTATACCCTGTCAAACACTGGAAAACATTCAGAGTCATAAAGAACAACTTACTATACTAAGAAGATTCCAACTTATACAGTCTAGGGAGGTACTTATTTACATCATGTCACAAAATGTATGCTCGTAATCTTTCATCCTTTCACATTTGTCAAGAAGACAAGAAAACTAAAATTTTACATAAACCAAATTATGTATGTTGGTGCCTTAGAAGATGAAAATCGTTATGGTATATATTAGGAGCTATACCGTTTCTGATTAATATATAATACTACTGAATACTACTGAATAAAAGATATACAGTGGACCCCCGCATAATGATTACCTCCGAATGCGACCAATTATGTAAGTGTATTTATGTAAGTGCGTTTGTACGTGTATGTTTGGGGGTCTGAAATGGACTAATCTACTTCACAATATTCCTTATGGGAACAAATTCGGTCAGTACTGGCACCTGAACACACTTATGGAGTGAAAAAATATCGTTAACCGGGGGTCCACTGTACTCTGATTTTCTGAAGGACTCTATTATACCCACAATGTTATCATTAAATAAAAAATATAAAAGAAATAGCACTGTAAACTAAAAAATATCACATCTTTTTCTTAAGTGAAAAGCATTAGTATCTGGGAATTTATTATGCATTTTCACTCACTCAATAAATTGTGTTAAAAATTATTTTTGATCCTCACTGCGAACAAGTCAATGTTTCAGTTAAAGAAACCCTTTCTTTCTGCTACATCACTGACTACTTTCAGGCCATATTAGATTATTGCTGAGGAAGCCTATGTAAACCAAGGCACTGAAGAAATGAATGATCTACTGAGATGAAAGTGCTCAGCTTCAGAGTGACTTTGGTATTAGAAAACTGCCACTTATTCTCTTTAATGAATCATCTCTGCCTTGGATATCATAAAGTGAATAATGGATGCCACATCTTCTCTGCCTTGGATATCAAAGTGAATAATGGATGGCACATCATCTCTGCCTTTGATATCATAAAGTGAATGATGGATGGCTCATCATCAAAGTGATTGATGTATGGCTCTTCTTTTACCACATATACATGCATGCATGCATGCACTGGTAATGATGCCATTCTACCTGAAAATGTACACACTGAATTTTAAGGTAGAAATTAACTACATACAAATTTTGAGAGCAAGAAAACACTTACCTAAGAGGTCTTCTAACTAGATCAGGGTTACTCTTCTTAGCAGTAACAGTACTAGGTGGAGGTGGCGGTGGCGGTGGTTTACCAGCTGGCGGAGTGTTACCCACCGTTCCACCGGTGTGTGTTCTTTGTGGTGAATTGGATGTGTTTTGATTGTATCTATTATTAGATGGTAATTCAGCTACAACTTCCTTCTTTGGTGGTGGAACTACCAGCGTTGAGGACTTTTTGACAGGGAAGGATCGTTGACGCACAAAAGGGCTGCTGGAATTGGTCTTTACTTCCTTAACACTGAAATCAAATTTTTTTCTGTAAGTAACAAGTACCACAACTAGTTGCAGATATGTACACAGGATACATTAAAGACATTATATACATTTTCACTAGACTTGGCAAATGGAAATACAACTTACCCAACTCTCGTATACGTACTAAATTACCAAACTCTCATGTACAGTACTGTACATTAATTATAAGATACTGAATTAAAAGAAATGAAATTTCAAGGATAAAAACTAAGTACAACTATTTTTTTTAACAAGCTGAGTTAGGGGTACTTCCCTAAAAAAAAAAAATACATTCACCATCATTCATTCAATTGCTGTCTTCCCAGAGCATATCAAATGATATACTTTGGGGGTCAAAGATGTTTTCTGGAGTAAAAGACATGCTTTGAAGGTAAAAGATGCTCTTTGGAGTAAAAGACATGCCCTGGTATTAAAGACATGATTCATGGGTTAAAGATATGCTCAGTGAAAAAAAAAAAAACCCAGTTCAGTGTATCAAAGAGCACAAAAACATAGAGATATCCAACCAAACCTGGCATGAAAATATAAATGATATTCTAAAAGAAGTGAGCCTAACAATCTTGGAAGATAGAAGTGCAAGAGATGACGTAATTACAAACTGTACTATACTCCGAGGAACTCATAATGAGGAGTGATATTACACAGCTTCAAATGCAACGATCAGGTACAAGATGTTAATAGTTGAAAATTACCTGTAAAAATACAGATTATTTATTCAGGTACAGGTACACATAAGTACATTTATCGTGCATAGTGTAAATTACCTGCGGATGTTATTAAGTGTAAGCTGCTAGATGAGGAATTAGTTGAGGTACCATCCATATGCAATTTCAAAAGGAAACATGATAGGGTTCAAGAGACCAGGAATCAGTACAGCCAGTCAATATAATTTAACCCTTAAATGGTCCAAACGTATATATACGTTTTTTCAACATATGAAAGTATATGTATAAAAATGTAGATCTTTTTTGTTTCACATCTGAAAATGTGTAAAAAAAAACTTTTATCTACATTTTTTTTTTGTTATATTTGAAAATATGTAAAAAAAGTAGATCTATTTTTGTAGCAATACGAATTTGAACGCTGATCTGTTTGGACCGTTTAAGGGTTAAGAGATGAGACCAGGAACCATGACTCAACCCCTGTAACTACAAATCAATGAGCACTTCCATCGCTTCATAAAATAAATCTTTTTTAATAAAAAACTAATTTTAATAAAGCCATTTTATCTTAATTACAGTTCTCATGATTTACATGGTGGTGTTTACGTGACAGAGTACCTCTGTCATGTAAACACCACAGATACAGCAGAAACTCACCAGAACTTGCACCAGCCAAAATATAGCAGGAGGGCCCCACCTATACAGCAAATTAGGTCTTACCTACTGTATATGCTAAGCAGTATTTTCACTAAACAAGGTTATACCAATATGATCCTACTCACCAGTTCATTTGGTTCTTAATCTTGGCATTCTCCATGCTCTGTCGGGTCTTCTCATATGAATCATCCTTTGCCTGGATCCACACTTTGCCTACCATTGGTCCAAGAGATTCCAGTGCTCTGTCAACAAAATCATGTGGTAAAATGTGGAGTAAAAAAATGTATTTATGAAACTAAATATAAAATGTTTTAATAAATAGCTATACTAAGGTAAAGTAAACTGTTCATAAAAGATTGCACAGTAAAGATAAAGGAAAATGTAAATTAATTTAAATTACACATATGATCTGTTGTCATATTAAATGACTGAGGTATTAGGTAGTCAAGCATATACATACTGAACAAAAGAGCAGAAGGAAAACACTATACATGCATATAAGTACAGGGCACACAGGGGTATTAAAAAATACTAGAAAAATATATACAGTATTGGGCATTGGCTTAACTGAGAAATATGAGAGAGATTCCTCTGTTCAGTAAACCATTAAACACACTTAAAGAATGATAAACCAAGACAGCACCTCAAGAATGGGATGCCAAACTTGGCCCACATACTGAATTACTCGAACTGAATTTCAAGGAAGCTGGTGACAGCATGTTTATATAAGTTGCAATAGACTCACTCTGGAACTCTAACTCTTCAACAAGAAATTGGGTGAAAAAAAAAAATCAAGGGGCCTAAATATCACATCCTCAGTATGAAACTTTTGTGGAAAAAGACACTAATGTACAGTTCAGGACATTTATTAAAGGAAACGTTTCCTTTAATAAATGTGCTGAACTGTACATTAGTGTCTTTTTCCACATCTTGTCGGTATCACCATACCATTTCCTCATGAAACTTTTCATTACTGTTTTTATTATAGACCTGTTGATGGTTCCTGAGATCCTCAGCATCACAGCCTAATTCTAAACCAGGCTTTCTGGTTGCTGGTTTGGTGAGTTGCAGTTAGAATTCAGGGCATGCAGTCTTATCAGTATGACTGATGAGAAATGTTTAAAAGCATCGGCCAAATTCTTTCTTGTAGATAGTTTTGTAGATGAATGGTTCAGAGAACCGACATGTTGATAAATTAGACACATGTGCAACTCTTGGGTATCTTTATTGAGGAAACGTTTCGCCACACAGTGACTTCATCAGTCCATACATAGGAGAAACTTGAAGAACAGGAGGAGAATGAGGTAATCAGTCCCTCAACCTTGATGGACTGAACACATCGACTCAAGGTTGAGGGACTGATTACCTCATTCTCCTCCTGTTCTTCAAGTTTCTCCTATGTATGGACTGATGAAGCCACTGTGTGGCGAAACGTTTCCTCAATAAAGATACCCAAGAGTTGCACATGTGTCTAATTTATCAACATGTCGGTTCTCTGAACCATTCATCTACAAACCTGTCAGACACTGCAGCTTCTTGGGATCTTAATACTTAGGAATTTTTCGCTTGCCTAATTCCTGGGCACAACCTACTTCCACATTGAACAAATGTGACACCACCTATGACTGCTGCACCTCTCCTGCCATACGGTTTATAAGCTGCTTCTCCGCTCATCTGCCGTATTCTACTCAAGATTGATGGACTGAACACATCGACTCAAGGTTGAGGGACTGATTACCTCATTCTCCTCCTGTTCTTCAAGTTTCTCCTATGTATGGACTGATGAAGCCACTGTGTGACAAAACGTTTCCTCAATAAAGATACCCAAGAGTTGCACATGTGTCTAATTTATCAACTTGTAGATAGTTACTTATTACATATGTGTAAAGCCACTGTAAACAGTTTTCAAAGTTTTACTTATGATGATATGATGATACCAACAAACTATGGAAAAAGACACTTGTGTAATGGTTCAGGACGTTCATTAGAGGAAATGTTTCACCATGAGTGACTATATTAGTAATATTGAGGACTGGACTGGTCAAACGACTCGCTGCAAAACATTTCCTTTATTAAATGTTCTGAACTGTACACAAGTGTCCTTTACCACAGGTGTATCATAGGCTCACATAACCATCACAACCTGGCTGATCCAGCATTTACTGCAGAAATAAATCAGTTCCAAGCAACACTTCCTACCTCTGCTGGCAAAATTCAGTCAAGCACTTAAATTAACAACAAGAGTCATTCTGGGATTTTTATACAACATATGCCAGGTCCATCTTGGAGTATGCAGCACTAGTATGGAACCCAACCCTGAAAATAATGCTTGTTAAGTAACTGGAGTGTATGCAGAGGTAAATAATGAGACTAGTTAGAACAAGAAAGGAGGAACACTGCAGCAGGCCTGTTGGCCCATATTAGGCAGGTACTTTACAATCCATCCCACTAACAAAATATTTGCCCAACCTAATTTTCAATGCTACCCAAAAAATAAGCTCTGATAACTCTATTCATTCATATGCAAATCCCACTCAAAACTAGTTCCAGAACTAAAGGGCATCATCAGCCACGATGACTGGGTATCGAAATTCAATTTAACCATACTGAAGGGTAGAACCATGGATAAACATAACAACAGTACTAAATACTCAGAAGAATGGGTAGGGCAGATAGAGAGTTTGAGAAGCAGGAAACAGGTACGGTATATACTTCAGGGTACAGCTGTAAATTAAGACATGAACCACAAGGACGTCAGGAAGTATTTTTTTTTTAAATTTCAGAATGGTTGGGAAATTGAATGACCGCTATACATAGTTTTAAGAGCAGGTACGATAGGACCCATGAGGCTAGGCGAGAATGATTCTTGCAAGCGTCAAATAGAGGCTGGGGGCTAGGAGCTAAAATGTGTGTGTACGTACGTACACGTCCGCGTCCGCGTCCACACACACACACACACACACACACACACACACACACACACATGATAAAGCTCATGGAGCAGGGAGTGTACCTAGTATTTATTATTCTTATAATAAAAAAGAAGCGCTAAGCCACAAGGGCTATACAGCGCTGCTGTGTACCTAGTAACGACCAGCGAAAAGACGTGGCCAGGAGGTATGAATCGACCCCTGCAACCACAAATAGGTGAGTGCACATTTACACGCACATACATTAATGCATGCACACATGCTTACACGTGTGCACACATGCATGCACAAGCGTACACACGCGTACACAAATGCATGCATACACGCGGGGCCAGGAGCTGAGTCTCGACCCCTGCAACCACAATTAGGCGAGTACACAATGAAAAAGATGGTATTCTCTTCGGGTTACTATGAACTGGTAATAATGTTGATGAATCCAGTACTGGTGATGTTGACAAACCCAGTATTGCTCCAACTATCAACCTGATCGATTGTCTGAAAAAAAAAAAACGAATTTGATTCCTTTGATGAAAAGAGTAAATTTGAAGAAGAGTGTTATACCTGGAGCCAAATTGCTTGATGAACTCGAAGCTGCCCTGCGGCCCATCGGGATCCTGGATGCTTTGCAGAGAAAAGGCAAACTTGGAGCCTCCATTGTTGCGCCCGGGGATCTGGATTTCCTGTAAAAGATAAAAAAAAAAAAAAAACTCAATGTCTGACCTACAACACCATAGCTGACCTTACCAAGAATGTATCATATTTATAAATGATATACAATAACAACATCACTGCAGGTGACACCAGCCCATCTCTACAGTTCACGTCTCTCCACTATATGCATATGCTCCTTCTTCACCCATCTCTGCGAGAACAGTCGGAAGTCCCTGGTGGACGAGACTTCTCGATAAAATGCCATAAACTCAATACTGTGTTTTATTAACATATCTGTCGGTATATTCTATTGATAAACAGACTGGGACATAGTTTACAGCATACTATCATTCTTTGACAGCGATACTAGAAACTGTACATGAGTGGCATCCATCCAGGACACAGTGAACATTCATGTTGATAATAAACCAAGTTTTCCAGTGGATCACTTACAATATGTTCAAGAACAAAGTTCAGTTCCTCCACTATGAAAAAAATTGAGGAATTAAAAAACTGAAATGAAGAATAAGACGTATAGTTGAGAGAGACTTGGAACTCACTATGTCAGTGGATTTTCCACCTTTCTTCTTTGTATTTGACTGAAGAAGCCACAGACTGGGGCAACATTTCCTCAATAAGATTTCCAAATGTTGCACAAGTGTTTCCTTCTTCAACTTGTCAGTTTTCCAAAACATTCACATCATCCAGGGGATCTTACATTCAAGGATCACAAAATGTTATCACAACTGTAAGGACAATATAAGGCTGATAACTGAAACATTCAAAACAAGAGAGGATTTTTTCTAATTTATTTATACGTTTGATAATGTGCTGGTCCATGCTGTGTTGAGGAGGGTGCTGAGAAGGCTGCTGGGATGGGGAGTGGGGGAACGGGTAGCTGGAGGGGGATGTGCGGGAGTGAGGGTAAGAGTCGCAGGTGCTTCGGGAGGAAGTGCGGAGAAGCACGTGGAGCGGCAATAAAGGTGAGAGCTGTCAAGTGGTACCAAAGGGAGGGTAAGAGCCGCAGGGAGGTGTGGAAAGGAGGGTAGGATCCGCAGATGTGCCAGAGAGGGTGAGAGCTGTAGGGAAGGTGCGGAAGGGAGGGTAAGAGCCGCAGATGAGGTGTAGAAAGGAGGGTAAGAGCCGCAGGGGAGGTGCGGAAAGGAGGGTAAGAGCCGCAGGGGAGGTGCAGAAAGAAGGGTGAGAGCCGCAGGATGTGGCTCACCTTGGTTTTGGAAATCATCCATGGCCAACCACCTCTAATTACCAGTCAGTGTTGCACCTGGCGCGCGCGCGCGCACACACACACACACACACACACACACACACACACACACACACACACACACGTCCCTCTACATTAAAATATAATACTACTCTAGCTGATGCTAACTCCCACTCTTAATTTAACAAAACCGGATATATTTGCAGTTTGCTGCTACCCTAGTCTGAGAAAATATAGTAGTAATAAAAGCTATATGTGATAGAATTCAAAATACGATATTTGTTCTAGTCTTCCAGACTAGCTCGGAGACCAGCCTTCCTTGCTGACTGCTTGGTCAACCAGGTGTTGCTGTTGGCAGTCTGCTGGCCCACATAGTTACCACAGCCTCATTGATTTGGAGGTAGTGGTCCAGTTTCCGTTTGAAAACATTTGTTCCCCTATTATTTCTGATATCTACTGGTAGCAGTCTTGGGACACGGATGTTGACACGGGATTCACTTACTGCTCCTGCGGCGCCCTTGCTTTTCACTGTGTTTATTTTAAATTTCCTCCCATGTCTCTCACTCTATGAAGTTGTGGTACTTTCACTTATTATATTCACAAAGGCTGGGTTTCGATTATCAGATAAGGAAATGCGTCAGAATGAGTTGGAAGACTTCAGTAGGGCGATGAGGATTTCGTTAAGTATTATTCAACAGCTACGGTGTCTTTAGTTAAGGGTTTCCAGGAGAGCTGGAGGAACGTGAAATGTGTGTGAGAGAGAAAGAGAGAGGGATGGATGCAGAGAGGGAGGGAGGGATGCAGAGAGGGGGGGAGAAATGAACAGAGGGAGGGAGAAATGAACAGAGGGAGGGAGAAATGAACAGAGGGAGGGAGAAATGAACAGAGGGAGAGAGAGATGAACAGAGGGAGAGATGAAGAGAGAGGGGGAAGGGACGGACAGAGAGAAGGGGGGTTACATCTATTATTTATTGATTCTGTGGATTTTCCCAAGGCCTTGAGTAAATAGGCCTCAGACCAAGCCTACTAAATTGGAAACGAAATATTTCAGGATTAAGAATACTGCAGTGGTACTAAAGTACCCAGGTGGAGGCTTAGATAAGAGTAGAAGTGGTACTGCAGCAGTGGTACTATAGCAGTGATGCTGAGGTACCCATTTCCATTTCTCACAGTTTTATAATAATCACTGTAGTAACCTCCCTTCACATAGCATTACATCACCCTCCCAGTAACCTTGTATAAGTGGTATTTTACCAGTAATTCCATGGTAGCATTAATTGCACTCATGCTTGAGAGTCATCAAACCTACGGTGGTGAACATCTGGGGACTGATTAGTTCATTTTCTACTGCCTCCAGTTTCAACACCTTCATATAATCTCTGTATAATGAAGAAAGTCACTGGTGGGCGAAACGTCATCGGAATAATGATGCCCAACTATCCCATGCGTCTTATTTATCAGCAATAATATACTCCCCATAATATTATTACTACTACCACTATAATAATTATGTTCTCCAATATCTGTATATCGTTTTTCCAAGTACAGAATTTCCTCTATACATAAAGTGTTGACTGAGTATAAGCGGTGTAAAGTGTTAAATCACGAGTAGAAAGGGATCTCTTACCCCTCCCCCCTTTGTATGATACCTCAAGAAGTGTGTGAGGGGTCTCAGGTAATTCCCCTCGAAGTGTGTGAAGGGTTTTTAGGTAATTGCTCTTATATTTAAAGGGTGGGTGCTGAAATGCTCTTGGCTCGCTTATAACTTACCAGTTAATCTCTCACTCGACTTAATGTCTCTCTGAATTTTAGTGACGGTATTTGGAAACCATCATCAGTCGTGACTTACATTCGCCTATTGTGAAGTAAAAGACATACACAGAGAACGATTTTACCTTCCACAACTTTTCGTTCTGTATAGGGGTTCATCAAACGAAACGTTACACACAATAAATGCATGATTTACTGTCAAAGGGTGAGGCTTCCTGGGAGAAGGATTTCTTACCCTCGAGGCACTGCCTGGAGCTCGGTGTGCCTGTTGATCGCCTGGTCAACTAGGGTGTTCATGTTAGTGGCATGCATGCAGGTTACAGTAATTTCAACTCTACTGATCACTGATCAGGCACTTGTAGATTGAGAGTTAAGGTTCTTCATGACTCCAGCCTTTTCCAGTTAAACTTATAAAATACCTTTCTAGCCAACACTCCTGTAGTTAAAGGGACTTGACATTTCCAATAACTTCAGCTTTTGACAGAATTCATACGATAGTGAAAGGTCACTGTACTTTCTCTAAATATATAATTTAGACTTTTTTAAACGAAACCTTATGTAGAAGTATTATCATGGAGCGCTAAATCCGTAGGGATTATACAGCGCCAGTGGATGAAGGCATTCAGGCTTAATTCAGGGAACTGGAGCAAATATCCAATACCCAAGATCAAGAGCCCCTCACCAGCATCAAGGAACCTCCCTCGAGGGGAACCAGACCTTAAAAATATCACTGGTTTGACAACAATTACTTAACCAGGAGTCCTGGTCTGTGACCGGGCCGTACAGCCGATGACCCGAATCGACAATATTTATATGGGTTATAATTCGGAAAAATTATAACATGATTGGAAACAGCTTGGGGAAACGAAGAATCCAGCTGGAGTTCTTGTGGTTCTGGTCATCTAAGCAATCTATTTCCTTACAGTGTCGGTATAGTAAAAACGTGAGACTGGCCAGGTACCACCGTCCTTGTTCCGACTGTGCGTGTTAACCATTACTGTGCAGGCAGAGTAAGAGAAGTAGAGGGAGCAAGGAAGATGGGAAGGTGAGAATATTGTTGTATCCGGTGGGTGAAGCACGCAGGCACGCACACGCACACATACACACCGCTACCCACTCAGCTAATACTAATAGTGATGCCAGGGAAAGGCTGGTACACGCTAGGTGTCAAGGGTAATGCTACACATCCACCATGTGGCCTGGTCACAGACCGGGTCGCGGGGGCGTTGACCCCCGAAACCCTCTTTAGGTATACTCCAGGTATACACACCACCTACTAAATAATTAGACAAGTTGCCCTACCTCACCCAGTTACATCATAATTTACACCTAGAAGCACCAGAGCGACTCAAAAGGGTTATCACATATAGTTAAGACCTGCGTCATACCCGTGACACTTTTCAAGGATTCTACTTCCTTAAGTGGATGTGACCTGACTAGGCCGGGGGATGACATGGACCTGCCTCGCATGGGCCAGTAGGTCTGCTACACTATTCCTTCTTTATGTTCTTATGTACTCTTCCTGCCCCCAACCAAGGTCAGGCGCAATTTTCCATACAAATGAAGGAAGACCAGGGAGTGGTTCCTTACTTATACAATAAAAGCAACCTGACGGGAACAAGAGGAACGCCAGCCAGCTGCAAAATACTGACAATGATAAGCAACTATAAGCAAAAGAAACATATATAGCCTTCAAATATATGGGTCAATAACAATAGAGAATTTCTGTCTTCAAAAAGAGAACACAACAGGTTCCACCAAATCAATCAACTGGTCTGTGGTACCAACAGCCCGATTCTTCCTTTATTCACATAGGAGTCATTGCACCTGGTATAAGAATTTGATCGAAAGGAAGAAGTTCAAATTCCTTGGATCAAGAATGCGTCACCGGTCTGAGGGTATCCCCTCATCCTTTTAAAGGGAACAACCAGGTCTCTTGGGTAATAGCCTGGTTATTCAGCAAGAGGTTGTCCTATAAAGGCCAAGAATCAGTAAAACTGACGCGAGGAGCTATGTATCGGACCCTAAACACACAACTAGTGAGTTCATTCACGGGTCAAATTCATATAAACAATGAACATGAGTTTACTCAACAAGAACAACTTTTACTGTTCACCAACATGGGTTTTACACGCTATCTTTCTTATTCAATTCCTAACTTTAATTTCTCAACGACCCATGTAAACTTACATATAATAATACTCTATGTTAAATGAGGCTAGTCTACTGCACAAACGTACATTTAACCACAAATTAAAAAAATGGCAGCGACACATCTGGCAATAGGGTGACTGAGCTAGACTAGGAAACAAATTTTCACGAATGTAATTTATGTTATTAGACATACAAAACATATGAGACATTTTATGAAACATATGTTACAAGTCATTTTTGTGATGGCAGCAGTAGCGGACAGCAGTTGGTGGAAACCATTAGAGTGGCGGTGATGTTTTGCACCTCATGAAACAGGAGAGCCGTGTCTTAATCAACCAGGCCTGGTCTGGGATCTGGCCGCGGGGGCGTTGACCCCCGGACGCATCCTTCATGTGTCTCCCCTCCGTGAGTCTTTGTCTGAGATTATGACCCTATGAGTTATATACCTGTGACCTGTAAAACACAAGTAAATCACAGTCACCCGGTGAGAGCCTAGCGCATCTGCTAGCCTACCCCCGCTAGGCTTGCACCATACTAAAACAAATTTAATCATCAGCAATGTCCTAAGGTAGAAGCAAGATTCAAGGAAGGTTTATTATTATTAGAATCAAAACTAAGCGCTAAACCCACAAGGGTCATAAGCAGGCTTATCCATCCAAGGGAAAAGGGAGGGATCGGGGTGCTTTTGATGTTCGAGAAGGGCTATTTATCCAAAGAACTGGATATAGCCTCTCCTTCCTCGAATCCAATCTAATTACCTCCAATTACCAGACTATATGACCCCCGTGTTTAACGCTCACCATAATAATGATAATAATAATAAAGATTTAAAAATTTCCCGAGATGAAAACTTCGTAATGTAGGCTTAATGAATTTATTTCAGAGGTACCCAAGGCACGAAGAGAAGAAAAAGAAGAGGAAGAGAATAAGAAAAGCAGAGAAAGAGGAAGTAGTTATGGTAGACGGAGATGGCTAGGAAGCGTTGCAGGTTATGTGAAGTGAAGGTGCAGGAGTGAAGGAGAATGTAAGAAAACTTTCACTACCCGCATCAAAACAAATTATTGGGACTGGTTAACTCCCTCCAGCTGTGCTCCCTGGAACCAAGGCAAGAATGATACATAGTATTATAATTTACACAGAGTGGAAGCAACAGTAAAAAATGAGAAATACCGAGACACAGGATGAAGTACATTTAAAAGATGAGATAAACATTACATAGAGCCAAATAATTTGCAACACCATCCCTTCATAAGTGCAATTATCAAGACAAAACTTTGCATATTTCCCCAAATATTTCACCAGCCAGTATGCAGTCCCTACGTGGGATTTCATGCCTCCAGCACCAACTACCTGACTGTCCAAACCAGGAGGCATGTCAGAGATACAGTTGCAGAGGCGATGATCCCGTTTCGAGCAACCAGTTTCGAAAGTTCTACTCCTGCGGCCTGGGCCAGGCCTCTGCTGATTGTTTGGTCGCCCAGGCTGTTGCTACTGGTGGCCCGCTATCCCACATATCCATCAGTCTGGTTGATCTAGGCAGGGTTCTGGGACTAGAAAAACTCTCGGAACTCATCAAAGGTGTATATATATATATATATATATATATATATATATATATATATATATATATATATATATATATATATATATATATATATATATATATATATATATATATACAGTGAAGAGGTGAGACCACAATATGCAAAATAACCAATGAAAAAAATAATGAAATTCCTAGTGCTTTCGTGAGAAATGTGAGAAATCACGAAAGCGATTCACTCATCACAAACTGAGCAGCACAAGTATCAAGCAGCTGTATCTCTATCTATCCCGAGTAGATGATGAACTAGACAGGTGTGAAACATCTGGGCATTTTATCTGGTGGCTTCATCAATACAATACAGGGACATTAACAGACGACTGTAGAAGAGGTAATCAGTCCTTCATCCTTGCAGTATTATAACAAGACGACAGTTGAAGATGAAACAATCAGTCCCTCAGCCTATGGTGATCCTGTCTTTGATATACCTAGGCTGAGGAACTCATTACCACCTCTTCTCCAATCCTCTCTATAGATGTCCTTGTACTGTAATGATAAAGCCACCAGATGGCGAAACGCCTACAAACGATATTCCACAGTTGTCTAATTTATCAAGCCCTATATTTTACTTAAACTTTCAAAAATAAAACAAATTCTCAAGGAAGCTAGGAATAAAACTCCCGAGTGGTTGGCCTCGCTGCCCCCTGAGCCAACACCACAGCCAAGAGGGCAACAGCGGGCCACATTTACTCAACAACTACACTTTTCCTACTTCCTCGACCATCAATTATCCAACCTTATTTTGTTTCACGTACGTGACTAAGAAGTTAACAAATATTCTCTAGTAGATACATTTTTTTTTAAACCAGATTTGATACAACCACAGTGGGTGGCTTCCCAAATAATGAATTTTAAAGTAGAAGATAGATATTCCATCACAAACTGGTAACCCCATAGCCTATATAAGCCAAGGCTCTTCGCAGAACAAATCGTGCAGTAACTCCAGGCTGAGAGATTGATTACCTCAAAGTCCTTCTCATCTTGCACTGTTCTTCTCTGTATTGGCCTGTAGAAGCCACTGGCTGTTCCTGAGGAAGCATTTCTTCATTGCACAAGTTCAAATGCAGTTAAATACGAGTGCTTATTTGAAGCCAACCAGACGAGGCATTCACAATCTATTGCATGGAAATTTATATCCTAGTGGCTTCAACAAATATTGCAATTTGGCACCTACACAGCTCAAAACTAATTCGAACTTTACACTAAGATACACCAGCTTTGAAAGTTTAAAGCCAATCACAAGAGCCATTCCTTGTTATCGTACAAAGACCAATACCCCAAAATACACCAGTATAAAGTTTGAAGCTGTTCTGATATTACGTTATCAAGGTATCGGCACTGAAGGCTTCAAACCAATTGGATAAGGCTTTCACAAATTATTGCCTGAAGACAAGTATTTAAATTTTCCAAATTTCTTAAATAAAATGGACAAATTCAAACTTAAACAGCTGAAAATCACTCCAAAAACTTAAGATACACCAGCGTTTAAAGTCTGAAACCAAACATAAAAAAAACATTCTCCACTTATTGCATGAAAATCAATTTGTTCCAAAGATCACGACAGCCAGGAAGATGACCGGGTGGGTATTGAGAACTTTCAAAACAATGGAAATAATGCCGATGGTGACACACTTCAAATCGCTAGTGCTCCCTCACTTAGAATATTGCTCAGTGCTGACGGCCCCGTTCAAGGCAGGAGAAATATCGGAACTGGAACAAATACAGAGATCGTTTACGGCTCACATTGAGCCAGCAAAGCACCTCAACTACTGGAAATGCCTGCAAGTCTTGAAACATGTACTCACTGGAGCGGAGGAGAGAGAGGTACATGATAATATATACCTGGAAGGTACTCGAGGGCTTGGTCCCAAATCTGCACACTGCCATAACAACATACTGGAGTGAGAGATATGGGAGGAAGTGTAAAATAAACCCGGTGAAGAGCAGGGGTGCGGTGGGGACAATAAGGGAGCACTGCATCAACATCCGGGGTCCCAGACTTTTCAACATCTTACCAGAAGATATCAGAAACACTGCTGGAACAAGTGTTGAAGCCTTCAAGAGAAAACTAGACAAGTATCTTCACCAGGTGCCAGATCAACCAGGCTGTGATGGATATGTGGGGCAGCAGCAACAGCCTGGTTGACCAGGCAAGCACCAGACGAGCCTGACCCACGGCCGGGCTCAGAGTAGATATACTCTCGAAATTCTTCAAAGGTATATCCATATAATAAAATTAACAAATAAGAATTTACACGACCTAAAATCAATCGATGTTTCCCTAGGAAAGAAACCCAGTGTTAAAAGTTTGAACCCGATCAGTTATCGCCGAGAGTTCAACAATTCCAAGTTCATTAAGTGTTAGTAAACTGGTAAATTTCCACCTACAGCCTAAAAGCAAAGCATGACAGTTTTTTTGAGGGAGGGGTTACCGCTCCCGTGGCCCAGTCCCAGACCCGGCTTCCTGATGGATCAAAGCCTGTTCATAATTTTGGTAACAATGCCTGGATCATTAAACACAGAAGCCGTTCAGAAATTCACTCAACTATTTCACCTAAAAATATACCATACCATTTTAAAAATATAACTGGTAAATTGGCACCTATACACACTAATAATTTATAACGATAATAATGTGAGGGATGTCAGGTGTCCCAAATAATCAGTCTTGGAATTTCTACAAGTCTACAATGCTGTCAGCTCAATATGAAGCTTGTCCGGGACACACTGGACGCGTTTTGTTGGAGGCAAACCCAGATCAACCAGGTTGTGATGGATATGTGGAGCAGCGGACCACCAGCAGCAACAGCCTGGTTGACAAGGCAGGCACTAGACAAGCCTGGCCCATGGCCGGGCTCTTTTCCGGAACTCAAAGGTATGCACAGCTTTAAGAGTAGCTCTGATAATATTTTGGAAACCAATATTCAGAAAAGCTGGTGACAGTAGTTAAAAGGAAGGTCCAGGAGGTATCTATCAACCTGTGAACACAACTAGACGAGCACAGGCTGTTGAGTGTGTGTCGAGGTGTGCGTGAGAGGCTGTCGTGAGTGTAGAGAGATGTGTGTGTGTGTGACAGACTGTGGGAGTGTGTCGAGGTGAGGAACAATGGTGTTAGTGTGGGCCAGGAACAGGTTGGCATGACACCCAGGCCTCACCAGCCATGCGTCAGCTGCTGACAACACAGCTTATCACAAGGGGGTCTCCAACACTTATCTACGCCAGCCAACACTCCTCCTGTGACCATCGCTTACACTCGCCCAGGTGTCTCTACACATGCAACACTCACCACGGTGTCTCCACACAGGCAACACTCACCACGGTGCCTCCACACAGGCAACACTCACCACGGTGTCTCCACACAGGCAACACTCACCACGGTGTCTCTACACATGCAACACTCACCACGGTGTCTCCACACAGGCAACACTCACCACGGTGCCTCCACACAGGCAACACTCACCACGGTGTCTCCACACAGGCAACACTCACCACGGTGTCTCCACACAGGCAACACTCACCACGGTGTCTCCACACAGGCAACACTCACCACGGTGCCTCCACACAGGCAACACTCACCACGGTGTCTCCACACAGGCAACACTCACCACGGTGTCTCCACACAGGCAACACTCACCACGGTGTCTCCACACAGGCAACACTCACCACGGTGTCTCCACACAGGCAACACTCACCACGGTGCCTCCACACAGGCAACACTCACCACGGTGTCTCCACACAGGCAACACTCACCACGGTGTCTCCACACAGGCAACACTCACCACGGTGTCTCCACACAGGCAACACTCACCACGGTGCCTCCACACAGGCAACACTCACCACGGTGTCTCCACACAGGCAACACTCACCACGGTGTCTCCACACAGGCAACACTCACCACGGTGTCTCCACACAGGCAACACTCACCACGGTGTCTCCACACAGGCAACACTCACCACGGTGTCTCCACACAGGCAACACTCACCACGGTGCCTCCACACAGGCAACACTCACCACGGTGCCTCCACACAGGCAACACTCACCACGGTGTCTCCACACAGGCAACACTCACCACGGTGTCTCCACACAGGCAACACTCACCACGGTGTCTCCACACAGGCAACACTCACCACGGTGTCTCCACACATGCAACACTCACCACGGTGTCTCCACACAGGCAACACTCACCACGGTGTCTCCACACAAGCAACACTCACCACGGTGTCTCCACACAGGCAACACTCACCACGGTGTCTCCACACAGGCAACACTCACCACAGTGTGTCAACACAAGCAACAGCCTCTTAACCTATAACCTGCTTTAACATCTAAGTTTCAGAAGGGCGGTAGTAATCTGCCTGGAATACCTGGATGATCAGGCTATCCCCGGACCGCAGGGGGCAAAGACCCCTGAAATCGGCTTCAAGTAGCAATACCTCCACCCAACGCCTCTTCCTTCCACTACTGCTACAACCACCACCACTCACTACCACCACCTGTTGCTGCTACAGCTGCTTCTGCTACCTTCACCAACAGCACCATCTACTCTTGCTGTTGCCACCTGCACCAGCAGAGCCTCCTACTGTTGGTTGCCACCTGCACAGCAGCACCTCCTAGGGCTGCTGTTGCCACCTGCACCAACAACACCACCTACTGTTTCTGTTGCCACCTGCCGCTGCTGTCACCTGACCAGCACCTGCATTGTCGAGTGCACAAGAGTGATGATCGTTCATGATAAACAAGCAACAGTGGCAATATCACCCGCCTGGCTTCACCCCCGTCTGCCGACAATGGTAGTGCAGGCAGCAAGTGGTCATCCTGGCGCCTTGTTGCTGCTAGGGAAGGCGAGGAAGCGGTGGAGGAGGCAAAGGAAGAAATGTAGGAGAGGAGGTGGGAGAGGAGGTGGAAGAGGGCGGTGATGGTGAGGGGTAAGAGGGTGATGGTGGTACTTAGAACATAAGTGTTGGGTTAAGATAGGTATACTTTTGGAAAACAAGATCACCCGGGAGTGATAATGTCAGATCTCACCGTCAAGTACAACAAGGTTGTTATTGCAAGAAATGTCAAGGCAATGATGACACTCTTCATGTTACGCTAGGTCGGAATATTACTGTACATTAACAGTTCCCTTCAAGGCAGGCGAATTGCCGAGTTGGAAAATTTAGAACCTTCACAGCTCGTATAACCTCAGCCAAGCACCTAACTTACTGAAAGTGCAGCCTTACAACTAAATTATCTTACAATTAAGAGCTTAGTGGTAAAGATGTGGCAACGGTTCGAAGTACCACTTACGTCTAGAGTAAATGTGTACTATTGTGACTGGCGACCTGATTAGCTAATGCCAGAATCAAATCATTAATTAAACCCCGTAAGTCCCTCGAACTGTACTCCTTAAAACATGGCAAGGTCTGAGTTCAGGAGACCTGTGTTTAGCGCAAGACCTATGTTGAGAAGACCTACTGTATATTGAGAGGAATGCCTGTGTTGAGTGGAATTCCCCTGTGAACACGGAGCTCTGTGGGGAACAGCAGGATTTGCTTGGTAACTAGCACAATGCTAGTCTTCATTGGTTATCACAACAAAGGAGCCGCTACCCTCGCTCTTCACCCTTGTAAATAACCTTATCCTAAAAGAAGAATAAATAAAATCATGCTTGGGGAAATTAGCCTGGGGCATCACCAGAGCCTGGCACTTACTTGTGCCTATCCACTACCTACAGCCTGTTCAAGGAAGGCACGGGGTATTTCCTGACCTCCCTGACAAACATTACGCCACATTTCAGAAGGTGGCCCACAGCCCGAGAAAGACTCCTGCTAAAGGCAGATTTTTATTCTCCTCCCACCCAGGTAATCCAGGCAACCTCTGCGCCTCTAAAGTTTCTGATCTAACAAGCTGTGATCTTACGATGGACTCAGTGCTGTTAGTACCAACTTCCTGACTGATCAAGCCACCCTAGCAGCCTGGAACCAGGCTGGGACCAGGCTGGAAGGGTAGCGCCCCCTAAAACTAACAACAATAGATTACGTGAATAATATTTCCGAGCCTACGGTCCAAACACAGGCATCCTGGTCGATGGCCTGATCATCTAGGCTAATGTGCTAGCCACAAGCAGCCTAACGAAGGCACTACGCGCGGACTGATTAGGAACTAATTTCAGAAAATTATCAGGTTTCCTCTCGAAGACAGCTAGGGATTTGTTGGTAATTCCCTTTGTGTATGAGAGATGTCGAAAAATCGATCCATTTACACTTATTACGTTATCTGGAAAAATAAACAAATTCAGTATAATGTGATCCCTTATAGACATCGTTTTGTCCACACAATATGCTTTATGAAGTCACAAGCAGATTTACTTGGGTGAATAGTACTTGAGTATTTATAGGATAGAGTCAGGTGGATCATGTTGGGTAGGTTAGATTTGAGACAGACTGTTTGTGACTTGATAAAGCCCACTGTGTGGACGAAATGTTGCCAATAAAGGATCGCATTATATTATATTGCATGGGTTTATTTTTCCATCGTGTCGGTATTTTATATCATTGATCTTCACTGCGTTCTCTCTTAGTACACTCAATGCACCCAAGCTTTTCACAGTGGGTACTTTATACTGTCTGCCGAGCCTCTTGCTCTCGTAAGGAGTACTTTTGGTGTGTGAAGAGTTGGGATCAATCCCTCCAGAATTTTAAGTGTAAATTGTGGTGCATAGTGTCAATATCACCATACCTGCTCTCCAAACACCAGACAAGCCTGGCTCAGGGGAGGGCTACGGGACTAGGAAACTCTGAAAACCACTCAAAGGTATACGAGGTATAGGTAGGAGTGTAAGTGGTGGTGCCAGGCTAAGAGCTGCTTAATGAGAGCCCTCTGGCTAGCTGGTTACGAGTGGAGGCTGTCTGGTCTCCCGTTACTCGCCACACCTTCTTACCAAACCTTGTGTACCTTGACATTTCCTCCTCAGTTCCTCTCCGGCATCCTACACACCCCATTTAACCCTTAAACTGCCCAAACGTAGATCTACGTTTTTTCAACATATGAATGTAAAAAAAAGTAGAACTTTTTGTTTTTTACATTTGAAAACGTGTAAAAAGACTTTGGTCTACTTTTTTTTGTCGTTATATTTGAATATATGTACAAAACGTAGATCTACTTTTGGAGCACTACGCATGTGAACGTATATCTGCTTGGACAGTTTAAGGGTTAACTTATGAACAAAATGTAATGGTTATGCGTCTGTTGGGCCACAACAGTCTGGCTGACCAGGCTGATCTGGCCTCAGGAAAGGCGTAGAGAAAAAAAAAATTGAAATAGGTCACAGGTTTCTACCAATAAAGTCTAGAAAAAACGCAAATGTTACTACCAGAAGTCCTTTTATTCTTGCAGCACAGATCGAAACGTCGTTCCATTAAAAGCTGGCTCTGTACGTGTTTCTTGTTTCCTTTATTACTGTCTGCAATATACCATTAGTATGGAGACAGATACCCGTAGGCAGGACCTGCACCACTTAATGTTACGGAACTGTTTTTACTACCAGTACTCTGGGTAACTTTAAAAAGAGAAAGAACAGGAATTAAAGCCAAACGAATGCACGTGTATGAAATCTGTATTGACGACGTTTCGCCCATATAGAATCTTTATCATACCACTTATAGATAAACCTGGTATGAGTTGGTGGTTGCAGTAGTGCTGGTCGTAATGGTGACGGTCGTAGTAGTAGTAGTAGTATTTACAGTTTTCGCCAGCCAGTGCCTTCTTCAGTCCACTGCAGAGAAAGGTGAAAGATTAGCAGCAGTTTGGGGTATCAGTCCCTCTGCAGGGACTGAAGAAGCCAATGGCAAGCGAAACTTTTCCAGAATAAAGATACCCAGATGTTGCACAAATGTCTCATTTATCAAGTAGTCGGTTTTTCTAAACCATTCATTCAAACATGACAAAGAGTCTACTGTGTGGGCGAAACATCGTAAATAAAGGTTGTACATATCTACATATGTGCGTCATTACCATAGCATGGGTGTCTCGTAGCATTACTTACCTAGGTTCACCTGGAGTCTACCTGACATCTACCTAGTAGCACTCGTCAACTGCTTTACTATTCTCATTATCTTCCCTACTTTTATTATTATTACTGATCCAAGGAAGGGTGAGCTCTCATACCTTGGATCAAGCCCTCGGCTTCGGATAATTTATCTACAAATTTATATTAACTTCTAGAGTACATTAGTTTTATTTTCTCGCCTGAGGCCTTAATGCTACTTGATGTGGTTAGGCAAGAGGTGAGGGGACGCAGGTACTGGTTTAGGTAAGGGGTGAGGGACGCAGGTACTGGTTTAAGAGGGGAGGAGACGCAGGTACTGGTTTAAGTAAGGGGTGAGGGACGGAGGTACTAGTCTTATTACTAGTGTCAGTGTTTACTCATGTCACGTGTACATGTACGTCATGTACACCTGATCACCACAATGTCACGTGTACATGTACGTCAGGTACAGCTGATCACCACAATGTCGCGTGTACATGTACGTCATGTACACCTGATCACCACAATGTCACGTGTACATGTACGTCAGGTACAGCTGATCACCACAATGTCGCGTGTACATGTACGTCAGGTACAGATGATCACCACAATGTCACGTGTACATGTACGTCAGGTACAGCTGATCACCACAATGTCGCGTGTACATGTACGTCAGGTACAGCTGTGTACAGGCACTTCACGTCCGCATTTTCTTACTGTTATAATAGTAGGCAAAAGATGGTGGTGGTGGTGTAATGATGTAGTACAAAAACTCTCGAAAACGGTCACGGGTATATCACAAATGGTGGTAGTGGATGAACTGTTAGATGTATTAATGGAGGCAGCGGTGGTGCAAGCAATGAGTGAGTGCGTCACAAGTGGTTGGTGGTGGTAGAAGAGTGGTAGTGGTGGGAGAGTGGTGTGTGGTGGGAGTCTGGTGGTGTGTGGTGGGAGAATGGTGTGTGGCGGGAGAATGGTGGGAGTGGTGGTGGGTGGTGGGAGTGGTGGGAGTGGTGGTGGGAGAGTGGTGAGTGGTGGGTGGTGGGAGTGGTGGTGGGTGGTGAGTGTTGGTGGGAGAGTGGTAGTGGTGGAAGTGTTGGTGGGAGAGTGGTAGTGGTGGAAGTGTTGGTGGGAGAGTGGTAGTGGTGGAAGAGTGTTGGTGGGAGAGTGGTGGTGATGGAAGAGTGTTGGTGGAAGAGTGGTGGTGATGGAAGAGTGGTGGTGATGGTAGTGGTGGGAGAGTGGTGGTGGTAAGTGGTGGCGGGAAAGTGGTGGTGGTAGAGTGGTGGTGGTGGGAGTGGTGGTGGTGGTGGTGGGTGAGTGGCAGTGGTGGTGGGAGAGTGGTAGTAGTGGTGGGAGAGTGGTAGTAGTGGTGGGAGAGTGGTAGTAGTGGTGGGAGAGTGGTAGTGGTGGGAGAGTGGTAGTAGTGGTGGGGGTGGTAGGGTGGTGGTGGGGGTGGTAGGGTGGTGGTGGGGGTGGTAGGGTGGTGGTGGTGGTGGTGGTGGTGATGGCGGGAGTGGTGGTGGTGAGACTGGTGGTGGGAGGTGGTAGTAGTAGTAGCAGGAGGTAGTGGTGTTGATGGTGATAGTAGGAGGTAGTGTTGGTGGTAGTACGTAGTGGTGTTGATGGTGGTAGGAGGAGGTAGTGGTGGTGATCGTGGTAGGAGGTAGTAGTGGTGGTGGTAGTGGGAAGTAGTAGTGGTGTAGTAGTAGTAGTAGGAGGAGGAGGTAGTGGTGGTGGTAGGCGATAGTGGTAGTGGTGGTAGGCGATAGTGGTGGTGGTGGTGGTAGGCGATAGTGGTAGTAGTGGTGGTGGTAGTAGTAGGGGGCAGTGGTGGCGGTGGTAGTAGTAGGTAGCAGTGGTGGTGGTGGTGGTAGTAGGTGGCAGTGGTGGTGGTGGTAGTAGGTGGCAGTGGTGGTGGTGGTGGTAGTAGTAGGTGGCAGTGGTGGTGGTGGTGGTGGTGGTAGTAGTAGGTGGCAGTGGTGGTGGTGGTGGTGGTAGTAGTAGGTGGCAGTGGTGGTGGTGGTAGTAGGTGGCAGTGGTGGTGGTGGTGGTGGTAGTAGTAGGTGGCAGTGGTGGTGGTGGTAGTAGGTGGTGGTGGTGGTGGTGGTGGTAGTAGGTGGTGGTGGTGGTGGTAGTGGTGGTGGTGGTGGTAGTGGTGGTGGTGGTGGTAGTAGGTGGTGGTGGTGGTGGTAGTGGTGGTGGTGGTGGTAGTAGGTGGTGGTGGTGGTAGCAGGTGGTCCAGTTTCTTCTTTGAAACTTTTACACTGGTTCCAACAATATTTCTATCTGCTGGTAGCAGTATGAATAATCATTGACCGGCGATAAATGAAACAATGGTCTCTCATTATGCCCATGGAGCCCCTGCTTTCACTGGGACTATTTAACACTTCCTTCCATAGTTCTTAAATGCGTTGCAGAGAGACTTGTAAACGTGTTTCGGCAATATTTTTTATATCTGTTAGTAGCAGGTTGAATAATCTAAACCCAGGGATGTTAACACTATGCTCTATTAGTGTGTCCATGGCGCCCTTGCTTATCAATGGATGTATTTTACACTTTTTCCCGTATCTCTCATTCCAATATGCTGTCATGGTAGTGCGCAGATCTGGTATCATTGCATCTCTCTTTTTTCCCCACAGTACATTTCCATTTTTCCCAGTAGTTTAAATGTTTTATTGGTTCTATTTGGGCTTTAAACGCTCTCAGTATTTTTCTAGCTCTGCTCTGACTATTTCGCTGTCAACATTGAGCAGTAATCCATGCGAGAAAACACAAGTAATTCGAATAGAGTTACCAGTGCATTATTTCCCTTGGGTTGAAAGTTCTCATTATTCACCGTTATTTTCCTGACCTTCACAGGATTTCTTTTTATGCTCTTTAAAAGATAGGTCGACTGACATTATTATACCTAGGGCTTTCACGTGATCTTTCATGTACATTCTATGATCGGAGCTGTCAATACGAAGCAATATTCTAAACGAGAAAGCACGAGTTACCATTTTTGTTATTTCTCTTATTTTGAAAGTTCTCATTATTCATCTTGTCATTTTTTCTGGGTTTCGCGACATCTGTCTTACTGTTTCCTCTCGATGACTGGTCAGCTGACATTAATATACTCAAGTCTTTTATACCTTTCCTTCCTATTATGAAATGGGTCTCCTTGTTCCGCATCCAGTGTTGATTATTGTGGTGGTGGTTGGCTTAGTTATGGTGGATTGTGGAGGTGCTGGATGATTGTGGTGGCAGTTTAGTGCGTCAGCCTCGTCCTTGTGGGGTGCATGTTTCTTGGAGTCTCCCCCTCCCTCCACACCATTGCACAACCACCCACTTTCCACTTACTCCACTTGTGAGCTCCATCCTCACTGCTGGAGGGTAAAAAAAAAAAAAGTTTACATATTAATATGCAATTTAGACGTGAAATCCTTAAAAAGTATTAGTTGGTGATGTTGCAGTGGGTGCGCCACCGCTAGAAGTGTTCACCATCGGGAAACACTTGGCATCAGCTGCTGGCCAATATGTCTCCACACGCGTGACCAAGCTGCCTGGGAGACACATTAGTCCTTCACCAAACTAACCTCATGCCAGCCAACACTTCTTTCAACAGGAATGATCCTCCATTTGGTTTATGCACTGCTTTTATGGTGGCATGTTCACTCACACCATGAGAGGTGCTCTTCAATAAACTCAAAACAAAATCTACATGTTTAAAACCCATGTCGAGGATCATTAAGGCCGCGCTGTCATTTGTACACTATCCGAATAATTTATGCAATATACTAGAGTATTACACAGACTTCTCTGTGTATCTGACAATGTACTTAACAAGTACTGTGTGTACAAGTTCACCTGACACACACCAATGTACTTGATGTCTTTAATGGCACACTTCAAAGCTAACTTTCACAAGCACCTCAACAATGGGTTAAAATTCTGACCACCACGTACGTACACAAGAACTTCCAGTCACGGAGAAACTACGTGATAATTACAAAAAGGCATTGTTACGTATTTCTGAGTCACAAATTTCTACGTCTAATCATTATTACAAATAATCACTATATAGTTTAAGCTGGTACCACTTTCATCCAGTTGTCGCTTGATGTTCGTCTTGTGTCACGCCTTTCTTATTGTGCCTTTTCGTTCTTTCTCGTTCATGTGTCTCAAACTTCATTTCATCTATACCAATCACTTTATTTGCCTCCATGCCTATCAATCACCACTTGGTCATTCCTACTTGTCAACATTCAAGTTCTCAGCAGTTATTTTTCATTGTTTTTAATATGTCATCCTCGTTTCTTGAAGTTCACATATGCGTCACCATAACTGGCCTTAATTTGGGTAATTCTTCATGTACTCATGTACCTGTAATTCCCTTGGGGAAATGGGGGGATGGTAATCATGTGGAGCTGGTCGAGTAACCGGGGGAAAAGGAGGGGGCGTGGGGCCACGTCTCCCCCCTGTGGGACATTCATGCAGCAGGTATTTCCCCAGAATAAGCCAGAGGCCAGGCAACAGGGTGTGTGAGGTGGACGGGTCACCTCTCACCAAGGCCTCCCACTCTCACAATTTTAACACGGCACATTAATCCACATTTAAAACTTCTGTAAAATAATGAGCACCACACACTTGATCTTATTACTTGTCTCTTCAGCAGGAGCAATTTCCTAAGTTTCATGTATGGTACTTATTGCGATACAACAACAAACTATAATATAGCACAAGTGTATAGCAAGTATTGTTAAGACATCTCTGGCAGTTCCCACAACACCAAGGCCGGATTAGTCAAGCGACGTGGGGTTTTTCCGACCCACTGGCCAGCTGGCACACACTTTACTTCACTAGTCCATAAGGCGGAAATTAACCTGATATCACTCGCTCTTGCCCCGGCACCACTTCACTGCTCCCTATCACTTTTCTATACAAGGTCCAATCTTGCAGGGTACACTCGAAGTAACAGTCCTTGCTCCACCGCCGCCACCACCACCACTTATCCTTTAACAACACAGGAACACTAGTATTGCTGAATACATGTTTCTTCACCAAGGTTCAGCACTCGAGGTTACAGGTGTTGATAGCTGGTAGGGCTATGTAGGTGTGGAACCACTGCACTAACATGATGCCTGAGTAATGTTAGAGGTTTCGTTGGGGGTTGAAGTAAGGTGGGGAGGTAATACTTCGTCAACGGGATACAAGTTTAGTGATGAAGGGGCTATATAAGGTGTGGCATGGGGCGATATTGCGACATAAGATGCCCGAGTTTAGAAAAGAGAGGTAGGGAAAAGGGGAGGCAGGTAGCAGCAGCAGTGCTGAAGGTCGCCCCTTACCATCTTCAATTGTCCAATAAAACTAAATTTACTTCATAGTAACTACAAACTACCCTGAGAAGTTGAGGGTTAATAGGGGGGAGATAAATTTATTGTCAGGAGTCATCATGCGAGTAGTGCGGCGGCAGTGGCTCACCACAGCAAGCAAGCGGCAACACCCCACACCCCGGAGTGGCAGGCAGAGACCTTCCCTCACCCTGGGGTGGCAGGACCCCACACACCTGCCACTGGCGCTATACCCAGCCCGGGTGGGTGCCAGTGGCCGGGCATGGGGTGCTCGCACCGAGCTGGGCTTCCAATTTCCATCTGCCAGAGCATCAGCAGCAGGAGAGAAGGTCCGCTCGCTCGGCCGAGCTACGGCGCACTGAAGCCCCCGTCTCTGAGCTTATATACTCTTATGGGCCGCGAGGCACCCCGCCCCCACCACAACACCAGCCACGTCACCCCACACCATACTGTTCTATCCTCCACGAGTTAGCATCCAAATTTCGACCTTAGCGGGACGGTGCAGCGAGGCGTAAGCCCAGCACAGATGGCGTGCGTGTAACAGGAGGCGGGGCGTGTTCAGCCTCCGGCAGCAGCAGTAGTTGCCACAACAGGCGCAGGTGACGCTCAGGTATGTGGCGCATACCACCCACCACAACCATGTGACGGGGCCTCCCCCATCCACCAAGTGGGGAAGGGGCCCTCCGCAACACATTTTTTAATAAAATTGGACGCATCAGCAGTGTGTTTGCTACCCTACTTATGTGATAATTATAGTCAACTGCAGGTTATCTGAAGACGATTTAGGGGGGGGGTCAACATCCCCGCGGCCCAGTCCCACAATAGGCCTCCTGGTTGATAGCCTGATAAACCAGGCTGTTGGTGTTAGTCGCATGCAGTCCAACGTATGCACCACAGCCCACCTAATCAGGCACTCACACTCAAAAGAATTTATAAGAACATAAGAAAGGAGGAACACTGCAGTAGACCTACTGGCCCATTCAACTCTTCAAGACAGCGACAGACTTATTAGTAATTTTCCTTACGCACGAAGGGAGAATATTGAAGGGCCTTTCCCCTTACACTTACTGAGTTCTTTTAAGTATATTCATTGCACCCCTGCTTATCCATAGAGGTATTTTGTATCGTCTGCCAAACCTTTTGCTTCCGTGGGGATTGATTTGTGTGTGCAGATCTGGGTCCAATCCAGCGGTGTATCTTTCTCGCCTATACTTCAAGGAGTAAAGTTCGAGGGACTTCAAGCATTCCCAGTAATATAGGTAATTCGCAAAATTTATACGACACTGAAGGCCATTTTGTACACTCTCCAGATCAGCAATTTCGCCTGCCTTAAAATGAGCTATTATAAGAGTGCAGCAGTACTCCATTCTAGAGTTGTAGTAAACAGAGTAAAGTAAAAAACTGTTACAATGAAAGACTCTGTCCCTAAAGGCACAATACTCGCCCCCCCCCTCTTCTGTTTCTCATTCTTATGTCCGACATAGACAAAAAAAATAAATATTAGCATCGTATCGTCTTTTGCAGATGATACCAAAATCTCCACGAGAGTAACGTCTATTACAGACACAGTGAATCATCAAGTGGGTTTCAGACAACACTATGATGTTCAGTGATGACAAGTTTCAATTGCTCCACAACACAAACTCGAATTATACAACAGAGCCAACGTTCCATGTGCGAGACTTGAGATCAATGATGTCAGACGATCTCACATTCATGGATCACAACACTGCTGATATCGCTACTGTAAGGGAAATGATAGGCTGGATAACTAGAACATTCAAAACGTGTGGTGTGTGTGTGTGTGTGTGTGTGTGTGTGTGTGTGTGTGTGTGTGTGTGTGTGTGTGTGTACTCATTTGTGGTTGCAGGGGTCGAGTCATGGATCCTAGAAAACGTAGAGAGAGAAGATTCACTGCCAGTATAAACTCAATAAAATATCTGAAAAACTGGGAATGCTTTTTAAGTCCCTCGAACTGTACTCCTTGGAACGTAGGATATACCTTTGATGAGTTTAGACTGTTATAATAAAAAAAGAAGCGCTAAACATACAAGGGTCAAACAGCTGATGAGTTTAGGGACTTCTACTCCTGGAGCCCGGCCTTAGGCCAAACTCGCTGGTGTTTGCCTCGTCAACTAGGCTGCTGCTGTTGGCGGCCCATTGGTCCACCATGCCCATCACAGCCTGATTAATTTGGCATCTGGTGAAGATACTTGTCCAGTTTCCTTATAAGACTTTTACACTTGTTCCAGCAGTGTTTTTTATATCTTCTAGTAAGATATTGAATAGTCTGGGGCTACTGATAATGATATAATGTTCTATTATTGTGCCCATGGTGTCCCTGTTTTTCATTACGTTTATTTTGCACTTCCTCCTATATCTCTCGCTCAAATGTGTTATGGCAGTGTGCAAGTTCGGAACTAGGCGTTCAAGTACTTTCCACGTATATATTATCATATATCTCTATCCTCCGCTCCACTGACTGAATATTTAAATTCTTTATTAGTTCTATGCAGGTCATAACTGAACTCTGTATTTGTTCCAGCTCTAATATTTCTCCTGCTCTGAACGGAGCAGAATAGCTCCAATAAAAAGCAAGGGTGCAATTACACTAAAACAGGTCCTCTGATCTTCAACACTCTCCATTCCAGCATAAGTGTAACTGCCAATAAATCTTTGGTTGTCTTCAAGTGGAAACTCTATTAGTTCCTCAAATCAGTTCCTGATCAGCCGGGCTGTGGTGCATACTCTGGACTGCGTGTGGCCAGCAATCAGGATGTCTGGTCTGGGACCGGGCCGCAAAGGCGATAACCTCCGGAAGCGCCATAAGGTAAACGTGCTGCAAGGCCACTTTGGAGACTTGCCGTATCCTTAATAGATGACACTCCCAAACTCTAGTAATGTCCGCAAAGATATGGTCCTATGATTAGGTCTCTACGCGAGACATACGAATGGAGAGAAAGGGTGACAGTTCGAAGTGTCAGATTGGGAAAAAAAGCGAGAGTACTCAAGGATAAATATTTGGATAAGAACATAAGAAGGAACACTGCAACAGGCCTACTGACCCATGCGAAGCAGGTCCATGTCCCCTCCCCGGATTTGCCCAATGACCCACCTAGTCAGGTCACTTCCACCTAAGGAAGGAGCACGCCATCAAACCTAGTAGCACAAGCTAGTCAGGTCCAACTCACATCCACCCACACCCACTCACGTATTTATGTAACCTATTTTTAAAACTACACAACATTTTAGCCTCTATAACTGTACTCGGGAGTTTGTTCCACTCATCCACAACTCTATTACCAAACCAGTGCTTTCCTATATCCTTCCTGAATCTGAATCCTGTCTTGGCTGGAAATTTTCAGCACGCTATTTACATCCCCTTTATTTATTCCTATTTTCCATTTATACACCTCGATCATATCACCCCTAATTCTACGCCTTTCGAGAGAGTGCAGATTCAGCAGAATAAGAGATAAAGCAATAAAGATATGGGCGAGTGACCTGCATAGCCTTGGAGCACAGGAAAGTATTTGGCAAGGTACCCCCATCGACTGGTGCACAAACTGGAAGAGCAGCCCCAGATTAACTTCAAAGTGCTCCAATACGCCAAGAAACACAGTTTTTTTAAGCAGATCTTAGCCAAGGGAGTCATAACAAGAGTACACCTCAAGAGTTGACGTGCCATTGGCAATATCAACTGTTTCTACAGCAAATTTTGCATACTCTTATAAACAGTTACCAATCACAGTTACAAAGTGCGTTTATTGCTCCTACGTGTTTGTGGTATTAATTCTATACAAGTGTCTTGTGCTACATTCTAATAGGTGATGGGGCAAGGCATAAAGCATCAGGATGTAAGTGCTGGTTTTACCAAGGATATCTTCAGTTAGTTCCTGATCAGCCGGGTTGTGGTGCCTACTTTGGTCGGTGTGCTGCTAGCACCAACAGCCTGCTTGATCAGACCATCAGGAAGCCTGGTCTGAGACCAGGTCACGGGGGTGATGACCCCAGGATCAGCTACAGCTAAACTACAAGTACGTAGCATGAAGTGTAAAGGCTAAAGTTTCATTTTTCAACGCCCTTCCCTCATACATTGTACAATGAGAAATACCAACAACTACCCAGCCGTCTTCAACGAGGAACTTGACAAGTTTGTCAAGTTCAGGGTGACTACCCTGAAGATAAGGACTGCTCCTTATTTCTGAAGGGATAAGTATCTTGACTGCGACGGTAAACCTGTGGCCAAGAATAATTTCACCGGAAAGAGTGGGAGAGGCTCGACTCTCCGTCCGTTAATCCCGCGACACACTTTCGTAGCCAGGCTTCTCACATTCTCAACCCTGTTGAGCAAAGGTCTGAGAAAGATTCGGAAAGGATAGTCAAACTATAACCTAAATAAGTGCCAGAACATAAAATTGTAAAAAAAGAGAGAGAAATCACAAAGTAATGGAGTAGAAGCTGGGAAGCAAGAAACTACCAGCATCGTGTACACGTCTAAGGGGAGAACATCACACGAAATATTACCGCAGGTGGTACACGAATGGTATACAATACCGACAAGATGAAGAATTAACACACATCTGGATACTTTTATTTGTAGATGGCAAAAAGTCTACATATACACCCATATGTTGCACACGTGTCTAATTCTTTATTACCGCAGATGTTTATCATCCTAAGAACTTTACAAATTGCTTACAGATACCTAAGTGAAGAATCCCTTAGGAGCAGGTATAATAAATATTGCAGAAACAAAAGTAGAAACTTTCAAATCAAACTCGAATGACTAAAGTGCCAGATCAGGCATGTTGCAATGGTTAAGTGAGCCTGCGGGCCGCTAGCAGCAATAGCCTGGTTGATCAGACAGTCAACAAGGAAGCCTGATATCAGACCTGGCTGTGAGAGTGAAAGCCCTTGAAAACTGTCACAGGCATATCATACTCTGACACTCACACTTGCACCAGTTACTCACACCTGTACCAGTCACTCACACTTGCACGTCACTCACACTTGCACGTCACTCACACTTGCACGTCACTCACACTTGCACGTCACTCACACTTGCACGTCACTCACACTTGCACGTCACTCACACTTGCACGTCACTCACACTTGCACGTCACTCACACTTGCACGTCACTCACACTTGCACGTCACTCACACTTGCACGTCACTCACACTTGCACGTCACTCACACTTGCACCAGACACTCACACTTGCACCAGACACTCACACTTGCACCAGACACTCACACTTGCACCAGACACTCACACTTGCACCAGACACTCACACTTGCACCAGTCACTCACACTTGCACCAGTCACTCACACTTGCACCAGTCACTCACACTTGCACCAGTCACTCACACTTGCACTAGGCACTCGCACCAGCCACTCACACTTGCACCAGCCACTCACACTTGCACCAGTCACTCACACTTACACCAGTCACTCACACTTACACCAGTCACTCACACTTGCACCAGCCACTCACACTTGCACCAGCCACTCACACTTGCACCAGCCACTCACACTTGCACCAGCCACTCACACTTGCACCAGCCACTCACACTTGCACTAGGCACTTACACTTGCACCAGTCACTCACACTTGCACCAGCCACTCCCACTTGCACCAGCCACTCACACTTGCACCAGCCACTCACACTTGCACCAGACACACTTGCACCACTCACACTTGCACCAGTTACTCACACTTGCACTAGGCACTCACACTTGCACCAGACACACTCACACCAGCCACTCACACTTGCACCAGACACACTTGCACCACTCACACTTGCACCAGTTACTCACACTTGCACTAGGCACTCACACTTGCACCACACACACTTGCACCAGTCATACATACATACATTTATACGTACACCAGTCACTATAACAGAAAGCTAGACAGTCTCATTCTCTGGCTTGGGTTCAACTTTCAGTTTCTAGTTGCAGGTCCGGGAGAGAGGGAGGGAAGGGGGGAGGAAGAGATGGAGTGAAAGAGGGAAGGAGGGAGGAGAGGTCGCGTGCAGGCCACTCCTCTCTTGCTACAGTGGCAGGACGCTGACTGGAGAAGGGCGGGAGGGACGGGGAGAAGGATGTTAGGTCTGGTAGAATACATTTTTTTCTTTTTAGATTCCCAGTCATCGCCCCCGGGGCTCGGACCCAGATCAAGCCTCCCAGTTAGTAACATGATCTGTCAGGCTGTTCATCCTCTATATTTAATCAACTATATATATGTTATTAGTCCCGAGAATCATCGCCCCCACGGCCCGGTCCAACACCAGGCTAATCAAAATGGAAAGGAAATACAACATTACAAACACTATTAAGAAACAAAGTAAAGCGGTATATAGTGAATGAAAACAAGAAGACTCCAATATACATTTTACTTACATGTGAACGATTTCATGCGATCTCTCAAAGTACGGTCTAAGGTCATAACTTTACTGTTGAGTGCATAGTCATCCAGCTTGTTGCTACCACCCTCCCGCAGGCCTACCCTCCTGTTTCATATACGGTGGAACCTCGGTGTTCGAACGTACCGGACCTCGAACAAACCGGAGTCCGGACAATTTTGTTCAGAAAAAAATTGACCCCGGTCTTTGAACATTTTTTCTGGAGTCCGAAAGTGCTGACTTGTTAACATTCAGTTGTATTTTTTTTTTTTTACAGGAAAGTCCTGTTACCTGACCTCTGTGAAGTGACCTCTGACACTGACCTAACTCTCAAGAGCCTTTTGGAAGAGTCAGTTCAACATCCTCCAGTGTGAGTGTAAGTCCGTGTGTGTGGGGGGGAGGGGGGCTGATAATTAAAGCCTAGGAAATGCTGTTTCGGACATGGAACCTTTCGCAGTTCGAACACCACCTAGGCACCAATTAAATTCAACACTGGGGTTCCACTGTATATTGTACCCCTACTTTCATGAGGATGTTTTACACCTGCGGGCTCCCCATTCTTATTACATCTGGAACAAGTCATCTAATATTTTTTATATGTGAAATTCTTCAATATCTTTCTCGCCTGCGCTCTAGGAAGTACATCAGAAGGGAATTTTAGAGTTCCCAATAATTTACACGTTTAAACCAACGCAGTGAAAGTTCTGTGTACAGACATGCCTCTAATAATATCGTTAATGACTTATTTGGTGGTGAGCAGTGTTAGTGGTGGTTGTACGTGAGTGGTATTCAATACCGACAAGACGAATAATTAGAACATGTGCAACATCTGGGCATTTTTATTTGTAGACGGAGGGACTGGTTACCTCATATTTTTGTATATAGTTCTACAGTCTATTATGTCCTTGAATGTGTACTGATAAAGCCACTGGTTGGTGAAACGTCTACAAATAAAGATACCCATATGTTGCCCATGTGTTTAATTCATTAATGTTGGTGGTGAGCAGTGTTGGTGGTGGTGGTGAGTAGTGGTGATGGTGGTGAGTAGTGGTGATGGTGGTGAGTAGTGTTGATGGTGGTAGTAGTGGTGGTGATATTAGTGGGGATGGTAGTAGTAGTAGTAGTAGTAGTAGTAGTAGTAGTAGTAGTAGTAGTAGTAGTAGTAGTAGTAGTAGTAGTAGTAGTAGTAGCAGCAGTAGTAGTAGTAGCAGTAGCAGTAGTATTGTTGTTATTGGTGGTGGTAGAGGGTTGCGAGTGCTGATGCTGACATACTTAAGACCACATGATCAACCACTACAGCTCAGCTGGTCAGGTCTGCACCTCCTGAACAAACTTGTCTGGTCCCCTCTTTAAAGACTTTCTATTTTTGTTCCCACATGTTTGCTCTAGAACCTTTATGCATTTTCCAAATGAATCACATTACTGAAACAAACTGTCAGCATAAAATAGCATGAAAACAAAACATGTGTGTAAAACAGCATGAATCCATCACTGATGTATAATAACAATGTATAATCTACAGCAGCATGAACGTACAATATCATGAATTTCAATAGCATGAATGTAAAATAACATGGATCCAAAACACCATAAATGTACACAAACATGAATGCAAAGCAGAATGAATCTTGAGCAATGCTTGGAGAGTAGAGAAGTGCTACTTTTATCACACTAGGGGTGTGATAAAAGTGACGTGAGTTAAGTGGAGGGGACCTCCACCTCACTCACGTCTTGTCTCTGCCTCGGACTATTTAGAAGTGTTCACCCAATCTCAGCTACTCATGAATTACCAGGCCAGTAGTATATGGTGTAATATCTGATGTATCTTTGATGAGTTAGGAGAGCTTTCTACTCCCGGCCCTGAGTCAGGCTTGTCTGGTGCTTGCCTGGTCAACCAGGCTGTTGCTGCTGGCGGCCCGCTGCCCCCCCCCCACATCCATCACAGCCTGGTTGACCTCACCTTCAAGGACCATAAACGTGTCAATATCATAACCGCAAGGAAAATTATAGGTTTGATAACTAGAACCCTCAAAACAAGAAATGCCAAGCCAATGATGATACTCTTCGTCACCTGTCGTCTCTAGTGTGGAGTACAGCTCCGAGACACACACCACACTTTCCAAGCAACCTCCAGGTTACCTGGTGGTTACTTGGAGTAGTTTCCTGGGGGTCATCGCCCCCCGCGGCCCGGCCCTAGACCAGGTAAAACCTTAATATATGCCCAATTCACACGAATATTATCAAGTACTTTTGTAGTTGGCAACTAGATGAACCTACTAGACGTACTGGACGCCAGGATTAAATTTAAAACTGTCGACAAGAGTTGCAGAGGCGGAGCCAGGAGCTGTGTCTCGACCTCTGCAAAGACAACTAGGTAATCACACCAGCTAACAGAACACACCACGAAACAACAGAAAATAGAATTATCATTTATAATTACACGGAAGCACAAAAAGTCTTCCTTGATAATTACTTGGTCAACCTAACTGTTACTGCTAGTGGTCCGCTAGTCACATAGCCATTACAACTTGACTGATCTGTAACTTGGCCAAGGTACTGGTCCAGTTCCATCTCCCTTCAGCAAGGACACAGTATTAGAGATCTTCGGGTATTTTTGGACAGATTTTTGCACAATAGTTCTAGTACTGCTTTGGTTCCTCATGGCTTTTGTGTTGAGTTTTTATTTTTAAAAAGATGCTTTATAATTCTCAGAGCTACGTTTCTTTTCCTCGAGAAAGTCTGGAAGTCTTGAGATCTGCATCTACAGAACCCACATCTTTCTTTCTTTTTTAACCTAATGTAGCGCAGGTATGTCTGTCCCAGCATTTCACTCCCGCAAACACAAATCAGCAATTATACTACACAAAAAATTATACTAAATGGTTATAACTATGACCATAATTTTTAAAGGGGTGGACCGGTAAGCCAGCGGAAGGCCTCGATCAGATGACCAGAAGCTCCAACGGCGGGTCATCATCTAACACCTGCGTCAGTAAACACTTACCCTGTTTCCTGACGAACCTTACTTAACCTAACCTAAGCAAGCATACTGTAGCTCGCTCTACCCCCCTCCCATTCCTCCTTCGTTACACACTAACCCTACAAAAGATATACATCCTCCACTATACACCCCTATCTTCACGAGGCTCACTCTACCCCCGTCACACTAAGCATACAAGAGATATATTCCCCGCTATACATCCCTATCTTCACGAGGCTCACTCTACCCCCGTCACACTAAGCATACAAGAGATATATTCCCCGCTATACACCCCTATCTTCACGAGGCTCACTCTACCCCCGTCACACTAAGCATACAAGAGATATATTCCCCGCTATACATCCCTATCTTCACGAGGCTCACTCTACCCCCGTCACACTAAGCATACAAGAGATATATTCCCCGCTATACACCCCTATCTTCACGAGGCTCACTCTACCCCCGTCACACTAAGCATACAAGAGATATATTCCCCGCTATACACCCCTATCTTCACGAGGCTCACTCTACCCCCGTCACACTAAGCATACAAGAGATATATTCCCCGCTATACATCCCTATCTTCACGAGGCTCACTCTACCCCCGTCACACTAAGCATACAAGAGATATATTCCCCGCTATACATCCCTATCTTCACGAGGCTCACTCTACCCCCGTCACACTAAGCATACAAGAGATATATTCCCCGCTATACATCCCTATCTTCACGAGGGAACTTACCTATAGAGTACATCACATGCAGTTTCATAGGTTAGTGCCCCCGCGGACCGTTCCCACACCAGGCCTGCTGTTTGAGTGCTTCATCAATCAGGTTGTTGGAGCCAGCAACAAGTAGACCAACACAGGTCCTACTTCAATGGTACTCAGGTGATAATGTTTGCAAATAATTGTGAAGCTAACATTATATGAGTAGAGAGAATAAGCTGTTGTGGTATGAGCATAGTTGCTGTGGTGTGAGCATTGTTACTGTGATGTGAGCATTGTTGCTGTGATGTGAGTAAAGTTATGGTGTGACCATAGTTACTGTAGTGCGACCACAAGTGAGTAATTAAAGAGAGAAGGTAGAGAGTCAGGTGGTAGTGAGCACAAGAGAAGAGACCAGGCCAGGAGACAACAGGTGACAGGTAGGCCGGCCGGGCACTCCCAGTTACCTGATCTCCTATCACGCAACGGCGCTGGCCCACTCCTACCACCACCGGCCCACTCCTACCACCACCGGCCCACTCCTACCACCACCGGCCCATTCCTAGCACCACAGGCCCACACCTATCACGACCAGCCAATACCAACCATAAACACCTAAGACTAGTTCATGACAGCGTTTGACGAGTTGACACAAGTCCTAGTCCAACTCTCTTGCAAAGTCCTGATCAGCGGGGAGTGTGATGCCTATATGGGCCTGCGGGTCTCTAACATAGCCTGGTTGAGTAGAATGTCAACAAGGAAACCTGGCCTAAGGCCGGGCTGTGAGACGAACCAGGTACTCTGCCAATATCCTCTCTCACACCCTGCATCAGAATAGACTCGACAGGTTAAACAGTCTTGTGCCTGAGATGTTGACACAGTTCTATTTTACCCATAGCGCCCCTGCTTTTCACTGGGTTTATTTTACACTTTCTCGTATATCTCTCACTCTACTATGTTGTTGGGATTCCATCTGCAGGTTCGACTAGTTACAATAATAGTATATAACACCGACAAAATGGGGAATTAGACATATGCAACATGTGGATATACAAATATTGCACAGGTGTTCATTTCTATAGGAAAGACCCCTGCTTTTCAGTGAATATATTCTACGACTCCTCTCCATCTCTCTCACCCCCAATCTCCAATAAGATGCTTTAATATGGAGATTAGGGACCTGACCGAGTATATTCCACATACAGATAAAGAATTTAGCTAGTTACAATATACTTTGTTTCTTGGATAAGCGTGCCTCAGGCAGGTTCTTGAAGCCTCTCCATTAAAGAATGATCACGTAGCATAGTTCTGCGACAACACCCCCTCCAGTTGTCTTACATCACAAAAACACAAGCCTCTCCCTTTCAGCTGTCTTCAGCAGGTATCTAATACCATCATCACTACTGGTAATAAACCAACTCAAGGACCTCTTATTGACGTTCTTGAAAACTTCTGAGATTTGCCAGCTGGGTAAGAGGTGCCAAGTCATAAGATTGATGTGCTCCTCCGGATAAGTGTTCCAGGTGATCTTCATCCCATGTTTTTTTCTCTACCCTTGATGTGACAGCAGATTCACTGCGATGTGATGACTATGTTGGCCAGCGGACCGTCAACAGCAACAGCCTGGTAGAACACTCATTCAGGAGAGCAGCCTGGCCTCAGACCGAGCTGCGAGGATAGAAAATATATTGAAACCGGTCACAGGTATATCACAGGACTCTGTCCCTGCAACCCTGTCCCAGACAGGGTCGCAGGGACAGTGACCTGCAAAATAATCAACAGGTAGTCTGCACTTCGTGTCGGATCTCTCCCAGGAATTACATGACCTTGCACATATCCCCGCTGAACTCCAAGAGTCATTTACTTGATAATTTTTGCAACCTGTCTTCCCGTAGTGGTCACCCAGGTAAGGTTGTCTGTCCTCTTACCTTCCTATTATTAACTGGTCAGTGTCCACAGACAAAAGGAACCATAGAGTACAGTTTGAGAGAACATGAGTACAATTCGAGGTACTTCAAGAGGTTCCAATAATTCAGGCAATTGACTAAATTCACACGAGCAGTGATGGTTCTCTGCGCGTTCTCCCACCTTGAAGGGAGGTCGTTAGTACGCAGCAATATTCCAGCCAAGTGCGAACAAGCAACATTATCATTATCACTGGCTTACCATCTCTTGAAATTTCCAGTTATCCAGCCTGCCATTTTCCTGCGGCTGTGATAACATGTTTTGACTCATAGGTGTGAAATCTCACATTGAAGGATCAGCCGAACTGTGGTGTATACGTTGGAGTGCGTGCATCTAGCACCAACAACCTGGTTGATCAGGCTGTCAGTAAGGAGACATGGTAAATATGATAATGGTATACAATACCGACAGGTTGATAAGGACTATGGAGCAGAACTCTTCTCCAGACTGAGGGAATGACTACCTCATAACAACGTCTTCAAGGGTGATGGACTGATTACATAGTCTTTACATTTCTACACATTTCTACTGCTTCTCCTGCCTCCTCTGAACTCGACTGAAGAAGCCTACTGTGTTGGTGAAACGTTTCGGAATAAAGTTACCTAACTGTTGCACATGTGTCTTACTTATCAAGGAGACATGTCTGGGACCGGGTGGTCACGATGAAAGAAAAGACAGTGGGAAAAGGGGTATTCATGGGCCCTGAAGACAGGTTTGAGGCTCAGGAACTGTGTAACCAGTAGAGAAATTACCAACACACATCCTAGTTGTCTTCAAGTTGGTTAGATTAGGTAAGATTTGTCAGGAAAGAGGACAAGTGTTTCCTGACGCGGGTCGTAGTCATATAATGACCCTCCGTTGGAGCTTTTGGTCATCTGACCGAGGTCTTCCACTGGCTTACCCCTCCACCCCTTTAAAAATTATAGTTAATCAAGCTGGAACTTATTAAGCTCCTCGAGTCAAATCATTGTCGGTCGGACATGAATGATATACAATACCGACAATACATGTGCAACATCTGGGTATCTTTATATGTAGACGTTACGTCATCCAGTGGCTTTATCAATACAAAAGGCCATAACGGGGAAACTGTAGACACCCAGATGGTGCACATGTCTAATTCTTCATTATCAGCCGGGTTGTGGCGCCTACATTGGACTGTGTTCTTTAGAGCGAACTGACTTACAGATCAGGCCATCGACCAGGAGCGAAGACCCTCGAATTCTACAACTACATGAAAGAACATGTTAGATCCTAGTGTAGACGTTTTGTGATCTGAGGCGCTGTTAAGTTGTGAGCATAGTAATTCAGCATGGGATTGAGGGACAATAATTAAAGCAACATGAGTTTTCCAGGTGGGAAACACAGTGGGTGCACTTTTGAAAAGTTGGGTGGGGACGTTACAGTTCACTGGGTCATCAGGTTGGGATGTTACGGTTCACTGGGTTATGATGTAGGGATGTTACGACTCACTGGGTTATGAGGTAGGGATGTTACGACTCACTGGGTTATGAGGTAGGGATGTTACGACTCACTGGGTTATGAGGTAGGGATGTTACGACTCACTGGGTTATGAGGTAGGGATGTTACGACTCACTGGGTTATGATGTAGGGATGTTACGGTTCACTGGGTTATGATGTAGGGATGTTACGGTTCACTGGGTTATGATGTAGGGATGTTACGGTTCACTGGGTTATGAGGTAGGGATGTTACGGTTCACTGGGTTATGAGGTAGGGATGTTACGACTCACTGGGTTATGAGGTAGGGATGTTACGACTCACTGGGTTATGAGGTAGGGATGTTACGTCTCACTGGGTTATGAGGTAGGGATGTTACGTCTCACTGGGTTATGAGGTAGGGATGTTACGACTCACTGGGTTATGAGGTAGGGATGTTACGTCTCACTGGGTTATGAGGTAGGGATGTTACGTCTCACTGGGTTATGAGGTAGGGATGTTACGTCTCACTGGGTTATGAGGTAGGGATGTTACGTCTCACTGGGTTATGAGGTAGGGATGTTACGTCTCACTGGGTTATGAGGTAGGGATGTTACGACTCACTGGGTTATGAGGTAGGGATGTTACGACTCACTGGGTTATGAGGTAGGGATGTTACGACTCACTGGGTTATGAGGTAGGGATGTTACGTCTCACTGGGTTATGAGGTAGGGATGTTACGTCTCACTGGGTTATGAGGTAGGGATGTTACGACTCACTGGGTTATGAGGTAGGGATGTTACGACTCACTGGGTTATGAGGTAGGGGTGTTACGTCTCACTGGGTTATGAGGTAGGGATGTTACGACTCACTGGGTTATGAGGTAGGGATGTTACGACTCACTGGGTTATGAGGTAGGGATGTTACGACTCACTGGGTTATGAGGTAGGGATGTTACGACTCACTGGGTTATGAGGTAGGGATGTTACGACTCACTGGGTTATGAGGTAGGGATGTTACGTCTCACTGGGTTATGAGGTAGGGATGTTACGACTCACTGGGTTATGAGGTAGGGATGTTACGACTCACTGGGTTATGAGGTAGGGATGTTACGACTCACTGGGTTATGAGGTAGGGATGTTACGTCTCACTGGGTTATGAGGTAGGGATGTTACGACTCACTGGGTCATCACTTCTGTAACACCGCCAGAGAGCAAGTGCCAATGAACTTTTTTCTAACCAGTACCACTTTTTGTTATTAACATTGACTGGAACTTGTAGGAAGGTCTGTGGCTGTTTCTACCTATAGAGTATCGTTCCTTTTTCAACCTGCAACTTTTCCTCTGAATGGTATGAAGTTGGGAGCATTGTTCCTAGTGACCTGAGTTTACCATCTAGAGCTAGATTATCTAGAGTCACTGGTTAATATTCAAGTTTTGGTTGATATCGCCAACTGCTTGTCAGCTATACGGCCTAAGATACACTAGCTTTAAAAGCGAATGGTCATTAAAGGATTAGAGCCTCTTCCAAACTCACCCATCGGAGCAAAATCTAGTGATGAATTATCTGATTTCATTTAATACACGTTTATGGTTGACATTTAATGTTGAAGACACCCTGGTAACGATTTGTGTTTGAATGCTCGGAACTGGCGTCTGTGCAGGTGTGAACGTAGACTAGTTTGTGATCTGAATTTAATGTATTTAATACCGTTATGTTCTCTACCAGATTAGCGTTAATTGGTGAACAGAATATAAGGTCCAGAATATTTCCCAACCTAGTAGGTTCTGTTATTTCCTTGATTAAGGTGTGTGTGTGTGTGTGTGTGTGTGTGTGTGTGTGTGTGTGTGTGTGTGTGTGTGTGTGTGTGTGTGTGTGTGTGTGTGTGTGTGTGTGTATCTTCATAGTTCAAGAACATGAGACTGCCTTTTCTACCTCCTGGACCTTTACCACATAGATGGCAGCTCCAGACGCAGATGAGCCACGATGACGTTAGTAAATGCCCTTTAAGTTACAGCTAAATCGCAGCATGTTTTTGTTTTTTTCAAGGACCCCAATGGAAATAAGCCACTGACTTTTTTTTGAAGGGGGAGGGGGGTTATCCTAGGTAATTTACACAAAGTATGATAATTAATACTTATGTGTACCTGTGCCTAAATAAACTTATTTACTAACACTACACAGATTCAGGAGTAGATATGATCTGGCAGTATTGATAAGAGTCAAGAGGTTAGAACTCGAGATATGAATCAACTCCTACAAACACATCCAGTTGAATACAATGAGGAAGAGGAAGTAATAATAAAATTTGCTACACTCCTCCACTTAATGAGTCACAAATTGACGTAAGAGTCACGGTCATCTGGAATTGAATTTATAAAGGTTTAGAGTCAGTGTTCAAATTTTACTAATTGCTCTTTACAATGTTACGAATTTTCACTTGGTAATTCGTATACAAGAACAGGAAATTAATTCTAGTTTTCAATTGTCGTTACCAGCAACTCGAATGACATCGTTTGTGGTGTTAAGCAGCGTGCAAATGAGAGCCATTAGCGTACAGACTCCACCGGATAACTGTAGTGACGCCAACACAGTCTGCCCCTTCACTCTAAACTTAAAGCAGTGTGAGCAACTGGTACACTCGTAAGAGTTAAATCTCATTTTTTCAGAACTACCAACAATGGTGCATGAAGAACTAGACACATGTGCAACATCTGGGTATCTTTATTGTAGACGTTTCGCCATCCAGTGGCTTTATCAATACAAATTCAAGGACATAATGGGAAGACAGTACAACTATCCTATATAAATCAGTCCCTCAGCCTTGGAGTTGGTATAAAAAAACGTATAACAATGGTATTTACATTTTCTTTCTTTCACAGAGTCGATAAAATAAGCCTACCTCTTCAAAAAATCTCGAAAATTTGATCTTGTGCATTAATGGATTATTATTATTACTACACATTTTCGCAGAGTTTGGATAACAATTTCCAGTTTGCTCGTGTAGCTGTTTTATTGGTATAAACCTACTGGCCCATGCGAGGCAGGACCTGCCTCGCATGGGCCAGTAGGTCTTCTACAGTGTTCCTCCATTCTTATGTTCTTATGACATTCCTCAGGTCACGTGCGTCACACCCCACTCTCCGCCTATATATATAATGCCTTTCTACCTCTGTATGTTAGAAGTGATCAAGGTCCCAGGACCGAAACGTTTTCTAATAAATATGTCATAGTGTTTGCTTACGTGTCTTTCTAACAAGGAGGCTTTAGGAAAGGTAGGGGGTGTGTGGACCAGGTGTTTACAGTGAAACATATAAGTGAACAGTATTTAGATAAGGCTAAAGAGGTCTTTGTGGCATTTATGGATTTGGAAAAGGCGTATGACAGGGTGGATAGGGGGGCAATGTGGCAGATGTTGCAAGTGTATGGTGTAGGAGGTAGGTTACTGAAAGCAGTGAAGAGTTTTTACGAGGATAGTGAGGCTCAAGTTAGAGTATGTAGGAAAGAGGGGAATTTTTTCCCAGTAAAAGTAGGCCTTAGACAAGGATGTGTGATGTCACCGTGGTTGTTTAATATATTTATAGATGGGGTTGTAAGAGAAGTAAATGCGAGGGTCTTGGCAAGAGGCGTGGAGTTAAAAGATAAAGAATCACACACAAAGTGGGAGTTGTCACAGCTGCTCTTTGCTGATGACACTGTGCTCTTGGGAGATTCTGAAGAGAAGTTGCAGAGATTGGTGGATGAATTTGGTAGGGTGTGCAAAAGAAGAAAATTAAAGGTGAATACAGGAAAGAGTAAGGTTATGAGGATAACAAAAAGATTAGGTGATGAAAGATTGAATATCAGATTGGAGGGAGAGAGTATGGAGGAGGTGAACGTATTCAGATATTTGGGAGTGGACGTGTCAGCGGATGGGTCTATGAAAGATGAGGTGAATCATAGAATTGATGAGGGAAAAAGAGTGAGTGGTGCACTTAGGAGTCTGTGGAGACAAAGAACTTTGTCCTTGGAGGCAAAGAGGGGAATGTATGAGAGTATAGTTTTACCAACGCTCTTATATGGGTGTGAAGCGTGGGTGATGAATGTTGCAGCGAGGAGAAGGCTGGAGGCAGTGGAGATGTCATGTCTGAGGGCAATGTGTGGTGTGAATATAATGCAGAGAATTCGTAGTTTGGAAGTTAGGAGGAGGTGCGGGATTACCAAAACTGTTGTCCAGAGGGCTGAGGAAGGGTTGTTGAGGTGGTTCGGACATGTAGAGAGAATGGAGCGAAACAGAATGACTTCAAGAGTGTATCAGTCTGTAGTGGAAGGAAGGCGGGGTAGGGGTCGGCCTAGGAAGGGTTGGAGGGAGGGGGTAAAGGAGGTTTTGTGTGCGAGGGGCTTGGACTTCCAGCAGGCATGCGTGAGCGTGTTTGATAGGAGTGAATGGAGACAAATGGTTTTTAATACTTGACGTGCTGTTGGAGTGTGAGCAAAGTAACATTTATGAAGGGATTCAGGGAAACCGGCAGGCCGGACTTGAGTCCTGGAGATGGGAAGTACAGTGCCTGCACTCTGAAGGAGGGGTGTTAATGTTGCAGTTTAAAAACTGTAGTGTAAAGCACCCTTCTGGCAAGACAGTGATGGAGTGAATGATGGTGAAAGTTTTTCTTTTTCGGGCCACCCTGCCTTGGTGGGAATCGGCCGGTGTGATAATAAAAAAAATAATGTCATAGTGTTTGCTTACGTGTCTTTCTAAACCAACTGTTTTATTATCCAAGAACGCAAGTTCTGCCTTAAAGGCAACACACACAAAGTACACAGGTGTAGTAATTCCAGCATGAAGAGTGTAACTGGAAACCGTGGTCATCTTTAAAGATATTATTGAGCTTTATCTCCCAGGAACAAATGCTTACTTTGTAGATCCTGAGGCAACACTACTTGCACCACAAGACTAACCAAGAGAAAACACATTCAGTCCGAATAATTTCTTCATGAACGAGATTCGAAAACTTTCTCAACATTTCCAAAGTAACGCTACCTGACAGTATGCCCAAGCATTCTGCCCCAGGCTCCCCTCAAGGGAGGTTCCTTGACGCTGGCGAGGGGCTCTTGATCTAGGGAGTTGGATCTATGTTCCAGTTCTCTGAATTAAGCCTGAATACCTTCCATTCCCCCCCATAGGCGCTGTATAATCCCTACTGGTTTAGCGCTCCCCCATGATAATATTAATCTGTAAAGTAAAAGGACACAAGTGCAACTAACGTGACATTTTTATTGTGGCAACGTTTCGATCTCCAGGAGCTTTGTCAAGTTGTAACGGCTTGACAAAGCTCCTGGAAAGCGAAACGTTGCCACAATAAAAATGTCACATTAGTTGCACTTGTGTCCCTTTACTTTACATATTGTCGGTAATTCTACCAGCATTATTACAATATTAATCTGCCCCAGGCTCAGACTCGTGGAACTCCCTTGTTCATCAACTGCAAGAAACAACTATCACGTGCTTTAAATATTATACAAATATAAATTTATTTCTTTTCTGAAGTATACAGCGATGTATTTTACATGTAATAGAATATTCGGTGCATTTCTGAAGCCTAGACACAGGGGTTACCCCACACCCGCTAAAGTCAAGGTCTAGCCCAACTTCACAAAGGTGGCAGCACAGCATTAAATGCCAAACAAGTAGGCAATAAACTACTAAATGTCTTACCCAACAAACAACAATCATTGCCACTAACGTACACATTGCCATACACCCCAGTCAATCAAGTACATCCATTCACCAGCCTGTAACAACACCCACTAACATACACCCAGCCACTAAGGTACCAGAATGATGGGCTGGGGAAAGGCTGAGGGGAAGTGGAGGTATTAGTGCTAGCACTGGCAGGAGTGTTGACAGCTGACCACATATACCTCACCTCACCTCATTCCCATGTGATTGCCGTGAATCACAGAGATATTTAGATAGGAGGGCAAGGAGGAGAACGGGACCCCCACCGGTCATTATCATAACCACGTAGTATTCTATACAGTGGGAGTGCCAACAGTCAGCTAAGTGGTACAGTCTATTTATCAGGATATCAACGAAGAAGCCAGGTCTGGGACCGAGTTGCGGAGGTGTTGACTCCCGGAAGGTGCTCCATCGGGAGTTTGCAAACTACCCCGTACATCACAAATACAAATCGGTGAATACAAATCGAAACGCAAAGACAGCATTACCACTCAACAGGTAATCATGGGTGAGATGCGTTTACTCAAATTTCAGTGTTTATTAACATAAATATTTAAAACAGTTGTTTTTAAATATTGTCTTTCTGCAATTTCCCCAAATTATAAACTGGTTAAGAGATGGAACGAGGTCAAAGGCATGTCTCCACAGGATATTTAAAAGGCAAGTCTCCATAGGATCTTTAAAAGGCATGTCTCCACAGGATATTTAAAAGGCATGTCTCCACAGGATATTTAAAAGGGAAGTCTCCATAGGATCTTTAAAAGGCATGTCTCCACAGGATATTTAAAAGGCAAGTCTCCATAGGATCTTTAAAAGGCATGTCTCCATAGCACAATTAAGGCCTATGACAACTTTTGAACAAAATTGTGAAGAATTGAGACACTTATGCAATATATGAGAATCTTTATTTGAGAAACGTTTCGCCACACAGTGGCCCTCATCAGTTCTTTACAAAGCAGAAGGCACAAGGAGAGGAGGAATTTGAGGTAATGAGTCCCTCAGCCTGGATTCGATGTGTCCAGTCCATCAATCTTGTAGGACTGAACACATCCACTCCAGGCTGAGGGACTGATTACCTCAAACTCCTCCTCTCCTTATACCTTCCTGCTTTGTATAGGACTGATGAAGCCACGGCGTGGCGAAACGTTTCTTTAATAAAGATTCCCATATGTTGCATAAGTGTCTCAATTCTTCAACCTGTCGGTTTTCAAAACCATTCATCACAACACTGTGAGTCTGGGCCTGGAGCAGGTAGCTGACTGTGAGTCTGGGCCTGGAGCAGGTAGCCGACTGTGAGTCTGGGCCTGGAGCAGGTAGCTGACTGTGAGTCTGGGCCTGGAGCAGGTAGCTGACTGTGAGTCTGGGCCTGGAGCAGGTAGCTGACTGAGTCTGGGCCTGGAGCAGGTAGCTGACTGTGAGTTTGGGCCTGGAGCAGGTAGCTGACTGTGAGTCTGGGCCTGGAGCAGGTAGCTGACTGTGAATCTGGGCCTGGAGCAGCTAGCTGACTGTGAGTCTGGGCCTGGAGCAGGTAGCTGACTGTGAGTCTGGGCCTGGAGCAGGTAGCTGACTGTGAGTCTGGGCCTGGAGCAGGTAGCTGACTGTGAGTCTGGGCCTGGAGCAGGTAGCTGACTGTGAGTTTGGGCCTGGAGCAGGTAGCTGACTGTGAGTCTGGGCCTGGAGCAGGTAGCTGACTGTGAGTTTGGGCCTGGAGCAGGTAGCTGACTGTGAGTCTGGGCCTGGAGCAGGTAGCTGACTGTGAGTCTGGGCCTGGAGCAGGTAGCTGACTGTGAGTCTGGGCCTGGAGCAGCTAGCTGACTGTGAGTCTGGGCCTGGAGCAGGTAGCTGACTGTGAGTCTGGGCCTGGAGCAGGTAGCTGACTGTGAGTCTGGGCCTGGAGCAGGTAGCTGACTGTGAGTCTGGGCCTGGAGCAGGTAGCTGACTGTGAGTCTGGGCCTGGAGCAGGTAGCTGACTGTGAGTCTGGGCCTGGAGCAGGTAGCTGACTGTGAGTCTGGGCCTGGAGCAGGTAGCTGACTGTGAGTCTGGGCCTGGAGCAGGTAGCTGACTGTGAGTCTGGGCCTGGAGCAGGTAGCTGACTGTGAGTCTGGGCCTGGAGCAGGTAGCTGACTGTGAGTCTGGGCCTGGAGCAGGTAGCTGACTGTGAGTCTGGGCCTGGAGCAGGTAGCTGACTGTGAGTCTGGGCCTGGAGCAGGTAGCTGACTGTGAGTCTGGGCCTGGAGCAGGTAGCTGACTGTGAGTCTGGGCCTGGAGCAGGTAGCTGACTGTGAGTCTGGGCCTGGAGCAGGTAGCTGACTGTGAGTCTGGGCCTGGAGCAGGTAGCTGACTGTGAGTCTGGGCCTGGAGCAGGTAGCTGACTGTGAGTCTGGGCCTGGAGCAGCTAGCTGACTGAGTCTGGGCCTGGAGCAGGTAGCTGACTGCGAGTCTGGGCCTGGAGCAGGTAGCTGACTGTGAGTCTGGGCCTGGAGCAGGTAGCTGACTGTGAGTCTGGGCCTGGAGCAGGTAGCTGACTGTGAGTCTGGGCCTGGAGCAGGTAGCTGACTGTGAGTCTGGGCCTGGAGCAGGTAGCTGACTGTGAGTCTGGGCCTGGAGCAGGTAGCTGACTGTGAGTCTGGGCCTGGAGCAGGTAGCTGACTGTGAGTCTGGGCCTGGAGCAGGTAGCTGACTGTGAGTCTGGGCCTGGAGCAGGTAGCTGACTGTGAGTCTGGGCCTGGAGCAGGTAGCTGACTGTGAGTCTGGGCCTGGAGCAGCTAGCTGACTGTGAGTCTGGGCCTGGAGCAGCTAGCTGACTGTGAGTCTGGGCCTGGAGCAGGTAGCTGACTGTGAGTCTGGGCCTGGAGCAGGTAGCTGACTGTGAGTCTGGGCCTGGAGCAGGTAGCTGACTGTGAGTCTGGGCCTGGAGCAGGTAGCTGACTGAGACTGGGCCTGGAGCAGGTAGCTGTCTGAGTCTGGGCCTGGAGCAGGTAGCTGACTGTGAGTTTGGGCCTGGAGCAGGTAGCTGACTGTGAGTCTGGGCCTGGAGCAGGTAGCTGACTGTGAGTCTGGGCCTGGAGCAGCTAGCTGACTGTGAGTCTGGGCCTGGAGCAGGTAGCTGACTGTGAGTCTGGGCCTGGAGCAGGTAGCTGACTGAGTCTGGGCCTGGAGCAGGTAGCTGACTGTGAGTCTGGGCCTGGAGCAGGTAGCTGGGTTGTTTCAACATCATGCTACATGAAAATAAATGGTATAAAATACCGACACAATGGAAACAAACACATATGCAGTTTAATGTTATCCTTTATTGACAACGTTTCGCCCACACTGTTTGTGACTTGAAAAAGCCAACTGTGTGGGCGAAACGTTGTCAATAAAGGATAACATTAAACTGCATATGTGTTTATGTTTCCATCATGGATACATGTCATTCTCACTACGTCAGCTGTAGTGTCCCTAGTTGTGATGTTCTCTTTAATGTAATCAGTGAAATTTCCACCTCCATTAAGCAAGGAACTAACATTACAAGATATTTTTTGCCTTAGCTTTTGCATAAGAGAGTAACTAGTATTAAGAGTTACTTTCAATTTGGCAGATGACTTCTTGCTTGTCCCCCCCCCCTCCTATCCGCGTCTGTGTGTGTGTCTCTTTTACACAGGGTTATACAAGGATTCCTAACTATATTTACAAGCTAAGAACTATTACCTACATCACTCACTCTCACTCACTCACTCACTCTCTCTCTCTCTCTCTCTCTCCCCTGGGTATGGTATATTACATGAAGACGGTTTCGGGTATTATCGACCACGCGATTTGGTACCAGACCTATCTTCCTATCATAAATACCGTATCGTAATTTTGTACCGTACTTAAAGAAAAAAATACCGTACAGTTGTGTTAGCCTTGGCTGAAGGAAGCGGAGGAAGGGTAGGAGGCGGGGCGGGGCGGGGCGGGGCAGGAGTAAGGCAGGAAGCTAGCAGGAGCAGCAGCGGCGCCGGGAACACTCAACAAGTGTTGTACAGGTTAGCCTGACTTGCAGGGGGAAGACATGAGGTGACTGGGGAAGGAGAGAGAAAAGGGGTGGAGGTGGTGGTGGGGGGGGATGAGATGACAGGAGTGTAGGTGTGGGAGAAGAGAGGAGTGAAGATGTGGGTGGGAGTGGAGTGAGGGTTGGTTGGTGTGTGGGCTGGTATGGGAGGAGGGGTGTAGCAGCAGCAGCATTGATCTGCCAGCACCACGCTGCCACCCACACCTACCCACGCTTCACACTTTCAGCCATACTTGTAAATGATTTTTAATGACATTGAATTGAGTTGTCATTTTAATATAGCATAGGGAAGGCGGCCTCTAGATTTCCTCAGTTAGGACTTCTACTTGCCCTACCTCCACCTGATGAAGTGCGGATAAAGAAAAGGCTTTTAGAGAGGCTGGGGTGAGGTGAGGTAGAGCAGAGGATAAAGTAGGGGTAAAGGAGAGGCTGGGCTCCGGGTACAAGAGATGCTGGAGTGAGGGTGCAAATAAGGCTGAGATGGGGTATAAGGCTGTAAAGGGGGTACAATAAGGCTGGGGAGGGGTACAAGGCCGTTAAAGGGTACAACAAGGCTGTTAAGGAGTACAACAAGGCTGTTAAGGGGTACAATAAGGCTGGGGTGGGGGTACAATAAGGTTGGGATGAGGGTACAATAAAGCTTGGGTGGAGGTACAAGACTGGGGTAGGGGTACAACAAAACTGGGGTGGGGGTACAACAAAACTAGGGTGGGGGTACAACAAAACTAGGGTGGGGTACAATAAGACTGGGGTGGGGTACAGCAAGACTGGGGTGGGGTACAAGACTGGGGTGGGGGTACAAGACTAGGGTGGGGGTACAAGACTGGGGGGAGGTACAAGACTGGGGTGGGGTACATCAAGACTGGGGTGGGGTACATCAAGGCTGGAGTGGAGGTACAAGACTGCGGTGGAGTACAAGACTGGGTTGGGGGTACAACAAGACTGGGGTGGAGTACAACAAGACTGGGGTGGGGTACATCAAGACTGGGGTGGGGGGCAACAAGTTCAAAAGTAAACAGAGTAAAACTAAAGGCTGTAGCAGAGAAAAGTTCTGTTCCCCAAGGTACACAAGAATGGAGGAGCACTGCCGCAGGACTACTGGCCCATGCTAGAAGGTCCAGATCAGACCCATCCACACCCTGTACCTGTACAACCTAGTTCTGGAGTCACTCCAGGTTCTCGCTTCAATGACTACCTGACAGTTTGTCCCACTCAGCTACAACTCTGTAGGTAAACCAATTTTGTCTTGTTAGGTAAACAGACACAGATCCGACTAGTTTGACAACGTTTCGCTCTCCAAGAGCTTTGTCAAGCTGTAATGGCTGACAAAACTGAACTCTGGAACGATATCGTTCCAGACCATGGAGCTGAACTCTTCTCCAGGCTCTGAGGGACTGACCACCTCAATACTACATGTATTTCTCCAAGGTTGACAGACTGATTACATTTTCATTTCACTACTACACCTGCTGCCTCTGTATTTGACTGAAGAACCCTACTGCGTAGGCGAAATGCTTCAACAATAATGATATCCAACTGTTGCACATGTGTCTTAATCATCAAAAATTAATATCACATTTTTTTTCGTACATATGCTGGATTTTTTTAAGTGCAGATTTTACGACTCACTCGCCATGGATTCAACCCCCATCGTTCCGTGGGTTGAAGTTATATAGCAGCTGGTGGGAGTGTAGTGTGGCCAACGTCTCTCAGGAACTGCTACAATTTCCTCCTATCTTGACATTCTTCTTTCTCAGTCAAAATACAATCTAGTCTGCATGGTTGTGGTTGCTATTGTCATTGGACTGTTCATTTAGCTTGAATGGCCTGGTTCCTTTCATGTGGAAACCTCACCACCTCCCCTTCCCCTACGCCCCAACACTACTGGCAGCCCCCCACCACCACCCCAATTCCAACACAATGGGGGATGCAGTTTGCAGTGGGCCAAACCTGGCTCACCTTGCACCACCCACTCACCAACCACTTTCCTTCACCACCACCAATACTCTACCACAACTAGTACTTTCCACCACCATCACAACTTGTACTTTCTACTACTATCACCACCATAACTTGTACTTTCTACCACCATCACAACTTGTACATTCCACTACCATCGCCACCACAACTTGTGCTTTCCACTACCGTCACCACCACAACTTGTACTTTCCACCATCACCACAACTTCTTTCCACAACGACTCTACCACCACCACCATCATCACCATCACCACAACCTGCATCACCACCAGTATCTAACATCGCCACCTGCATCGTCAACCCAGACTAGACTCTGCCCAACTTTCACTGTTATTCCCAACTTACCTTCCACTTGCAGCAGTGCCTTCCTATCTGCCCCTCTAATACACAACCCCTGCCACACACATGTATTAATCTTACTACTACTACTACTACTAATAATAATAATAAATATGAGAGGTTACAAGTACTCTACCTTCGCAGACAAAGCCGGGTCAGGCATCCTTGCTTCCTGATCAACCAGGGTATTGCTGGTAGCAGCCTGCACCATTCGAGACTCTTGCACAAGCTTTGTACATTAGAGGGGAATTACTAACAGATACCTAGCTGTCAGTTCGCAAGTCTGCCAGACTGGGGTGTCTACATGGGACTATGCGCTACTGCATTATAGCCTGATTAATGAGGCTATCAACTAGGCTACGGCCCCCAGAAATCAACACTTGATACTAACGCTACTAAAGAAGGGCAACACGCAGGAGGCCTGGTCTAGGAGCAGTCCTCAAGGCAGATGACCGATGCTACTATAAACAACACTTACCCCTTCATTTCCGCGGAAGGAGATCTTTGGACTGGCAGCAGTATTCTGAAAAAAAATATAGCATTAGAACAAATCGTGTTATTAATATATGATGGATATATGGATAACTAGTGTAATGAACATCTGTCAATATATATAATATATATATATGGAATAGGAGGTAAGTTATTAAATGTTGTAAAGAGTTTTCATGAGGATAGTGAGGCTCAGGTTAGAGTGTGTAGAAGAGAGGGAGACTACTTCCCGGTAAAAGTAGGTCTTAGACAGGGATGTGTAATGTCACCATGGTTGTTTAATATATTTATAGATGGGGTTGTAAAGGAAGTAAATGCTAGGGTGTTCGGGAGAGGGGTGGGATTAAATTATGGGGAATCAAATTCAAAATGGGAAGTGACACAGTTACTTTTTGCTGATGATACTGTGCTTATGGGAGATTCTAAAGAAAAATTGCAAAGGTTAGTGGATGAGTTTGGGAATGTGTGTAAAGGTAGAAAGTTGAAAGTGAACATAGAAAAGAGTAAGGTGATGAGGGTATCAAATGATTTAGATAAAGAAAAATTGGATATCAAATTGGGGAGGAGGAGTATGGAAGAAGTGAATGTTTTCAGATACTTGGGAGTTGACGTGTCGGCGGATGGATTTATGAAGGATGAGGTTAATCATAAAATTGATGAGGGAAAACAGGTGAGTGGTGCGTTGAGGTATATGTTTATCTGGAGTTTATCTGGAGAGAGTTCCGGGGGTCAACGCCCCCGCGGCCCGGTCTGTGACCAGGCCTCCTTAGGTCAGTGTCCCAGGATGCGACCCACACCAGTCGACTAACACCCAGGTACCCATTTTACTGATGGGGAACATAGACAACAGGTGGAAAGAAACACGTCCAATGTTTCTACTCTGGCTGGGAATCGAACCCAGGCCCTCGCCGTGTGAAGCGAGAGCGTTAACCACCAGGCCACCAGAGCCCTTTGTGGAGTCAAAAAACGTTATCTATGGAGGCAAAGAAGGGAATGTATGAAAGTATAGTAGTACCAGCACTCTTATATGGATGTGAAGCTTGGGTGGTAAATGCAGCAGCGAGGAGACGGTTGGAGGCAGTGGAGATGTCCTGTCTAAGGGCAATGTGTGGTGTAAATACTATGCAGAAAATTCGGAGTGTGGAAATTAGGAAAAGGTGTGGAGTTAATAAAAGTATTAGTCAGAGGGCAGAAGAGGGGTTGTTGAGGTGGTTTGGTCATTTAGAGAGAATGGATCAAAGTAGAATGACATGGAAAGCATATAAATCTATAGGGGAAGGAAGGCGGGGTAGGGGTCGTCCTGGAAAGGGTTGGAGAGAGGGGGTAAAGGAGGTTTTATGGGCGAGGGGCTTGGACTTCCAGCAAGCGTGTGTGAGCGTGTTAAGATAGGAGTGAATGGAGGCGAATGGTACGTGGGACCTGACGATCTGTTGGAGTGTGAGCAGGGTAATATTTAGTGAAGGGATTCAGGGAAACCGGTTATTTTCATATAGTCGGACTTGAGTCCTGGAAATGGGAAGTACAATGCCTGCACTTTAAAGGAGGGGTTTGGGATGTTGGCAGTTTGAAGGGATATGTTGTGTATCTTAATACGTATATGCTTCTAAACTGTTGTATTCTGAGCACCTCTGCAAAAACAGTGATAATGTGAGTGTGGTGAAAGTGCTGAATGATGATGAAAGTATTTTCTTTTTGGGGATTTTCTTTCTTTTTTTGGGTCACGCTGCCTCGGTGGGAGACGGCCGACTTGTTGATATATATATATATATATATATATATATATATATATATATATATATATATATATATATATATATATATATATATATATATATATATATATATATGCAATAAGATCACAGTAAACAGGCGATTTCAGAATATGCAAAACAACCACTCTGAAAGAATAGAGAAATTCCAAGCGCTTTCGTGACTACTCACATTATCATTATAATGTGAGTAGTCTCGAAAGCGCTAGGAATTTCTCTATTCTTTCAGAGTGGTTTTGTGTATATATATATATATATATATATATATATATATATATATATATATATATATATATATATATATATATATATATATATATATATATATATTACATAATATGGCACAGAAGATTTAAGAGATACATTGTTGATATAAAGGTGGCATATATATATATATATATATATATATATATATATATATATATATATATATATATATATATATATATATATATATATATATATATATATATATATATACATGTTGTTACGTGTGTATCACCGATTATAAGGCGAAAATCTCATCCAGCTCCTCAGAGCTGGGGCGTGTGCCCAAAATGCAGCATGCATTACCCCTTTGAACAGCCGCGCTGAGCCGCTGGAACAGAAAACTAGCTGATATATATATATATATATATATATATATATATATATATATATATATATATATATATATATATATATATATATATATATATATATAATGCCTCCTGTATTCTGGGCACGCGCCCCAGCTCTAATGAGCTGGATGAGATTTTCGCCTTATAATCGGTAATACACACATAACATGTACCGTATATGCCACCTTTATATCAACAATGTATCTCTTAAATCTTCTGTATCATATTATGTAATAAAATATTCCTATTGGTAAAAAAAAATATGAAAAGATGGGGTGGTAGGGGAAGTGGAATATCCAAACGGCTTCAGGAAGAAATCCAAATATTCTTCCTTGAAGCCTTTTTGTCCACTTCTCCGAGGCTGTGGGTCCCACAATTTACACCAGAGGCGGACCCAATATATATATATATATATATATATATATATATATATATATATATATATATATATATATATATATATATATATATATATATATATATATATATATATATTATATGAAAAAGTACAATAAAAGTGAAAATACCGTGCCTGGAGCAAGTCACAAATAACTGGCACTTAGAGAAAAGAATAAGTTCGAGTCCGTCCTTGGCCATTATCAGCTCATAATGGTCCGGGAAAGAGCGAAATGTATGTGTAAGCTATTTGTGAATGAAAAATGTAGAACACAAGGTTATGAGTGATACTTCCCCCCACCCAATACCCATACCCACCCACACCCACACACACACACACACACACACACGCACACACACACCAACCCAACACACCCACCCACCCACCCACACACACACACACACACACACACCAACCCAACACACCCACCCACCCACCCACACACACACCCACACCAACCCATCCAACACACCCACACACACACCAACCCAACACACCCACCCACCCACCCACACACACGCACACACACACCAACCCAACACACCCACCCACCCACCCACACACACACACACACCAACCCATCCAACACACCCACACACACACCAACCCATCCAACACACCCACCCACCCACACACACCCACACCAACCCATCCAATACCCACACCCAAGCAAATCTGTTACTTGCACGTGATCCATTTCAAGCGTTCTTCTACCCTACACACTATCAACCCAATCTGGTCAACCAGCTTGTTGCTGTTAGCAGCCCTCAGCTCCACATAGCCATCACAATCTGGCGGTACAGATGGTATACAATGATTCAGTTTCTTCCCATAACGACTACTATTGTATATAATAATACATAGAATAAGACCCTGCTTAAACTAATTGGGTTAACTTTGCGTTGTACTCACCCAGTTGTGCTTGCAGAGGCTGAGTCATAGCTCCTGTGTTCGCCATGTTCCTGATCAGCCGCACTGTGCTGCCTAGGTTGGACCGAATTTGGCAAGCACAGTCTTAGAGATCAGTGATTAAAAAATGACCCATATAGCAATGGAAACCTGTCACTGTCACGTTTCACGCAGTATCATCTTGTAGGTAAAACGTCGTAACAACGAAAGATCTCAAACAACTCGAACATAGGACAGAGAGGAGTTTACGACGACGTTTCGATCCGACTTGGATCATTTACGAGTCACAGTAAGTGGTCTAAGTTGGATCGAAACATCGTCGTAAGCTCCTCTCTCCTATATGAAGGTTATTTGTATAACTCCTGATAAGTATCAAAACTCTTTCTACTCCCGGAGCCCGGCCATGGGCCAGGCTCGTCTGATGTTTGCCTGGTCAACCAGGATGTTGCTATTGGTGGCCCGCTTCCCCACCTATCCATCACAGCCTGGTTGATCTGGCAGCTGGTGAAGGTAGTTGTCCAGTTTTCTCTTAAAGGCTTCTACACTTGTTCCAGCAGTGTTTCTGATATCCTCCAGTAAGACGTGTACTGTTCCAGTCACGGTATTGTGCCTTTTTATTCTTTAATGACAAATCTCATTTTCTACCCGTGACGAGTTTCCAGATTTTATTATAATAAAAAAAATATTATTGTAATCAAAAAGAAGAACTGTTAAAGACAGTGGCAGCTCATGGCATTGGGGGAAAAGTGCTGTACTGGATCGAGTCATGGCTCACCAATAGGAAGCAGAGAGCGTGCGTAAATGGGGTTAAATCCGAGTGGGGATCTGTAACAAGTGGCGTTCCACAGGGATCAGTCTTAGGTCCGTTGTTGTTTATTATATAATAACTAGTTTTCAGAATGTTTCTACTATGGCAACCCCTCCTGGAGACAGACATATCTATCATTATTAAGTATTTGTCAGCTCACAGCTATAATTCAACTTATTGATCACACTATCAACCACGAGGCCTGGTCTGCAACCGGCTCTCTGGGTGGTCACCCATGGAATCCTGCTTGTCTATAATAAACAGTTATGGGGGCACTGTCCCCGCAGCCCGATCCAGCATCAGGTCTTCCACCTGATGGCTTGATCAATAAAGCTATTAGTCCTGGTCTCACACAGTCCAGCACAGGCACCACAGCCCGGCTGATTAGGAACTAACTACGGGAACTCAACAAATTTCGTCGGTTGGTAATTTCCCTTATGTATTAAGGGAGGATGCTAAAGTCTTGGTCCCTCTATATTTACTGATAAAAACTTCTGCACCAGCTAGGTATCTTTATTCCGAAACGTTTCACCTATACGGTAGGCTACTTTATATCTCTACTGTTTCTGCTGCCTCCTCTGTACTCGACTGAAGGAGCCTACTATGTATTCGAAATGTTTCCGAAGATATCTAACTGTTAAACATGTGTCTTACTTATCAACTTGTCGGTATTGTATACCATTATCATATTCACTATATTTAATGAGTTCGCTTAGTGTATTGAGTTTACTCTGCCTGTCAGTGGGGGTATTTTGCTAAGCTTCGTGATTCCTCAGAAAATCATCTCAGTGTACAAATTTGAGACAAAGCCCTCCAAACCTTTCCATTTTTAAATTACACTGTATCTTTCTCGTCCACGTTCCAGGGAGTACCCTTCAAGCAACTGCAAGCATTCCCAATAATTTAGGTGCTTGCCTAAAGTTATACTGACGGCGAAGATTCTCTCTGTACATTCTCATAACTTCATAACCGTCTTTAAGAGAAAATGGATTAGTTCTTCAGGTTAGTTCCGGATCATTAGGACTGTGTTTTCATCGGACTGTATACACGCACAGCCTCAATGATCAACTCGCGAAATCGTAATGACAAGTTTGTAAACAAATCACTATACGAGTGGGGATGGAACTCGCGGCAAGTGAGTTGTGAAACTCCAGGTTAGCACCTAGGCCACTGGGCCAGCTGACCACAATAAGATTAATTCAATTATGTGTATTTATACACCATAGGGAAGTTAGCATGGGCCATACTGTGAATCTCACGCTGGAGAGACATTCCTTTGTAAAAACTTGCATTTGTAGTCACAGTGGCACCCATGCTAACCTCCCTATGGTGTATATATACACCTAGTTGGGCGAATCTTATTGCAGCCAGCTGGCCAAGTGGCTTACGAGCTGGCCTGGAGTTTTAAGACTCACCTGCCGCAAGTTCAATCCCCACCCGTACCATTTTTTTTTCTTTTTTTTTTTTTACTGATCAGCGTTTCAAAAGGAAGGTCTGGCCTGCCACAGGGCCGAGCAGATGATTTTCAATACAATATTCAGGTAAACTAGAGGGGAAACCCCAAGAGACTTCTCCCTTCCCCGTCTTACCGAGTGGGAATTTCCCCCTCTTCCTCCAAGAGACTCGCAGCTGGTAACAGCATTCTATCAGAAGACAGGAAAATTTCTCTGAGGCGTGTCTTAGTCATATCATGAGTCGCTACGTGGATGTTTTGCTCATTTAACCATGGAAGAAATAAATCCCCATGCCGGTATTCATTATGAGGTGTAACAGGTTCCTTTCCTAGCTAACTACTAAGCAACGCAAAAACAAAATATCACCTCGTATGATGAGATATTTAAGCATATCTACGCCACTTTAAACACAGTTAAGGTTTCCTTAACCATACTAATCATCTATATAACTAATAATTACTTCGTACACACAACTTCCTTGTCTAGTAATGTGTAAAATAAATTATCTTTCCGTAGCCAATGTTTTGATGAAGTAGTGAAGGAAACACTGGAAGAAGGTTGTGAAGGGAATATAGTCTAAGAGAGGTAATAGACAAGAGGGCAGTGAAAGAAGTCAGCAGAGAGAGAGAGAGAGAGAGTAGGTGTATTAATCATCATCATAATCGACTTAATACACTACAACAATAGAGAAAGAAAGGAAGCAGTGAGACTTAAGGATCACTCTGACCTATGAGATGACTCAGTGCTCTCAGCAACAAGATGTAAATACCAACATACACAAAAATATCCAAAGTGAAACTATGTAAACAAAACTACCAGCAAGAACCAACACACAACGTAAATAAACACTGCCACATTAAATTAAAATATCCCGCATCAGTTAAAAGCGCCATTGAATTGCCAACGTCAAAAAGTGGAAGAAAAAAAAATTTGCCGAGGCGCCTGAGAATAAGGTGACTCAAGGTGACACTCAGTGACCCGATAAGCCAGTAAACCAAGGTGACACTCAGTGACCCGATAAGCCAGTAAACCAAGGTGACACTCAGTGACCCGATAAGCCAGTAAACCAAGGTGACACTCAGTGACCCGATAAGCCAGTAAACCAAGGTGACACTCAGTGACCCGATAAGCCAGTAAACCAAGGTGACACTCAGTGACCCGATAAGCCAGTAAACCAAGGTGACACTCAGTGACCCGATAAGCCAGTAAACCAAGGTGACACTCAGTGACCCGATAAGCCAGTAAACCAAGGTGACACTCAGTGACCCGATAAGCCAGTAAACCAAGGTGACACTCAGTGACCCGATAAGCCAGTAAACCAAAGTTAAAACTCAGTGACCCGATAAGCCAGTAAACCAAGGTGACACTCAGTGACCCGATAAGCCAGTAAACCAAGGTGACACTCAGTGACCCGATAAGCCAGTAAACCAAGGTGACACTCAGTGACCCGATAAGCCAGTAAACCAAGGTGACACTCAGTGACCCGATAAGCCAGTAAACCAAAGTTAAAACTCAGTGACCCGATAAGCCAGTAAACCAAGGTGACACTCAGTGACCCGATAAGCCAGTAAACCAAGGTGACACTCAGTGACCCGATAAGCCAGTAAACCAAAGTTAAAACTCAGTGACCCGATAAGCCAGTAAACCAAGGTGACACTCAGTGACCCGATAAGCCAGTAAACCAAGGTGACACTCAGTGACCCGATAAGCCAGTAAACCAAGGTGACATTCAGTGACCCGATAAGCCAGTAAACCAAGGTGACACTCAGTGACCCGATAAGCCAGTAAACCAAGGTGACACTCAGTGACCCGATAAGCCAGTAAACCAAGGTGACACCCAGTGACCCGATAAGCCAGTAAACCAAGGTGACACTCAGTGACCCGATAAGCCAGTAAACCAAGGTGACACTCAGTGACCCGATAAGCCAGTAAACCAAGGTGACACTCAGTGACCCGATAAGCCAGTAAACCAAGGTGACATTCAGTGACCCGATAAGCCAGTAAACCAAGGTGACACTCAGTGACCCGATAAGCCAGTAAACCAAGGTGACACTCAGTGACCCGATAAGCCAGTAAACCAAGGTGACACCCAGTGACCCGATAAGCCAGTAAACCAAGGTGACACTCAGTGACCCGATAAGCCAGTAAACCAAGGTGACACTCAGTGACCCGATAAGCCAGTAAACCAAGGTGACACTCAGTGACCCGATAAGCCAGTAAACCAAGGTGACACTCAGTGACTCGATAAACCAGTAAACCAAGGTGACACTCAGTGACCCGATAAACCAGTAAACCAAGGTGACACTCAGTGACCCGATAAGCCAGTAAACCAAGGTGACACTCAGTGACCCGATAAACCAGTAAAAGAAGGTGACACTCAGTGACCCGATAAGCCAGTAAACCAAGGTGACACTCAGTGACCCGATAAGCCAGTAAGCCAAGGTGACACTCAGTGACCCGATAAGCCAGTAAACCAAGGTGACACTCAGTGACCCGATAAGCCAGTAAACCAAGGTGACACTCAGTGACCCGATAAGCCAGTAAACCAAGGTGACACTCAGTGACCCGATAAGCCAGTAAACCAAGGTGACACTCAGTGACCCGATAAGCCAGTAAACCAAGATGACACTCAGTGACTCGATAAGCCAAGGTGACACTCAGTGACCCGATAAGCCAGTAAACCAAGGTGACACCCAGTGACCCGATAAGCCAGTAAACCAAGGTGACACTCAGTGACCCGATAAGCCAGTAAACCAAGGTGACACTCAGTGACCCGATAAGCCAGTAAACCAAGGTGACACTCGGTGACCCGATAAGCCAGTAAACCAAGGGGACACTCAGTGACCCGATAAACCAGTAAACCAAGGCGACACTCAGTGACCCGATAAACCAGTAAACCAAGGTGACACCCAGTGACCCGATAAGCCAGTAAACCAAGGTGACACTCAGTGACCCGATAAGCCAGTAAACAAAGGTGACACTCAGTGACCCGATAAGCCAGTAAACCAAAGTTAAAACTCAGTGACCCGATAAGCCAGTAAACCAAGGTGACACTCAGTGACCCGATAAGCCAGTAAACCAAGGTGACACTCAGTGACCCGATAAGCCAGTAAACCAAGGTGACACTCAGTGACCCGATAAGCCAGTAAACCAAGGTGACACTCAGTGACCCGATAAGCCAGTAAACCAAGGTGACACTCAGTGACCCGATAAGCCAGTAAACCAAAGTTAAAACTCAGTGACCCGATAAGCCAGTAAACCAAGGTGACACTCAGTGACCCGATAAGCCAGTAAACCAAGGTGACACTCAGTGACCCGATAAGCCAGTAAACCAAAGTTAAAACTCAGTGACCCGATAAGCCAGTAAACCAAGGTGACACTCAGTGACCCGATAAGCCAGTAAACCAAGGTGACACTCAGTGACCCGATAAGCCAGTAAACCAAGGTGACATTCAGTGACCCGATAAGCCAGTAAACCAAGGTGACACTCAGTGACCCGATAAGCCAGTAAACCAAGGTGACACTCAGTGACCCGATAAGCCAGTAAACCAAGGTGACACCCAGTGACCCGATAAGCCAGTAAACCAAGGTGACACTCAGTGACCCGATAAGCCAGTAAACCAAGGTGACACTCAGTGACCCGATAAGCCAGTAAACCAAGGTGACACTCAGTGACCCGATAAGCCAGTAAACCAAGGTGACATTCAGTGACCCGATAAGCCAGTAAACCAAGGTGACACTCAGTGACCCGATAAGCCAGTAAACCAAGGTGACACTCAGTGACCCGATAAGCCAGTAAACCAAGGTGACACCCAGTGACCCGATAAGCCAGTAAACCAAGGTGACACTCAGTGACCCGATAAGCCAGTAAACCAAGGTGACACTCAGTGACCCGACCTAAGCCAGTAAACCAAGGTGACACTCAGTGACCCGATAAGCCAGTAAACCAAGGTGACACTCAGTGACTCGATAAACCAGTAAACCAAGGTGACACTCAGTGACCCGATAAACCAGTAAACCAAGGTGACACTCAGTGACCCGATAAGCCAGTAAACCAAGGTGACACTCAGTGACCCGATAAACCAGTAAAAGAAGGTGACACTCAGTGACCCGATAAGCCAGTAAACCAAGGTGACACTCAGTGACCCGATAAGCCAGTAAGCCAAGGTGACACTCAGTGACCCGATAAGCCAGTAAACCAAGGTGACACTCAGTGACCCGATAAGCCAGTAAACCAAGGTGACACTCAGTGACCCGATAAGCCAGTAAACCAAGGTGACACTCAGTGACCCGATAAGCCAGTAAACCAAGGTGACACTCAGTGACCCGATAAGCCAGTAAACCAAGATGACACTCAGTGACTCGATAAGCCAAGGTGACACTCAGTGACCCGATAAGCCAGTAAACCAAGGTGACACCCAGTGACCCGATAAGCCAGTAAACCAAGGTGACACTCAGTGACCCGATAAGCCAGTAAACCAAGGTGACACTCAGTGACCCGATAAGCCAGTAAACCAAGGGGACACTCAGTGACCCGATAAACCAGTAAACCAAGGCGACACTCAGTGACCCGATAAACCAGTAAACCAAGGTGACACCCAGTGACCCGATAAGCCAGTAAACCAAGGTGACACTCAGTGACCCGATAAGCCAGTAAACAAAGGTGACACTCAGTGACCCGATAAGCCAGTAAACCAAAGTTAAAACTCAGTGACCCGATAAGCCAGTAAACCAAGGTGACACTCAGTGACCCGATAAGCCAGTAAACCAAGGTGACACTCAGTGACCCGATAAGCCAGTAAACCAAAGTTAAAACTCAGTGACCCGATAAGCCAGTAAACCAAGGTGACACTCAGTGACCCGATAAGCCAGTAAACCAAGGTGACACTCAGTGACCCGATAAGCCAGTAAACCAAGGTGACATTCAGTGACCCGATAAGCCAGTAAACCAAGGTGACACTCAGTGACCCGATAAGCCAGTAAACCAAGGTGACACTCAGTGACCCGATAAGCCAGTAAACCAAGGTGACACTCAGTGACCCGATAAGCCAGTAAACCAAGGTGACACTCAGTGACCCGATAAGCCAGTAAACCAAGGTGACACTCAGTGACCCGATAAGCCAGTAAACCAAGGTGACACTCAGTGACCCGATAAGCCAGTAAACCAAGGTGACATTCAGTGACCCGATAAGCCAGTAAACCAAGGTGACACTCAGTGACCCGATAAGCCAGTAAACCAAGGTGACACTCAGTGACCCGATAAGCCAGTAAACCAAGGTGACACTCAGTGACCCGATAAGCCAGTAAACCAAGGTGACACTCAGTGACCCGATAAACCAGTAAACCAAGGTGACACTCAGTGACCCGATAAGCCAGTAAACCAAGGTGACACTCAGTGACCCGATAAGCCAGTAAACCAAGGTGACACTCAGTGACTCGATAATCCAGTAAACCAAGGTGACACTCAGTGACCCGATAAACCAGTAAACCAAGGTGACACTCAGTGACCCGATAAGCCAGTAAACCAAGGTGACACTCAGTGACCCGATAAGCCAGTAAAAGAAGGTGACACTCAGTGACCCGATAAGCCAGTAAACCAAGGTGACACTCAGTGACCCGATAAGCCAGTAAGCCAAGGTGACACTCAGTGACCTGATAAGCCAGTAAACCAAGGTGACACTCAGTGACCCGATAAGCCAGTAAACCAAGGTGACACTCAGTGACCCGATAAGCCAGTAAACCAAGGTGACACTCAGTGACCCGATAAGCCAGTAAACCAAGGTGACACTCAGTGACCCGATAAGCCAGTAAACCAAGATGACACTCAGTGACTCGATAAGCCAAGGTGACACTCAGTGACCCGATAAGCCAGTAAACCAAGGTGACACCCAGTGACCCGATAAGCCAGTAAACCAAGGTGACACTCAGTGACCCGATAAGCCAGTAAACCAAGGTGACACTCAGTGACCCGATAAGCCAGTAAACCAAGGTGACACTCGGTGACCCGATAAGCCAGTAAACCAAGGGGACACTCAGTGACCCGATAAACCAGTAAACCAATGCGACACTCAGTGACCCGATAAACCAGTAAACCAAGGTGACACCCAGTGACCCGATAAGCCAGTAAACCAAGGTGACACTCAGTGACCCGATAAGCCAGTAAACAAAGGTGACACTCAGTGACCCGATAAGCCAGTAAACCAAGGTGACACTCAGTGACCCGATAAACCAGTAAACCAAGGTGACAGTGACCCGATAAGCCAGTAAACCAAGGTGACACTCAGTGACCCGATAAGCCAGTAAACCAAGGTGGCACTCAGTGACCCGATAAGCCAGTAAGCCAAGGTGACACTCAGTGACCCGATAAGCCAGTAAGCCAAGGTGTGACACTCAGTGATCCGATAAGCCAGTAAACCAAGGTGACACTCAGTGACCCGATAAGCCAGTAAGCCAAGGTGATACTCAGTGACCCGATAAGCCAGTAAACCAAGGTGACACTCAGTGACCCGATAAGCCAGTAAACCAAGGTGACACTCAGTGACCCGATAAGCCAGTAAACCAAGGTGACAGTGACCCGATAAGCCAGTAAACCAAGGTGGCACTCAGTGACCCGATAAGCCAGTAAACCAAGGTGACAGTGACCCGATAAGCCAGGAAACCAAGGTGACACTCAGTGACCCGATAAGCCAGTAAACCAAGGTGGCACTCAGTGACCCGATAAGCCAGTAAGCCAAGGTGATACTCAGTGACCCGATAAGCCAGTAAACCAAGGTGACACTCAGTGACCCGATAAGCCAGTAAACCAAGGTGACACTCAGTGACCCGATAAGCCAGTAAACTAAGATGACACTCAGTGACTCGATAAGCCAAGGTGACACTCAGTGACCCGATAAGCCAGTAAACCAAGGTGACACTCAGTGACCCGATAAGCCAGTAAACCAAGGTGACACTCAGTGACCCGATAAGCCAGTAAGCCAAGGTGACACTCAGTGACACGATAAGCCAGTAAACCTAGGTAACACTCAGTGACCCGATAAGCCAGTAAGCCAATGTGATACTCTGACCCGATAAGCCAGAAAACCAAGGTAACACTCAGTGATCCGATGAGCCAGTAAACCAAGGTAACACTCAGTGATCCGATAAGCCAGTAAGCCAAGGTAACATTCAACAGACTCATTAAGCCAGGGTGACACTCAATACACTAACCAAAGGTGACAACACACTCAGTAAGCCAGGGTGACACACAACATACTCAGTAAGCCAGGGTGACACACAACACACTCAGTAAGCCAGGGTGACACACAACACTCAATAAGCCAGGGTGACACACAACACACTCAGTAAGCCAGGGTGACACACAACACACTCAGTAAGCCAGGGTGACACACAACACACTCAGTAAGCCAGGGTGACACACAACACACTCAGTAAGCCAGGGTGACACACAACACACTCAGTAAGCCAGGGTGACACTCAGTAAGCCAGGGTGATACACAACACACTCAGTAAGCCAGAGTGACACACAACACACAGTGTTGGGCCCCCTGCTGTTCACAATCTACATAAACGACATAGATGAGGGCATAAAGAGCGACATCGGCAAGTTTGCCGATGACACCAAAATAGGCCGTCGAATTCATTCTGACGAGGACATTCGAGCACTCCAGGAAGATTTGAATAGACTGATGCAGTGGTCGGAGAAGTGGCAGATGCAGTTTAATATAGACAAATGCAAAGTTCTAAATGTTGGACAGGATAATAACCATGCCACATATAAACTAACTAATGTAGATCTTAATATTACGGATTGCGAAAAAGATTTAGGAGTTCTGGTTAGCAGTAATCTGAAACCAAGACAACAGTGCATAAGTGTTCGCAATAAAGCTAATAGAATCCTTGGCTTCATATCAAGAAGCATAAATAATAGGAGTCCTCAGGTTGTTCTTCAACTCTATACATCCTTGGTTAGGCCTCGTTTAGATTATGCTGCACAGTTTTGGTCACCGTATTACAGAATGGATATAAATTCTCTGGAAAATGTACAAAGGAGGATGACAAAGTTGATCCCATGTATCAGAAACCTTCCCTATGAGGATAGACTAAGGGCCCTGAAACTGCACTCTCTAGAAAGACGTAGAATTAGGGGGGATATGATTGAGGTGTATAAATGGAAGACAGGAATAAATAAAGGGGATGTAAATAGTGTGCTGAAAATATCTAGCCTAGACAGGACTCGCAGCAATGGTTTTAAGTTGGAAAAATTCAGATTCAGGAAGGATATAGGAAAGTACTGGTTTGGTAATAGAGTTGTGGATGAGTGGAACAAACTCCCAAGTACCGTTATAGAGGCCAGAACGTTGTGTAGCTTTAAAAATAGGTTGGATAAATACATGAGTAGATGTGGGTGGGTGTGAGTTAGACCTGATAGCTTGTGCTACCAGGTCGGTTGCCGTGTTCCTCCATTAAGTCAATGTGACATGACCTGACTAGGTTGGGTGCATTGGCTTAAGCCGGTAGGAGACTTGGACCTGCCTCGCATGGGCCAGTAGGCCTTCTGCAGTGTTCCTTCGTTCTTATGTTCTTATGTAAGCCAGGGTGACACAATCAGTAAGCCAGGGTGACACTCAGTAAGCCAGGGTGACATTCAACACACTCAGTAAGCTAGGGTGACAAACAACACAGTAAGTCAGGGTGACACACACACTCAGTAAGCCAGGGTGACACACTCAGCAAGCCAGGGTGACACAACACACTCAGTAGGCCAGGGTGACACACTCAGTAAGCCAGGGTGACTCACAACACACTCAGTAAACCAGGGTGACACACACTCAGTAAGCCAGGGTGACACACAACACACTCAGTAAGCCAGGGTGACACTCAACACACTCAGTAAGCCAGGGTGACACTCAACACACTCAGAAAGCCAGGGTGACACAACCCATTTAGTAAGCCAGGGTGACACACAATACACTCAGTAAGCCAGGGTGACACACAACACACTCGGTAAGCCAGGGTGACACACAACACATTTAGTAAGCCAGGGTGTCACACAACACATTTAGTAAGCCAGGGTGACACACAACACACTCAGTAAGCCAGGGTGACACACAACACACTCAGTAAGCCAGGGTGACACAACACACTCAGTAAGCCAGGGTGACACGCAACACACTCAGTAAGCCAGGGTGACACTCAACACACTCAGTAAGCCAGGGTGACACACAACACACTCAGTAAGCCAGGGTGACACAACACACTCAGTAAGCCAGGGTGACACAACACACTCAGTAAGCCTGGGTGACACAACACACTCAGTAAGCCAGGGTGACACAACACACTCAGTAAGCCAGGGTGACACTCAGTAAGCCAGGGTGACACTCAGTAAGCCAGGGTGACACTCAATAAGCCAGGGTGACACAACACACTCAGTAAACCAGGGTGACACAACACACTCAGTAAGCCAGGGTGACACAACACACTCAGTAAGCCAGGGTGAAACACAACACACTCAGTAAGCCAGGGTGACACACAACACACTCAGTAAGCCAGGGTGGCACACAACACACTCAGTAAGCCAGGGTGACACTCAATAAGCCAGGGTGACACAACACACTCAGTAAACCAGGGTGACACAACACATTCAGTAAGCCAGGGTGACACACAACACACTCAGTAAGCCAGGGTGAAACACAACACACTCAGTAAGCCAGGGTGACACACAACACACTCAGTAAGCCAGGGTGGCACACAACACACTCAGTAAGCCAGGGTGACACAACACACTCAGTAAGCCAGGGTGACACAACACACTCAATAAGCCAGGGTGGCACAACACACTCAATAAGCCAGGGTGACACACTCAGTAAGCCAGGGTGACACACAACACTCAGTAAGCCAGGGTGACACACAACACACTCAGTAAGCCAAGGTGACACACAACACATTCAGTAAGCCAGGGTGACACACAACATACTCAGTAAGCCAGGGTGACACTCAACACAGTAAGCCAGGGTGACACACTCAGTAAGCCAGGGTGACACACAACATACTCAGTAAGCCAGGGTGACACACAACATACTCAGTAAGCCAGGGTGACACACAACATACTCAGTAAGCCAGGGTGACACAACACACTCAGTAAGCCAGGGTGACACACAACACACTCAGTAAGCCAGGGTGACACAACACACTCAGTAAGCCAGGGTGACACACAACACACTCAGTAAGCCAGGGTGACACACAACACACTCAGTAAGCCAGGATGACACACAACACACTCAGTAAGCCAGGGTGACACACAACACACTCAGTAAGCCAGGGTGACACTCAACACAGTAAGCCAGGGTGACACACTCAGTAAGCCGGGGTGACACACTCAGTAAGCCGGGGTGACACTCAACACAGTTCATCGCACGTATCTTAACCTTAAAACTCAAGTTAGGTTTAGGAGCGGTGCACAGGGACAAGCAGTGAGGAGCCACAGAGTAAATGTCTAGACATCAGCAAAACCTGCAGACAATGCAGAAGAGGCCGAGAGGTTACTTCATGATCAACTGAGTTGTGAATGTGTACATAGAAATGCGTGTATCTAGCACCAACAGTATGACTGCTCATGACAGCTGACCTTGTCCGGTACCGGATGATGATCCCTGGAATCAACAATAGGTAAGAAGGAACAGAATCACCATCAGGTAAGAAGAAAGAGAATTAGCATCAGGTAAGAAGAAACTGATCAACATCAGGTAAGAATGAACAGAATCAACATCAGGTAAGAAGAAAGAGAATTAGCATCAGGTAAGAAGAAACTGATCAACATCAGGTAAGAATGAACAGAATCAACATCAGGTAAGAATGAACAGAATCAACATCAGGTAAGAAGAAAGAGAATTAGCATCAGGTAAGAAGAAACTGATCAACATCAGGTAAGAATGAACAGAATCAACATCAGGTAAGAATGAACAGAATCAACATCAGGTAAGAATGAACAGAATCAACATCAGGTAAGAATGAACAGAATCAACATCAGGTAAGAATGAACAGAATCAACATCAGGTAAGAATGAACAGAATCAACATCAGGTAAGAATGAACAGAATCAACATCAGGTAAGAATGAACAGAATCAACATCAGGTAAGAATGAACAGAATCTCGCAGTTTGGAGGGACTGGCCACAATGGCTATGATGTGCTTACAAGGAGGGGGGAGAGAGCAAAAGCAAGCAATCAAGGAACACGGGGGACCCCCTAGCTGGGGAGGATGTCGTGACAAGTATAGTGTCAGACACACGAAGGTAGGCAGGCAGGCAGGCAGGCAGGCAGGCAGGCAGGCAGGCAGGCAGGCAGGCAGGCAGGCAGGCAGGCAGGCAGGCAGGCAGGCAGGCAGGCAGGCAATATCAAGAGTCATACAGGCACCACGCCAGACTTGTTGCCAAACTCAACCATAATGCAGTCGGCGAGGTCGGCACTTGTAAGATCAGCCGGACTTGTGGATGGTATATAGGCATCTGGTCCGCTAGCACAGCCTGAAAACTCTCGAAATTGATCACAGGTATATAATAGTATGTAGGCATTATGACATGACACGTAAACAATATAGCAAGCAGGCAGTCATAGAGGCAGGCAGGCGAGGGGCAGGCAGGCGAGAAGGCAGACAGACAGGCAAGGCGGCAGACAGACAGGCAAGGCGGCAGGCAGGCAAGGCGGCAGACAAGCAGGCAGGCATGACAGGCAGGAACGACACGGAACTCACTTGCCCATGGCGGAGGTCGCCAAACAGGAAGAAAGGTGGCGCCGTTACATGTTCACCTGGGACACCATTACCTCATGTTCACCTGAAGGGTACCTGACGAAGATCCAAGAAGTCAACCCTTCTCTTGGCCCAGTCTCAAACCAGGTCTCCCAGTTGCTGACCTGATCAACTAGGTTGTTGATGCTTGCCACACGCAATTTGACGTATGCACCAGAGCCAGGCTGACCAGGAACGTATCGAGCTTCCTCTTGAAGGCAGCTTAGAGTCTGTCAGTAATCCCCATTATATATAGTGTAAGATAGGGCTGGTCAGGAACCGGGCCGCGGGGACATTGGCCCCCGGAGTCTTCCTTATGTAAACTTGAGGTGAACAAATAACAGCGCCACCTTCCTTCCTGTTTGGCGACGTCCGCCATCATCAATGAACATAAATGCTGATGTACTGTACAGTAATTTTACAAGAGCCTTCAACAAATGCAACCTTAGTGTGATAAACGTGCAAGATGAACTGGAAAAGTGGAGATAGATATATTTAACTTACTAACAAAGAGAACCCAGAGAGTATTAGTGAACAGAGTAAATGAAGTCGGAAGCTGCCGCAGTGAAAAGATGTCAGTCAAGGCACAGTACTCGCCCCAGTTCTGTTGCTCATTCTTACATCGGACAGAGACAAAGATATAAATCATAGTAGGGTATTAACCTATGCAGATGGAACCAGAATCTCTATAAGAGTAGCGTCCATCGAAGACGCATCACATCTTGTATATACAAATGAAGTCTTTCAATGGGCCACATGAAATATGATGTTCAGAAAACAAATTTTAGCCGCTACGCCGAGGAAGAATGAAAGAAATAAGACCTGAACGGAGTACAAAATGTCGGAGGATCTCACATTCAAGGCTCACAAAAATGTTGTTATTGCTACCACAAGGAAAATGTTGGGCTGGATAACTAGAACATTCCAAACAACAGATGTTTAGCAAATAATGAAACTCTTCAATTCACCTTTTCTCTCCAGACTGGAAAACTAACGTATACTAATGATCCCGTCAAGACAAGAGAGACTGCTGAGCTATACAACGTACAGAGAATCTCTGTAGCCTAGTAACTGAAATTTGTCCTCATTGAACATCATAATGTTTTCTGAGGCCCATTATATGACCTGGTCAACATTAATTTCAAGATTTGTTGTGTCCTTAAAAAAAGATGTCCCTGTCATACAATCCCAGTATCGTTTACAAAGGATGACACAGTGCCATGACATGTCTTAGTTCATGTCACTTATAAGAACGAGAATGAGAAGTGAGGAGAGTATTGTGCCTTGAACAGAGCTTTATACTGTGGAGGTCTGATTTTTTGTTCACTTTTACTCTGTGCGTTAGATTTGTTAGACTAAAAAAAATATATGCCCACTTCTCCAGTTATTCCTTCTGCACGTATTTTTATGCTATTACGCCATGGTTACACTTGTTGAAGCTTCTGCAGAGCCTGTATACTGTATCTACATTTTGTTTGTCTTCCAAAGTGCGCCCAATACCATGCAATGATCTAACTGGGTGAGGCAGGAGAGATCTGCTCTAAACTCATGCCGCCTGGATTGTGCAATTATTGCGATTTTTATGTGTTTAGCAATCCCGCTTCTTTAAATTCTTCTAAGGACTTTGATAATATGGGACATCAGTGGTACAGTGCTGAGACTTCTGGAACTGCTTTGCTGCCACTTATGTGGAGTGGGGTTATATCCGTAGTCTTAATTGACTGTGGGATGACAAAAGTCAAGATGGATGGACAGAACACATCTACTCCAGACTGAGGGACTGATTACTTCAAACTACTCTTCATCTTTCACCTTGCTCTGCGTTAGACCGAAGAAGCCACTAGGTGGTGAAACATTTCCAGAAAAAGATACCCAAATGTTGCATAAGTGTCTCATTTATCAACTTCTCGGCTTTCTGCACCGTTTGTTCACTACATACACTTTTTTTGCTATCTATCTATATATCTATATATATATATATATATATATATATATATATATATATATATATATATATATATATATATATATATATATATATATATATATATATATATATATATACTTGGCTCACGGACCCTCAGAACTACCTTTGTGGATCCCCAGGAGTCCGCGGACCACAGGTTGAAAACCGCTGCTCTAGACTCTCTAGAGGATACTTGATGCTTGCGGCTTTTAAATGTTTAAAAACTAGACTATAAAGCTGTGAGAGTCTTGTGGCCAGGGACAAACTTCATGGGGCTTGCTATCAGTGGCTTCCTCAATTTCGAATCTGGTTAGGGTTCTGTCAGAAATTTTATCACAGGTCTATAGTCAGTCAAGTAACACTCCTGTATAGTCAGTCAAGTAACACTCCTGTATAGTCAGTCAAGTAACACTCCTGTATAGTCAGTCAAGTAACACTCCTGTATAGTCAGTCAAGTAACACTCCTGTATAGTCAGTCAAGTAACACTCCTGTAGGTTTTTAAATCTTTGGGTTTTTAATTGCTAGTAAACATCGTGTCATACTGTGCTCTTGATATTCTGCAAATATCTTGATCAGCAAAACTTCAGTTTTCCCTTGAGCATGAATATTAAATTGGAGCCTTTTTGCCTTTGTTTATGCATGAGTAACGTTAAAGTTACTTTTTATTTCGTTGATGGTTTTTTGTGTTGTCATCTGGCCGTTGTATTCAGCGATTTGTGTTTACCGGAGTAGCGTCACTGCTACTGTCCTCGCCTTATACTTACCTGTGCTTTACATGTGATTGGTTGTGAGGGGTCTTCTACCTGAGGCTTAACTTTCCTATTATCTTCCTGTTCAACCCGACTCTTTGTGCTAGCAGCCCTCAGGTCCACATAGCCCCATTCTTTGAAGTTATTAATGGAGATCAAACAAATCATGACATTATTATATTGTGTTGGGAAGATAGTAATAATAATTATAATAATGTTTTTATAAACACATCTGCCATTTCCCACTAAGACAGGGTAACCCTCAGTAAAGAAAATTCACTTTTAACATTCACACCATCACTGTCTTGCCGGTGGCGTGCCTACACTATAGTTAAAAAATTGCAGTACAGCTACACCACTCCTTCAGAGTGTAGGCACTGTACTTCCCACGTCCAGGACTCAAGTCCGGCTAACCGGTTTCCCTGGCTCCCTTCATAAATGTTACTTTGCTCACGCTCCAATAACACATTAAGTCTCACAAACCATTGTCTCCACTCGCTCCTATCTAACACGCATCAGTGACATACTGCTATATAGAAAGTTCCTTGTTATGCAGAGCATTTCGGGCAAATTAGGTCAGTTTTGTCCCAGGATGCGACCCACACCAGTCAACTAATACCCCAGGTACCCATTTTACTGATGGGTGAACATGGACAGCATATGTCATTGATGTCATCTAGACCTGTATATCTTGTACATGTACTTGTAGAAATAAAAATATTATTATTATTATGTTCGGATTGTTTGTGTACACATCCAGTACTGAGTCCTTCCTTAAAGATGGAACTTACTTTACAGTGATAATAAAAAGGTGAGTAAAATACTGAAGTTTCAATATGGTGTTCGGTGAGCTTAAGCAGACTAAACATTGACATTTCTTATGAATATTCGTGAATGTGACCAAAAAAAAAAAAATCCAGAATTTTTGACATAGTTCAAACGCAGCTCGGAAGAAGCCATGATGATATGCTCATATATATATATATATATATATATATATATATATATATATATATATATATATATATATATATATATATATATATATATATATATATATATATATATATATATATATATATATATATATATATATATATATATATATATATATATATATATATATATATATATATATATATATATATATATATATATATATATATATATATATATATATATATATATATATATAATATATATATATATATATATATATATATATATATATATATATATATATATATATATATATATATATATATATATATATATATATATATATATATATGAGCATATCATCATGGCTTCTTCCGAGCTGCGTTTGAACTATGTCAAAAATTCTGGATTTTTTTTTTTTGGTCACATTCACGAATATTCATAAGAAATGTCAATGTTTAGTCTGCTTAAGCTCACCGAACACCATATTGAAACTTCAGTATTTTACTCACCTTTTTATTATCACTGTAAAGTAAGTTCCATCTTTAAGGAAGGACTCAGTACTGGATGTGTACACAAACAATCCGAACATAATAATAATAATATTTTTATTTCTACAAGTACATGTACAAGATATACAGGTCTAGATGACATCAATGACATATGCTGTCCATGTTCACCCATCAGTAAAATGGGTACCTGGGGTATTAGTTGACTGGTGTGGGTCGCATCCTGGGACAAAACTGACCTAATTTGCCCGAAATGCTCTGCATAACAAGGAACTTTCTATATAGCAGTATGTCACTGATGCGTGTTAGATAGGAGCGAGTGGAGACAATGGTTTGTGAGACTTAATGTGTTATTGGAGCGTGAGCAAAGTAACATTTATGAAGGGAGCCAGGGAAACCGGTTAGCCGGACTTGAGTCCTGGACGTGGGAAGTACAGTGCCTACACTCTGAAGGAGTGGTGTAGCTGTACTGCAATTTTTTAACTATAGTGTAGGCACGCCACCGGCAAGACAGTGATGGTGTGAATGTTAAAAGTGAATTTTCTTTACTGAGGGTTACCCTGTCTTAGTGGGAAATGGCAGATGTGTTTATAAAAACATTATTATAATTATTATTACTATCTTCCCAACACAATATAATAATGTCATGATTTGTTTGATCTCCATTAATAACTTCAAAGAATGGGGCTATGTGGACCTGAGGGCTGCTAGCACAAAGAGTCGGGTTGAACAGGAAGATAATAGGAAAGTTAAGCCTCAGGTAGAAGACCCCTCACAACCAATCACATGTAAAGCACAGGTAAGTATAAGGCGAGGACAGTAGCAGTGACGCTACTCCGGTAAACACAAATCGCTGAATACAACGGCCAGATGACAACACAAAAAACCATCAACGAAATAAAAAGTAACTTTAACGTTACTCATGCATAAACAAAGGCAAAAAGGCTCCAATTTAATATTCATGCTCAAGGGAAAACTGAAGTTTTGCTAATCAAGATATTTGCAGAATATCAAGAGCACAGTATGACACGATGTTTACTAGCAATTAAAAACCCAAAGATTTAAAAACCTACAGGAGTGTTACTTGACTGACTATACAGGAGTGTTACTTGACTGACTATAGACCTGTGATAAAATTTCTGACAGAACCCTAACCAGATTCGAAATTGACGAAGCCACTGATAGCAAGCCCCATGAAGTTTGTCCCTGGCCACAAGACTCTCACAGCTTTATAGTCTAGTTTTTAAACATTTAAAAGCCGCAAGCATCAAGTATCCTCTAGAGAGTCTAGAGCAGCGGTTTTCAACCTGTGGTCCGCGGACTCCTGGGGATCCACAACGGTAGTTCTGAGGGTCCGTGAGCCAAGTTCAAAATTTCTAAGCCGTTTCTAAATCGGAAGGAACAGTAACTTTTTAGATGGTTTTTTAAACTGGTCTTATTTAATGGACTGCCGAATCGAACATGCCAGACCTGGGGCCGTGGGAAAATTTATTTAAATAAAAGGGGACCTTGGTTGTGAAAAGGTTCGGAACCACTGCTCTAAAATGTAAATACATGAGACGCCGGGTCATCTAAGGTAGCGAGGTCAGAACAGCCGGAGAACCCAACGTCTAACCCATTGATCGAAGTGAATGGAAGAAATATTTTTTCCCTTCAGTCAAGAATTAACAGACTATAAACAATATTTAGCCAAGGTATAATGTAGCTTCGTAGGCCTGAAGGCCGCTATCAGCGAAAAACATCTTGGATCAGGAACTCAACAATGAATTCTGGTCTGAGGTTAGGCTGCGACCGTTGACGAGCCCCATAAACCGGTCACAATTATAGCTTTGCACAAGCACTAAAACAACACTTACACAGTCGTACTCTATAAAGATGACAGCAAACCAGTTTCGAAGAACTAAACTGATAACACTGATAAATAATAACAAGCACACACTATCAAAATCCTTTCAAGAGTACTAAATGATAAGCTTGTTCAAAACATTATTCATCATGTGAACTACTAGTAGTGGCTAGTTTACTGTGCGCCCGATATCCATCCACGGTATCACAGAATTTACATAATCCAGGATAACGTATCTGAGCAGGTCGTTCCTGCCTCTCACACCTACTAGACCATTACGACACGGTTTTTGCAACTGCAAGGCCGTTACTTGTAACCACGATATGATTCTACAACTTGTAGGCCATTACATAATGATGCAACTGCTAAAGTATTACGACATGGTTGTGCAATTGCTAGACCACAACGGCATGGTTTAATTGACAGAGCTTTATAACATGGTTTTGGACGATACACTGGTGCAACACTTGGGTATCTTTATCCAGAATTAAGTTATCTAAATGTTGCACAAATGTCTCATTTACTCAACTTGTCAGTTTTCTAAACCATTTATTCACACGGTTTTGGATGCAGATGAGCAAACTGATGACTTACTAATTTGCAGCGAGTTTAAAAAAAAAATTATGATATTATAACGATAAAAATTAATGCAAAAAGAATAACTGGAAAGGTGAGTAGATGGATGTTCAACTTCGAAACATAATATAGCACTGAAAAAACGAATAGTCAATAATGTACAAACATAGGCCTCCCCTGTGGAAACCTACCTTACCTTCGATATACGTTTCATGGGTTTCCAGGGTTTTGCTTTTCGTTAAAGCATAATATCCGTTCCAAATATGCTTTTCATAACGAGTTAGACAAAGATACAAACAATGGCACTACAAACATACTTCACACACGAGACAATAATGTTGACACTTGATCTAACTTATAGGTACAGGAGGGCCTCACTTATACAGCAGGTTAGGTTCCAGGCTGCTGCTATAAAGCAAAAATCGCTGTAAAGTGAAACAGCCGTTTTCACTTTCAAATGCATATAGAAGCCTGATAACATATTTACACTATTATTTATCGAGCAACAGAGCTAGGCCTAAAAAATGCATATACAATACACACATTACGTACCGTAAAATATTTTCTTCCTTAGCTTATAGCAAGTAAATATATTTATTGTAGGAAGTCTGAATAAATGAAGAATGGGTGTAATTGCAAAGTTCTGCATTAGTAAAAAGCCGTAAAGCGAAGCGCTGTAAAGTGGCCTGCCTGCATTGAATACCATTAATGTAACAAAGCTCAGACACCTAAACAGAGCCGAAGACTCAGGTGAGGGAAGTAGGAGTGATAATGTCAGAAGACCTCACTATTATGGGCCACAACAAAGTTACCACTACAAGAAAAATGACAGAATGGATAACTAGAGTTCTCAAGAGATGCCAAGTCATTGATGACAATCTTTCAGTCATTTGTGTACTAATGTACACAAACAGCTCCCTTTAAAAAGTGAGCATTAAAGGTTCTCTACATTCTTCATATGAATTCATTCACCTGAATTACTGGGAACAGTTGAAGTTCCTTGAGCTGTTCTCATGAGACCGCAGGCGAGAGAGAAGAGTCATGATTTACACTTGCAAAATTCTAGATTTGTCCTAAATCTACCTGGAGGGTATTCCGGGGATCAACGCCCCCGCGGCCCGGTCCATGACCAGGCCTCCCAGTGGATCAGGGCCTGATCAACCAGGCTGTTACTGCTGGCCGCACGTAGTCCAACATACGAACCACAGCCTGACTGATCCGGCACCAACTTTAAGTATCTGTCCAGTTCCCTCTTGAGGACAGCCAGAGGTCTATTGGCAATTCCCCTTATGCATGGTGGGAGGCTGTTGAACAATCTTGGGTCCCGGACACTTATGGTGTTTTCTCTTGGTGTACCAATGTCGCCCCTACTTTTCACTGGGGGTATTTTGCACCACCTACCCAGTCTCTTACTTTCGTGGGGAGTGATTTCTGTGTGCATATTCGGTGCAGATTTTCTGTGCACAGAAAATTCACTCACTACGAAAGCGTAATATGGCTTAGCACACGGTGCAAAATACCCCAAATGAAAATCATTGAAGTAATGGAGATAATAAGCGTAAAGGAACCAAGACAATCCAACACACTCCCTTCATACATAACGAGAATTAACAACAGACCCCTGGCTATCTTCAATGAAGAACTTAAGAAATCCCTCAAGTCAATTCCTGGACAGCTGGGATGTGATGCATAAATTCGACTGCATCTGGTTGTAACTAACAGCCTGACTAATGAGGCCAGCAATGAGGAGACCAGATCCTGGACCGGTTCGCGGGGCAGGTCACCGAAAATCATCTTCATGTATTTATCTACCTTTAATATGTATAGGCCGTCTTCAGTAAGTCTGAAAGTTCTTCAAAACGACGAGGCGGCAAATTTTAAGATACCTAAAATGTCCCTATAAACAGTTCCTTGTCAGCCAGGTTGTTGTGACTACGTTGTACTGAGTGCTGCTCACACCAACAGCCTGACGAGAGAGAGAGAGAGAGAGAGAGAGAGAGAGAGAGAGTAGGGGTGGGATTAGAAAATTAGTGTCTCCAAGGCAATGTGTTTGTGTATGAGTCAGCGTTCATGACTGCGGTGGCAGCTTCCGGAATGTTGCACTGGTGGTAGTAGTGGCAGTGGCTGGCAGGAGCACCAGTGCCAGGTGATGGTGCTCTTACACTGGTGCATGCATTACCAGCATTCCTGGCTCCCTGGTGACGTTTCCACCACACCATGCATAGTGTGGCTCTGCCCACACTATATCACTGACCACACCATAACAACGTAGCGCCTGCACTATCTTTCAATCACATCTATAGTGAAGTGCAACATACCGTCCTTCCAATAGCAAGTGACCGTTTGAGTACTCAGGCCTTGATCCTCTAGGAGGCCTGGTTTAGGACCTGGCGACAGGGGCACTAACACGAAAGAGGGTCCGTCAGTACCCACCCTTCCCCCATACCTTACCTTGCCTTTCATGAGTTCCAAGAGTTTTTCTGCTCCCAAAGCCCTGTCTCGAGCCAGGTTCGTCTGGTGCTTGATATGCAATACTTAGATATCTTAATTACGGAAATGCTTCGCCAACCAGTGGCTTAATCATTCCAATCTCAGCATCTCCGATCTTGAAAGTTAAGACACATGTGCAACATCTGGATATCTTTATTGTAGACGTTTCGCCATCCAGTGGCTTTATCAATACAGATTCTAGGACATAATAGGAAGACAGTAGAACTATATACAAAAGATGAGGTAATCAGTCCCTCGGCCTTGGAGTTAGTGTTCACAGCATCGTGGTGGAGGAGAATCTCCAGATTCTCCTCCACCACGATGCTGTGAACACTAACTCCAAGGCCGAGGGACTGATTACCTCATCTTTTGTATATAGTTCTACTGTCTTCCTATTATGTCCTAGAATCTGTATTGATAAAGCCACTGGATGGCGAAACGTCTACAATAAAGATATCCAGATGTTGCACATGTGTCTTAACTTTCATATTGTCGGTATTTTATACCTTTCTTGCTCATCTCCCATCTTATTACTCTATACCCACACCTTTCCTCAGTACCCACACCCTTCATCAGTAATCAGACTCTCCATCTGTATCCTCAGTTGTAGACCTGAAGAATGTCCAGAGAACCTTCACTGCTTGCATATATTTAATTAATCATCTTAATTACCTTGAATGTTCTGCTCCTTGAAACACAGGCGAGAAAGGTAGATTGTAATCTACACCTGGAAAATTTTTAGGATTGGTCTCAAATCTACACACACAAATTGTTCCCCATGAAAGTATGAAGTTTGACAAGCGGTGCAAAATACCCCAATAAAAAGCAGGGGTGTGCAATGAGTACACAAAGGGAAAACTCAATAAATGTGATGGGATCGAGACTTTTTAACGTCCTTCCTTCATACATAAAGATGATTACTAACAGACCCCTGACTGTCGTCAAGAAGGTACTATATAAGTTTAAGTTAATGCCTGATCAGCCGAGTTGAAGTGCTTACTTTGGGCTTCGTGTGGCTAGGACAAACAGCCTAGTTGATAAAGCCATCCACGAGGAGGCCTGGTTTGGGACCGGTTCGAGGGGGCGTTGACCCCTGGAATACACCCCAGGTACCCACAGCCTTCCTCAGTAACTACATTCCTGACACGAGCAGATCAACACGAGCCAAAACTCGACCTCTACAGACACAAATCGGCGACTGTAATTTGCCACGAGGGTGACAACAGATTTAATTTCAACAATATATTAATTATAAACAATTAAACAATGAACTTAGTAAAATCTTTTAAATATTGCCGGAAGGAAAGCCAAGTTTTGAAAGAGGATACTTGATAACTAGTTATCTTATTCATGTGATTGGTTTGTCGTGGGGGTTCGGAGGAGATATTGGAGTAAGAAATACACACGTTGGATGTCTGGTAGCATAAAATTAATGTCAGGGGAGACCCTGAGCCTGCCTGTCCAGTCTACTATGTCTACAATGCGGGAATGAGACCGGCCTGAGGCAAGCGGTTCAAATGAGCGGAACGTCATAGCTACCCAGGGTGCGTCTCTATAAAGTAACTGAATTCAACTAAGTATACTACACAAGTACACAGTAACACTACTAACAGATTTACCGGGATGTGATCGCTATGTGGGCTTGTGAGTCGTTAACACAAACAGGCTACTAGATAAGGCCGTCAACAGGAAGCCTCTCCTCACGACTGCCTGGGTACAAGGACCCTAGAAGCCTGTCACACTACATAACACGAGTAACATTAATATAACCCAGAGAGGATGAGCTCGGTGGCACTACCTTTAATATACCTTTCATAGGTTTCGAGAATTTTTCTACTCCTGGAGCCCGGCCTTGAGCCAGGCACTAGATACGTGTTCTGATTTATAAGATCAAGAAAATGAAGATGTGCAAATGGGAAAAGTGGTGACCATACTTGTAACACCTGTTGAAGATTCTAGGGGTTATCGCCCTCATGGCGAGATAAGAGTAGCAAATGCTCTACCACACACGCGCGCACATACACACACAAATATCTGTGATGTTTACGAGACGCTCTTAATGAGACATTGAGCAATTCATTATATGAGTAAGACCCGCCTCCTTTATTTTTCTGACAAATTAACAATAGCTATGATAATATCTTTGCCTGTCACCAGTTTCGAGTATTCTACTATGGCACAACCTGACCTCGAGACCTGGCTTCCCTATTGACAACCTGCTCAATCAGGCAGTTTCTTGAAAACTTCTATCTTCGTTCCGGCAATATTTCTAGTAACTGCTGTTAATTTACTGAAAAGTGTTACATCACAGATGATGATGACAGTGAACCCTCGTTCCCCTGCTCTTCACTGGCTATATTCCACATTTCCCCCACATTTTTCACTCTAGTAAGTTACAGCCGTGTGCAAGTTAGGGGACCAGTCCCTAAACTACCTGATAAGACATGTGTACAACAGGTGTAGAGACGCTGAGATGATGTAATCAGTCCATGAACCTTGCGCACCAAAATCACTCATGAAAGAGCTTTGGCAAACAGTGTAAAGTACCCCAATAAAATATCTTTATCGATGAAACGTTTCGCCTACACAGTAGGCTGCTTCACTCATATACAGAGGAAATGGGTGTAGTAGTAAAACAAAGATATAATCAGCCCATCAGCCTTGGAGAAAAAGAATTTGAAGTGGTCAGTCCCTCAGCCTGGAAGAGTTCGGCACCATGGTCTGGAACGATATCGTTCCAGACCATGAAGATGAACTCTTCTCCAGGCTGAGGGACTGACCACTTGAAATCCTTTTTTTCCCAGGGTTGATGGACTGTTTACATCATTATTTCACTACTACTGCTCCCTTTATTTGAAAGAAGCCTACTACGTGGGCGAAACGTTTCACCAGTATGAGCCAACAGGCCTCCTGCAGTGTTCCTTTCTTATGTTCTTATACCTACTGTTGCACATGTGTCTTAATCCTCAACTTGTCGGTATTTTATACCATTTCCAACATAAATTATAAAATGTACAACAAGTTACAGTTTCACACTTGTATGGTACGACTGCAGCGCCTCCCTGAGTCAATGTTGTCTACCAACGTTTTACAACATAAACGGAGACTTTTATATTACGGTAAAGGAGAGAGGCAAAAACATCCGATGTAATCCAGTGACCAAATTCGTTGGAATACAAACGCTCGTTATGTACGATGACGAGGGCGGCGGTGAAGGGAGATAGAACTTTCACTGATGATGACAAAGAAATGAGTAAAATATTGAGGCCAAAGTACGACTCTGTGTTCAGTGAGCCATTAAGTAGTAAGACTTAAAACATGACTTGGACTTGACTGGCCTAGGCCAGTAGGTGACTTGGACCTGACTAGCATGGGCCAGTAGGTGACTTGGACTTGACTGGCTTGGGTCAGTAGGCTTTCTGCAGTGTTCCTTCCTTATGTTATCACAAACTAGCTTTGAAAACTCTCACTTTGGTTTAGAAACAAGTGAGCAGACACCAGGACATATTTATTAGAAAACGTTTACAGAAGTGATCAAAGTCCCAGGACCGAAACGTTTTCTAATATGTCCTAGTGTTTGTTCACGTGTTTTTCTAAAACTAAAGTTAGACTTATTTTCAAAGCGAGTTTGTCGTAAGAATATAAGAAAGGACCAGCACTGCATTACCCTTAGAAGAGCAATTACCAAGAGACTTTTAGTCGTCTTCTAGAGGAAAACTGACAGACTCCTACAAGCAATGCCTAAAATCAGCCAGGCTGTGGTGTTTATGTTGGACTGTTTGATATTAGCACCATTATGCTGGAGCAGGCCGCGGGACTGTTTGATATTAGCACCATTAGGCTGGAGCAGGCCGCGGGGGCGATGACACGGGAAGAATCAACAGGTAGACGACATCAGTACTAATCAGTTACTCACATTCCTTTAACTATTAACTTTTAATACAAATGATTTACTTATGATTTTGAATTATCTTAAAATTCTGGGGGTTATTAATCCCGAGGCCCTGGTCCCAGCCCAGACCATCTTGATAAACAGCTCAGACTCAGGCAATGCAGGCACCACAACCCGTCTAATCAAGAGCTAACTTAAGACCCTTATCAAGTTCCCTCTTAAAGACAGCTAGGTGTCTTATGACAATTCCCCTTCAGTGGAAAAAGATACTTATGTACAGTTCAGGCCATTAGAAGAAACGTTACGCCATTAGTAACGAAACGCTTCACAACATAAGAATGGAGCAACACTGCAGAAAGCCTAGTGACCCTAATAAATGTCCTGAACTGTACGTGTCATTTTCCACATCTTGTCGGTATCACAATACCACTTTTCAATTCCCTTTCTGAACATGAAAGCAACGCCACAGATGCAAAAAACCGGTTCTCGTCTTGTATCACTTGTTTTGATGTTCTTTCCACAGAAAATGAAGGGCGAGTCTCTACTTCAATAATCCAATCACGTAAAAAATCTAAATGTCAAAATAACCAGAATAATTAGTATTTAACAGATTCAAGCTTGTAGTGCGCTATGGTTCCTGCAGCGCTGAGTTCCAAGTTATTGTAGGTGTAATGTATTCTGGATCCTACAGTGAGGGAAGATTTATTGTACTACTGATCCAACGAGTGACGAATGTATTGTGGATCCCACAATAAGTGACGAATGTACTGTGGATTCCACAATGAGCAAAGATGCACCGTAATCCGAATACCACGATGAATGATGAATGTATTGTGAGTATACAATGATTTAAGGAACACCCGCAACAGATGATAATGATGTAGTTGTAATATATTCAACATCCACAATGAAGGACACATTCTACACCCCACAATGAATGAAGAATACATTCTACATCCACAATGAATGAAGAATACATTCTACATCCACAATGAAGAATACATTCTACATCCACAATGAAGAATACATTCTACATCCACAATGAATGAAGGATACATTCTACATCCACAATGAATAATGTATTGCGATAGATAAAAGGACACATGTGCAACTAATGCGACATTTTATTGCGGCAACGTTTCGCTCTCCAGGAGCATCTGTCAATCCCGGAGAGCAAAACGTTGCTACAATAAAATATCATATTAGTTGCACATGTGTCCTCTAACCTTACATGTAGTGGGTAATTCCACCAACATTATAACAATAACATACTAGTGTGTAGCCTTACAATCAGTTAAGGAACAATACTACAATATTGACTATACGGTATTTTTTTTTGTAGTGTTTTATATTGTTTCTGAAGTATTTTATAGAGTTTATGTATTTTTTTTGGTGTTTTATACTGTTTTTGTAATGTTTTTGTGGTGTTTTATACTGTTTTTGTAATGTTTTATAGTGGCTTTTGTGGTGTTTTACAATAGTTTTTTAGTGTTTTATACACTTTTTGTAGTGTTATCGTAGTAATTTGTAGTGTTTTATAATATTTTGTAGTGTTTCTGCAGTGTTTTGTAGTATTTTTGTAATGCTTCTGTATTCAGCATCCCCAGTACCTCTCCAGCCTCAGTGTACACACACACACACACACACACACACACACACACACACACACACACACACACACACACACACACACACTGTAGTTCGTAGCTTTCCTGTTGGCCGGTCTGCTGCCTCATGATCAGTAATTTCAATGTGACAGACCTGCTAAGTTTCCTTTTGAGGGGAAACTGCTGCACCCTGAAGATTAGCCTTCCCCCTTGGCAGTGTATTTACTACGGGACAGACCTTCTGAAAAGGAAAAAGAAAACTATCGTTAACTTACATAAAAGGGGCGATCATGCGAGACACGAGAACTTTATAATCCAAGAAAAGGGAAGAATAGCCTAACTTCAATTTACTCTCTTAATTTTCTTACGAGGCTCGCAGCGCTAATTTCTTGCTGTTTCCTGCAACTCTTCAAAACAGTTTTAGATCTGTAAAACTACAAATAGTTTTTATCTTAGCTTAAATATGATAAAGTGAGATTCGGTTAGATATTACAGAAACCTATAAATATCTGCATGTAAGCACACACAAACAAGTAAAGAAAAAAAAAAGGCCGAAACAAGTCTGGCAACGTGGTGGCTGAGCTTAACCAGGAAATGTTAAAATCAACACGAGTTTCACTGGTGGTGCCAGAATAGTTTGCTAAGATTGAACTTTAGTATAAAGGAATCAAGACTTTTCAACACCTCTCTCGTACACATGGGAAATTATCAATAGCCTCCTATCTGTCTTCACGACAGAACAAATCCCTTTCGACAGTTCCTTATCAGGAACTACCCGTGTTCTGGAGGCAGTGTTCCCGAGGTTTGTGTTGCATGCAACCCAAGTCTTTCAACAGTCAATATGAACGAACTATGAGTGAAGTACAGCAACACACGCCTTGTCACGAACACCACATCCCGAAATTTTAATAGAATTTGTTAGACATACACTGTACACGAAGTCTGTACTAAACTCGGCCACGTCACGAACCAACGTCCCCATTACTACCACCATCACCACCACCAGTTCCTATCCCTGCCTCCCCGCCCATCACAGTGTAGCCGTAGTGAGAACAATAGTGGAGTTAGGGGTGACCTGCAGCGTGTGGAGAATCATATTTGACAAAAGAAACTGACAGCCTCACCCCTACCGACCACTCTCCTCCCCATCCACAGGTCATCAGCTCGCTGGTGAGAGCATTTCACTCACAATAACAAGGTCCCGGATTGGATTTCCTGGCACGGAGAAATATACTGGCCAGTTTCATTACATACCCTCCCCCCTGTCCCTGCCCACCTAATAGTAGAAATAGGCACGTGTGTGTGTGTCAGTCGACTGGTGTGAGTCGCATCCAGACAAAATATCCTAATAGTGGAAAATTTGAAATTACCTATAAAGGCTAGAAAAAAAGAGTGAAAATATTATGCAAGAAAACTCCGGCCTTACTAAAATATATTCTGAGTAAAGAAATACTCCAGTCCTCGGTAAGAAAACACTCTAGTCCTCAGTAAGAACCAGCAGTACCTGCTAGGTAAATGGTATCCGTGTTCCGAAAGCTGTTAATTAAAAAAGTCATCAGTGGAAAATCCTGAAGGGACTGGTCGTACACCTGCGCACCGAAATTCCTCTATATAAAAGCGAGAGACTTAGCAGACGGTGCAGGTGTCTCCAATAATGTTGCTGAAAATTGTATAAAATACCGGGCAAGTTGAAGATTAAGAAACATGTGCAACAGTTGGGTATCTTTATTATTGAAAATTTTCACCTACACAGTAGGCTTCTTCAGTCAAATACAAAGAGAGAAGCAGAAATGAAATAAAAGTGATATAATCAGTCCATTAACTTTGGAGTAAAAAGCATTTGAGGTGGTCAGTCCCTCAGCCTGGAGAAGGCTTCAGCTCCATGAAATACTCACGTACCTTTTACCCAGGTATCTGTTTGTGACGTGATCAAGTCACTACGTGGGCGAAACGTTGTCAATAAAGTATCACATTATACTGCTAAAGTGTTTATTTTTCCATTCGGCTCTATGAAGCTGGAGTCTTCTCTAGGCTGAGGGACTGACCACCTCAAATACTTTTTCCTCGAAAGTTGACGGACTGATTACATCTTTATTTTACTTCTACTGCTTCCTACGTATTTGACTGAAGAAGTGTAGGCGAAACGTTTCATCAATATAGCCAACTGTTGCACATTCGTCTTAATCTTATCTCCAATAAAATACACTGACGTGATGAGTACAATAATATAACCGAAGAGATCTACTTTTCAACGACCCTCCCTTTGTGCATAAGGCAAATTACCAACAAACTTCTGGCTGCCTTCAAGATGGAACTTGAGAAGTTCCTCAAATCAACTCCTGATTACCCGGGCTGTGATGCATACGTTGGACTGCTTGAGGCCGGTGCCAACAGCTTGGTCGGTTAGGCCAGCAACCAGGAACTGGGCGCGGTGGCCCCCGTAATCGAGATAAGGTAAATGTAAGATAAGGAAAACCATGAATAACTACAGACATCACTAGTCACTCAAGTATTAAAATACACAAGGCCGGGACGGACTCTGGCAGTAGAAAAACTCTCGAGACTTATCAAAGGTATATCAGCACATGGGAAAAAGCAATGCTTGTAGGTAGCGGACTGATTGAAGTAATTACCCATGCTGAGTCAAGCGACTTGACCCCCGGACGGATGGAGAAGCAATGACAACGCACCACAGATGTGTTTACATGGGTCCCGTTATACATCTTGTTTACCAAGTATCGTTACTGGTTCCAGACCTCCGCCACCTGATCATCTCACATTGCTCAACATTTTACCAGTAGGTCTGATGCAGTGCTTCTACCATCTTAAGTAGATGGACCTGACTGGCTTGGGCCAGTAAGTGACTGGGACCTGCCTATCATGGGCAAGTAGGCCTGCTGTAGTGCTCCTTCCTTATGTCCTTAAAGACATCAGCAACACAAATGGGACAAGTGTACAAGTCTTCAAAAGGTAACTTGGCAAGTATCTTCACCAGGTGCCAGATTAACCAGGCTGTGATGGATATATGGGCCAACAGGCAGCCAGCAGCAACAGCCTGGTTAACCAAGCAAGCACCAGTCAAGCCTGCTACAGGGCCGGGCTCCGGGAGTAGAAAATCTCGAAACTTATGACAAGTGTGTGGGGAAAATGCGAGGCGACGGAATATGGAGGGAATGAGGGGATGTGGAGGGAATGAGGGGATGTGGAGGGAAAGAGGGGATGAGGAGGGAACGAGGGGATGTGGAGGGAACGAGGGGATGTGGAGGGAACGAGGGGATGTGCAGGGAACGAGGGGATGTGCAGGGAACGAGGGGATGTGCAGGGAACGAGGGGATGTGCAGGGAACGAGGGGATGTGCAGGGAACGAGGGGATGCAGAGGGAACGAGGGGATGCAGAGGGAACGAGGGGATGCAGAGGGAACGAGGGGATGCAGAGGGAACGAGGGGATGCAGAGGGAACGAGGGGATATGGATGGAACAAGGGGATATGGATGGAACGAGGGGATGTGGAGGGAACGAGGGAATGCAGAGGGAACGAGGGGATGTGCAGGGAACGAGGGGATGAAAAGGGAACGAGGGGATGCAGAGGGAGGGGGCGAGAGGATGTGGAGCGGAAAGTAAGGGGTAGGGATGAAGGGATGTTGAAAGACGAGAGGATGTGGGGGGCGAGGGGATGTGGGGGGTGAGGGGATGTGGGGGACTAGAGGATACGGGAGACGTGTGGAGGGGACAGACATAGGATCGCGGGAAGGAAGTTGTGAGACTTAAAGAGCTCCCTGACTAGAGATCAGTCAGTGCTCTCAGTAATAAAACGTAAATACAGTTATACATACGAACATCCAAGATAATTACCAGCACAAACAAACACATTAAACACCATCACATTAATTATAATATTCTGGATTAGTCGAAATCATTAAACTGTTAAGAACAAAAGATTCTCCTAAAGGTTCCCCGAGGTCCCTACAGGCACCCCGGAAATCACAAAAGAAAAGACTAGTGAAAAGGCTGAAGCCGTGGGCAAAGTCAGAAAGTGTGCGCAGAGTCAGCAAGCCAAATTTATGATTCCTGTCGAAGGTGGTGAGCCATTGTCTTACCGACCCCTATATAACTTACTGCTCGTCTGTGAGGCCCACTGAGTCTGCCACTCATCCAAGGACATACCAATACACGTGATCTGTGAATTCGCCACAAGGGAGTGCTGCAACGCAACTCCACATTCTTGTGGATCACAAGGTGAACAGAATCATATTGGGCCGGGTCCAACACAGCGTACGTGGAGTCCAAGGCAGTGAACCAGGACTTACCGCCAGTCTATCCGACTTGCCTTTGATGAGTTCCGAGAGTTTTTCTACTTCCAGAGCCCGGCCATGGACCAGGCTCATCTGGTGCTTGCCTGGCCAACCAGGCTGTTGCTCTTCATGACCCGCAGCCCCGCACATCAATCACAGCCTCGTTGATCTAGCACCTGGTGAAAGATACTTGTCCAGTATCAGGAGGCAGCGGGCCTCCAGCAGCAACAGCCGGCTCGATCAGGCAAGCACCAGACGAGTGTGGGCCATTTCCGGGCTCCGAGAGTAGTAACTCTCTCGAAACTCATCAAAGGTATATCAAAGGTAAAGTATCTGAGAGGAACAAGGATGGCGAAGAACTCCAGTGAACTTAGAGGAATCTCTTGGTACCTCAGCACAATACGACTCCTCACTAACGATCACCACAATGCCGCCGCCGCCGCCACCACCATCACCACCGCCGCCACCATCACCACCACCGCCGCTACCGTCGCCGTCGCCACCACCGCCGCCGCCGCCGCCGCCGCCGCCGCCGCCGCCGCCGCCGCCGCCGCCGCCGCCGCCGCCGCCGCCACCACACTCACTCTTGGGACTTCTCAAAAAATAGTCCTTAATCAGAAAGAAGCGTAAGCCATTAAACCCGAAAATCATGCTCGAGGAAATTGGACAAGGTCATCACCGAAGCCTCAATTAGAAGTCTCATCCACCTCCTGAAAAATAGGTGGTGATGTGGTGGTCGTGGGGGTGTGGGAGAGAGGAACTCTCTGGGAGCGATGGACTGTGTGGATGTGAGGGGAGGGTTGTGTGGGTGTAAGGGGTGCGTGGGTGTAAGAGGTATTGTGGCGGGAGCTGTGTAGCAGCCAGGGGCTTTGGGCAGGTGGCACGTGAGTCAGGGAAATAAGGGAGACTATAGATAACTAACAAGAATAAGTAAGGCAACTCAGCTGGTAAGGTTCTAATGAGAACTACAGCAGCAGGAAAACCAAGGACTGCCAGCAGTATATGAGGGACCAGTCCCTGGTGATGGAGGGAGTTTGGGACCAGTGCTTGGTGATGGAGTGTGGGATCAATCCCTGGTGATGGAGGGAGTGTGGGACCAGTCCCTGGTGATGGAGTGTGGGACCAGTCCCTGGTGATGGAGGGTGTGTGGGACCAGTCCCTGGTGATGGAGGGTGTGTGGGACCAGTCCCTGGTGATGGAGGGAGTGTGGGACCAGTCCCTGGTGATGGAGGGAGTGTGGGACCAGTCCCTGGTGATGGAGGGAGTGTGGGACCAGTCCCTGGTGATGGAGGGAGTGTGGGACCAGTCCCTGGTGGAGGAAGGGAGTGTGGGACCAGTCCCTGGTGATGGAGGGAGTGTGGACCAGTCCCTGGTGATGGAGGGAGTGTGAGACCAGTGCCTGGTGATGGAGGGAGTGTGGGACCAGTCCCTGGTGATGGAGGGAGTGTGGGACCAGTGCCTGGTGATGGAGGGAGTGTGGGACCAGTCCCTGGTGATGGAGGGAGTGTGGGCCAGTCCCTGGTTATGGAGGGAATGTGGGACCAGTCCCTGGTGATGGAGGGAGTGTTGGACCAGTGCCTGGTGACGGAGGGAGTGTGGGACCAGTCCCTGGTGATGGAGGAAGTGTGGGACCAGTCTTGATTATGGAGGGAGTGAGGGACCAGGCCCTGGTGATGAAGGCAGTGGGGAACCAGTCCCTGGTGATGAAGGGACTGAGGGACCAGTCCCTGGTGATGGAGGAAGTGTGGGACCAGTCTTGATTATGGAGGGAGTGTGGGACTAGTCCTTGGTGATGGAGGAAGTGTGGGACCAGTCCCTGGTGATGAAGTGAGGGACCAGTCTCTCATAATGGAGTGTGGGACCAGTCCCTGATGATGGAGGGAATGTGGGACCAGTCCCTGATGGAGTGAGGGACCAGTTTCTGATAATGGAGGGAGTGAGGGACCAGTCCTTGGTGATGGAGGGAGTGTGGGACCAGTCCCTGATGACGGAGTGAGTGTGGGACCAGTCCCTGGTGATGGAGTGAGAGACCAGTCCCTGGTGATGGAGTGTGGGACCAGTCCCTGGTGGAGTGAGGGGACCAGTCCCTGGTGGAGTGAGGGGACCAGTCACTGGTGGAGGGAGTGTGAGACCAGTCACTGGAGGAGGGAGTGTGAGACCAGTCCCTGGTGGAGGGAGTGTGGGACAAGTCCCTGATGATGGAGTGTGAGACCAGTCCCTGGTGGAGTGAGGGACCAGTCCCTGGTGGAGTGTGGGACCAGTCCCTGGTGGAGTGTGGGACCAGTCCCTGGTGATGGAGGGAGTGTGGAACCAGTCCCTGGTGATGGAGGGAGTGTGGGACCAGTCCCTGGTGATGGAGGGAGTGTGGGACCAGTCCCTGGTGATGGAGGGAGTGTGGGACCAGTCCCTGGTGATGTAGGGAGTGTGAGACCAGATCCTGGTGATGGAGGGAGTGTGAGACCAGTCCCTGGTGATGGAGGGAGTGTGAGACCAGTCCCTGGTGATGGAGGGAGTGTGAGACCAGTCCCTGGTGATGGAGTGAGAGACCAGTCCCTGGTGATGGAGGGAGTGTGAGACCAGTCCCTGGTGATGGAGTGAGAGACCAGTCCCTGGTGGAGTGTGGGACCAGTCCCTGGTGATGGAGGGAGTGTGGAACCAGTCCCTGGTGATGGAGGGAGTGTGGGACCAGTCCCTGGTGATGGAGGGAGTGTGGGACCAGTCCCTGGTGATGGAGGGAGTGTGGGACCAGTCCCTGGTGATGGAGGGAGTGTGGGACCAGTCCCTGGTGATGGAGGGAGTGTGGGACCAGTCCCTGGTGATGAAGGGAGTGTGGGACCAGTCCCTGGTGATGGAAGGAGTGTGGGACCAGTCCCTGGTGATGGAGTGTGGGACCAGTCCCTGGTGATGGAGGGAGTGTGGGACCAGTCCCTGGTGATGGAGGGAGTGTGGGACCAGTCCCTGGTGATGGAGGGAGTGTGGGACTAGTCACTGGTGATGGAGGGAGTGTGGGACCAGTCCCTGGTGATGGAGGGAGTGTGGGACCAGTCCCTGGTGATGGAAGGAGTGTGGGACCAGTCCCTGGTGATGGAGGGAGTGTGGGACCAGTCCCTGGTGGAGTGAGGGGACCAGTCACTGGTGGAGGGAGTGTGAGACCAGTCCCTGGTGGAGGGAGTGTGGGACAAGTCCCTGGTGGAGGGAGTGTGGGACAAGTCCCTGGTGGAGGGAGTGTGGGACAAGTCCCTGATGATGGAGTGTGAGACCAGTCCCTGATGGAGGGAGTGTGGGACCAGTCCCTGGTGGAGTGAGGGACCAGTCCCTGGTGGAGTGTGGGACCAGTCCCTGGTGATGGAGGGAGTGTGGGACCAGTCCCTGGTGATGGAGGGAGTGTGGGACCAGTCCCTGGTGATGGAGGGAGTGTGGGATTAGTCACTGGTGATGGAGGGAGTGTGGGACCAGTCCCTGGTGATGGAGGGAGTGTGAGACCAGATCCTGGTGATGGAGGGAGTGTGAGACCAGTCCCTGGTGATGGAGGGAGTGTGAGACCAGTCCCTGGTGATGGAGGGAGTGTGAGACCAGTCCCTGGTGATGGAGTGAGAGACCAGTCCCTGGTGATGGAGGGAGTGTGAGACCAGTCCCTGGTGATGGAGTGAGAGACCAGTCCCTGGTGCTGGAGGGAGTGTGAGACCAGTCCCTGGTGATGGAGTGAGAGACCAGTCCCTGGTGCTGGAGGGAGTGTGAGACCAGTCCCTGGTGATGGAGTGAGAGACCAGTCCCTGGTGCTGGAGGGAGTGTGAGACCAGTCCCTGGTGATGGAGTGAGAGACCAGTCCCTGGTGCTGGAGGGAGTGAGAGACCAGTCCCTGGTGATGGAGTGAGAGACCAGTCCCTGGTGAGTGGGAGGACCAGGCTTGTAGTTCACCTTGGATGATGTGCCATTTCACTAGTATTTACACGGTCTTTTACTTTCACTCTCAACTTATTCCGCTAATATATTTTAATACAGTCCTTATTCATAACTGTCCGTCCGGATAACCGTTATATCAAGATACTTACACATGGCACCGTTATATGAAGATACTGATACATGCTACCGTTATATGAAGATACTGGCAGAAGTCAGTTATATGAAGATACTGACACAGGTCACCGTTATATCAAGATACTGACACAGGGCCTCATGTTAAATTAGCAAAGCTTGAAGCAAGCACAAAGGAAGGGGAGAGAGAGAGAGAGAGAGAGAGAGAGAGAGAGAGAGAGAGAGAGAGAGAGAGAGAGAGAGAGAGAGAGAGAGAGAGAGAGAGAGAGAGAGAGAGAGAGAGAGCGAGAGAGAGAGAGAGAGAGAGAGAGAGAGAGAGAGACTGGTGTTCCACCACACATCGTAGTTGTCCAGACTGTGATGACTATGTAGGCCTGGGAGACCATAGATCCCAGAGTAACACACTACCAGAACATATCAGAAACATCGCCGGAACAAGTGACGATGTCTTGAAGAGGACAAGTATCTCCGGTTGGTAGCGCACTCAGCTCACACTGAATGTCCATGGTTCGATCCCCGGTATTGGTGGAAACATTTGGGCGTGTTTCCTTAAAACACCTGCTGTTCTGTTGACCTAGCAGCAAGTAGGTACCTGGGTCTTAGCCGACTAGTGTGGATCGAATCCTAGGGACAAAATTAACCTACCTCTGATATACCTTTGATGAGTTCCGAGAGTTTTCCTCCTCCCGGAGCCCGGCCATGGGCCAGGCTCGTCTGGTGCTTGCCTGGTCAACCAGGCTGTTGCTGTTGGAGCCAAAAATGCTCTGTATAACCAGGGGCTTTCTATATAGTATATCACTGAAGTCAACTATGGTCTGAACAAGTTGTATCATGTACTTGTAGAAATAATAATTATTAGTGCAATATAAATGCAATATAAAACAGGCTCCCATGGACATGTGGGCCAGCGGGCCGCAAGCAGCAACAGTCTGTTTTATCAAGATACTGCCATCAGAATCACCAAACCAGCCTGCCCCAAGGCTGGGTTGCGGGAGAAAGGAAAAAACCTTGAAACCTATCAAAGGTATAATAAAGACAGCAGCAACAGCCTAGTTGATCAAAAGATCAATAATGAAGGCAGGTTTCAGGCCAGAGTGTAAGGATCAAAGACCCTCGCAACCGGTCACAGGTATGTCTGGCACTATCATCGTCTTAACAGAGTATCACTGTTTTACTTTTGTTACTTTTCTTGCGAGGTACAAATACTAATTTTCAAAGAATCGTGAAAATCGCAAAAGCAGGAGTGTAAACACCTCCGGGAGTGGACGGAACTTTCATTTTAAATTAGATTTGGTACGTTTAAACTGGGTTAGGATGAGTCATATAAATGTATAAAACGTTCGTTTAATTATATTTCCAAAACACTACCACTGTTTGGTTATTCAGGGCTTAAAACATTTTATTCACTGCTGTTTAATTAGGACAAGTTTCAGTTTACTCTGTTATGGAAAATTTGAGGATGTAAAGACAGTAATGGAGTATAAAACATCGAATCACTAAACAGAGCGAAAGACTAATGTGAAAGACCATGGAGTGATCAAGTCAGATCTCACCTTCAAAGATAAGAATAGTGCCACTGTCAATAATGGGTTGAATAACTAGAACCTTCAAAACATGGGATGGATGGAATAATTTTGTACTCTAACAGATCTCTTTAATGCAGGCTAAACTGTAGACTTGGAGTATGTGCAGAGGACCTTCACTGCTTACTAAGATTCAGTCAAGCACCTAATTACTGGGAGCATTTGAAGACCCTTGATCTGTACTCTTTGGAACGTAGGCAAGAGACACATTATAAACTACACCTGAAAAATTCTAGAAGGATTAGTCTCAAATCTGCACACAAGTCATTTTCCATGAAAGAGGCACGGCAGATGCTAAATACCCTCAATGAAAAGGTCAAGACTTTTCAACGTCCTCACTTCTTATATACGAGGGATTACCAACAGACCCCTGACCTGCCCTCAAGAAAGAACTGGACAAGTTTCTTAAGTCAGTGCTTGATCAGCCTGGCTATGGTGCTTATGTTAGACTTCGTGCGTCCAGTACCAACAGCCTGATTAATCAGGTCATCCACCAGGAGGCCTGGTCTGGGATCGGGTCGCGAGAGCTTTGACCCTCTGGACACCCCAGGTAGACTCTAGGTAGGTACCACTGTCATCTCTAATTCACTCTCTTAATGCATAAATCATAATCAAGGGTAAATTACAAACAATCATAATCCACAATCCATATCCGTATTTTTTTCTAGGTCGACTATGTAGCTCCACGATATCGGATGTCATAAAACCTAAATGAAAGGGGAAATATCCCCACCATTTTTGCCGAAAGAGGTGCTGGATCCTAAACAAGCAGAGTGAGCCTTTGGGAGAATAGCACCCTCCCAGAGATAAGGCCCCTATCCCTAGGAACAAACCACTCAACCCCGACCAAAACATTAACGTGACCTAGCCTCGTGTGGACCTATAAAACAAAATTAACCACAAATAATTAAAATAGACATGACGTCTGGCAACAGAGGCTGAGCATTATCAATCAACTTTCAGTTCTACGTGATGCGAGGCTGGGTTGTCTTATGTAGGAGCCACTCATGTGTACCTAGGTACACAGGCATTAAATATTACCCAACACTGTCACTGTGGTTGTCCAATGTATCATACTGTTGGTTTATCATTTAAGACCCAGTTGTTGTTGTTTTATCATGTAAGACCCATCAAACTGTGGTCCAGTAAGATCCATCTACTGTTGCTTTATCATGTAAGATCCATCTACTGTTATTTTATCAGGTAAGATCCCTCTACTGCTGTTTTATCATGCAAGATCCGTCTACTGCTGTTTTATCATGTAAGATCCCTCTACTGCTGTTTTATCATGTAAGATCCATCTACTGTTGTTTTATCATGTAAGATCCATCTACTGTTATTTTATCAGGTAAGATCCCTCTACTGCTGTTTTATCATGTAAGATCCATCTACTGTTGTTTTATCATGTAAGATCCATCTACTGTTGCTTTATCGTGTAAGATCCATCTACTGTTGCTTTATCGTGTAAGATCCATCTACTGTTGTTTTATCATGTAAGATCCATCTACTGTTGCTTTATCGTGTAAGATCCATCTACTGTTGTTTTATCAGGTAAGATCCATCTACTGTTGTTTTATCATGTAAGATCCATCTACTGTTGCTTTATCGTGTAAGATCCATCTACTGTTGCTTTATCGTGTAAGATCCATCTACTGTTGTTTTATCAGGTAAGATCCATCTACTGTTGTTTTATCATGTAAGATCCATCTACTGTTGTTTTATCAGGTAAGATCCATCTACTGTTGCTTTATCATGTAAGATCCATCTACTGTTGCTTTATCATGTAAGATCCATCTACTGTTGTTTTATCAGGTAAGATCCATCCACTGTTGTTTTATCATGTAAGATCCATCTACTATGTTTTATCATGTAAGATCCATCTACTGTTGTTTTATCAGGTAAGATCCATCTACTGTTGCTTTATCATGTAAGATCCATCTACTGTTGCTTTATCATGTAAGATCCATCTACTGTTGTTTTATCAGGTAAGATCCATCCACTGTTGTTTTATCATGTAAGATCCATCTACTATGTTTTATCATGTAAGATCCATCTACTGTTGTTTTATCATGTAAGATCCATCTACTATGTTTTATCATGTAAGATCCATCTACTGTTGTTTTATCAGGTAAGATCCATCCACTGTTGCTTTATCATGTAAGATCCATCTACTGTTGTTTTATCAGGTAAGATCCATCTACTGTTGCTTTATCATGTAAGATCCATCCACTGTTGCTTTATCATGTAAGATCCATCTACTGTTGTTTTATCAGGTAAGATCCATCCACTGTTGCTTTATCATGTAAGATCCATCTACTGTTGTTTTATCAGGTAAGATCCATCTACTGTTGCTTTATCATGTAAGATCCATCTACTGTTGTTTTATCATGTAAGATCCATCTACGGTTGTTTTATATAAAACCCATCAAACAACGTGGTCGTCCAGTGTATAATACTGTTGTTTTATCATGTAAGACCCACCAAACATTACCCAACACACTATCCATTTTGCGCCAATCCAAAAACGAGTTGCATTTTTGTACAGGTTGTCTATTGTGAGGTGTCTGAAGGAGTGAAAGTGTTTCAACATGGATGTGTGCGGCCAGCCAATGAAGCTGCCAGCCAGTGGTGGTGCTACCACCACCCCCATAACCACCACGCCAACCACACTCACCATTATCCACCCCCTCCACCACCGCCACTACCATCATTCTTTGTCTCCTTCCTCCCGTCTAACCTAACCTTGTCTATACCTAAGATGCCACTCACCGTGAGTTTCACCACCTTATGCCTGTCCAGCAGGGATAGGAAGTTAATCCACTAGGTTTCTGCTTAAGATGTGGAGGAAGGTGGGGAAAAAATCCCCCACCCTAGGCAGCAATGGCACACCTGCCCCCACCACAATGCCCTTCATTCATCTGAACACTTTTCTTTCGCTTTATGGTCTCTCGACAAAATCGAGCAACTGAGAAGGGCAGAGGCTGCCTGAAGAAAGTCTACTTGCAGATGATTCTCAGTCGTCGTTCACTTTGCCTGATCCCGAACCCGTGTGCACAGATATTTAATTTTTTTTTCAGAAGGGGGAAGGGGTGCTCACTGGTGAGTGGCACTCATCCTGTGAGCATGTCACCGTGAAGTTAGTACATTATCACCTCAAATACTTGACATTATCGGAGACTTCAACTCCATCTCTGGTTCTTTCAAAATGCAGGTGTCACTACCTTTGGTTTAAAAAGACACGTGAGTAAACACGAAAGCATTTCGAATCTGGGCAGTCTTCACGTCACCATGTGTCACTCACACCTCACTCTCCGCCTATATATACTGTCACTTAACCTCCGTGTGTTAGAAGTGATCAAGGAACGAAATATTTTCTAATATGCCCCAACGTTTGCTCTCATGTCTTCTCAAACCAATTTGTCGGTATCTATTACCAAGGTTTATACCAACACTATCTTTACAACTATCCTTGTCTACGGGTATCACCAGGGTTACAAGAATCCTTACCTAACCGCCGCATACCCTAGAAATTTTATGAAACCTGGATAAGTAGAACCTCCAACACAAGAGATGCCTAGCCAATGATGCCCTTCAAGTCATTTATTATCTCTAGGTTGGAATATTGCATCTTTGAAGAACTGCGTGTGGCTAGCACTAAAAGCCTGGTTAATCAGGTCATCAACCAAGAGGCAATGGCTGAGACTGGCCCAACAGTTGTTGAGAGGGTTCCGTGGAGATATGATGGTTGGAGATAAACACACTTGTTGGGTTGTATACACTTATATTAGCAGAGTTGTGAGGGGAAGGCCCAGCCTGCCTGTAGCCGCTGTCTGCATAGTTGCTTATACCCTGTATGTGTAGTGTAGCTTATCTGAGTATCATAGTACCATCCATATGTATTATATAGACGACCCCTTGCTAGACTTAGCGGCTAACATGTGACATCACACCGTGCCGCTTGTGGGCGGGAGTCATCCTGTCCCTTTCTCAGTTCCCGGATAGACCTACAGGCAAACAGGCTAGGCAAGGGCTCCCCTCATGGCTTTGCAAATACGTACAAGTGTTACCAGTCATACTCTTGTGTATTTCTACACTACCACTATCTCCTAGAACAATTCCCGCAACACAGTAAAAGCCTGGTTGATCAGGCACTGATCAACCACGAGGACTGGTCATGGACCAGGCCAGGAGGGAGGGGGGTGTTGACCCCAGGAACACCCTCAGTATACTCCAGGTAGGGGGTGGTAATGCCCAAATTTCTTCTTCAGGTAACCTTCAGGTATGCTGGAGACCCGTTTGGAGAGGTTATACAAACTTGGGAGAGTTAGGATGGGTAAGATTTGTCAAAATTGGAAGGGTTAACTATAAAAAGCTGTTACAGGTATATAACAGGTATGCACGTCTCTACATAGTGATGGTTCGTCCAGTGGTTCAGTTTCAGACCAGGCACCTTACTTGCTGGCCTGGTCCGTCACACTGTTGGTGCTGTGTAACATACCTCTGACTAGTTTCAAAGAGTTCTACCACCATTGCAGACCGGCCTGATAAACCATGCTGTTATTATTCGCTGCCCGCTGCACGCAGTACACCATAGGAACTGCAGCCCAACTGATCAGTAACATTTTTGAGGGACTATATCAAATTAACTCTTGAAAACCATTAGATTTTGGTCGTTAATTTTCCTTGTGTGTGAAGCATTACACCCTTCACGCATATTAAGTTATTTCTTCAAGGGAGGTAGGAAAGATTTGAATTCTTAAAATATTTAGTGCACTGCATAATTATGAACGTTAGTTTTTTTTTTACCAGCTGGGTTCTGGAGCCTACGCTGGTCTGCAAGCAACCATTCTAGAGCCTACGTTGGTCTGCATGCAGCTATTCTGGAGCCTACGTTTGCCTTCATGCAACCAGACTTTTTATCAGCGGCAAAGCTGGATATATCAGCATTGTGTTATCCTATTCTGTATGAGTTACATAGTAGGAACAGTAACTAGTTGTGTCTCCGTGTCATATTCCATTACACAGAATGGCTTAGATATAGTATCGAAAATCTATCAACCTGAGATGAGATTTCAGCAGAACAAAAAGGACGTCGTCAAATATTCCATTCAAGGTTCATCAGCTACGGGAGTTTCAAAGGTTCAAGTCAAGCATCGTAGGAGTTACTAATACCAACAGCACTATACCAGGGATGAGGGGGCAGTGAACCACTGAATTTAAATGTCTACAGGAAAATAAACATCACCGGGATTTTTCTCAGTTAGGAGAGTATGTTTGGTGTTCCTGTGTGCCAGGCTTCGTTGAGGTCTTGTTAGTTAACAAACCTTCGATTGTATTCCAGAGAAACTAACTTTTGGTAGTATTCAAGAGGGAACTCAATAAGCTAACCTCTGGTTGTATACAAGAGGGCAGCCAGCAGCAACAGTCTGCTGGCCAGGCAAACCTGGCCCAAGGCCGGGCTCCGGGAGTAGAAAAACTCTCGAAACTCATCTAAGGTCCTCCTGTATCTTCCTTGTTTCAGGTATCTCTCTCTTCCTTGATTCAAAGTTTACATCATTTTGTTGGCAAGATATTTTCCAGCTAATATCTTTGTTGCTTTGAACGAAACAGTTGACACAATATTCTTGACACGAGAGTACAAGTTATTTAAATATCGTCACCACTGGCGTTATTTCTCTTATTTTAAAAATTCTCAATATCCACCCTGTTATTTTCCTGGTTTTCGCAGCATTGGACTTCCTGTGTTCTCCAACTTCTCTGACTTCATTATCCCAGGTTTTCCACGCATGTCCCGTAGCTCGGCTGGTAGCTCACACACCTCTTACACTCACACTGTCCATGGTTCGATCCCAGGTAAGGGTGGAAACATCTGGACGTGTTTCCTTAAAGACACCTGCTGTCCCTGTTTACCTAGCAGTCAATAGATACCTGGGTGTTAGCAGACTTGTGTGGGTCGCATCCTAGCGACAAAACCTAATTTCCTCGAAATTCTCTGTATAACAAGGGGTTTTCTATATAGTAGTATGTCACTGACGTCAGCTAGGTTTGTATAAGTTGTATCACGTACTTGTAGAAAAATATTATTATTATTATATTATTATTATTATTATTTTTCTTCAGAGGTTATGTACCACCACAACAAATTTCAACAAAAACACCAAAATAATACTGGTATCAACTTTGGTAGTAGATACCGACAAATTAGTTTAAAACGACACGTAAGCAAACACTAGAATATATTTATTACAAAACATTTTTAGTCCTGGGACCCTAATCAAGGTCCCAGGACCTTGTATTTTTAAACCACTAATGATACTAATTAATAATACTAATACTAATGATAAATAAATTAATGAATAAATAGTAGCAATAATAATAATAATAATAATAATAATAATAATAATAATAATAATAATAATAATAATAATAATAATAGATTCGAAGCCGCTGTAAAGAAGGCTTTGGCTTGAAGCAGCGGGCAAGATGAAGAACCAACTAGTGGGGATGGGCAGGCAGCTCCAGCCATCTCTCCCACTAAAGAGGACGAGCCCTAAGGCTTCTCCCTCACTCCCACACCCACAACCATTTTTAAATACTTGTCAGATGTTGCACCCACTTGGCGCTAACCTGACAAGGTGTTGCTAGATATCCTGACAACGAGTATATGAACCCAGGCAGCAAGTGCAGCCAAAGTTAATGAGTCTTCTTACTCTCACTTGTACGATTCATCAAACACTTTTTCCATAGATCATTCACGACACTATGTCCACTCTCAGCAGTGTGTACATTATTATTATTATTATTATTATTATTATTATTATTATTATTATTATTATACGGAAACACTAAAGGAATCGCCATATAAAGAATGGTAATAGGATTTTATCCAAAGGGAAGGTCAGCTCCACTCACTAGAATCAATGCTTCACCCAAGAATAATAATATATCTATAAATATATCCGTTATTGGTTCCGTGAATCATCGCGCTCGCGACCCAGTCTCAAACCAGACCACTTACCTGGAGTCTACCTGTTCGTGGACTGGTCCCAGACCAGCCTTGCTTTGGATGACCTGATCAACCAGGATGTTGATACTAGCACACGATGCAAATATTACAGGACTGAGAACTATTAAGAAATTACACTAAGGAAAGTGTGGAAGACTCACATGTCACCTTTTATGTTTATGAGACAGAAAAAATCAACAATCCTACTGAGTGTAAAATATTTAAGAGGCTTCCATTTCACTATTACATGACTGAACTGAACATA
>NC_091365.1:3898621-3936931 GCF_038502225.1 Cherax quadricarinatus
ACACTAGTTCCAACAATATTTCTAATATCTGTTGGTAGCAGTCTGAATAGTCTTGGACCGCGCATGTTGTCACATAGTGAAACTCTCGAAACTCTTCAAAGGTATATATTACTGTGCCCATGACTTTTCATGGGATCTTACGCTTCCTCCCATATCTCTTACTCCATTACGTTATCATATCGTGTAATCTGGGACTATGCGCTCAAGTACTTTCCAGGAAGTAAACAAAGAAGCCTGACCTGATACCAGGCTGCAGGGGTAGAAGAGTCCTCGAAACAAGTCACAGGTATGTCATAAGTTAAACTTGTTACCTGTGACATACCCATGACTGCTTTCGAGAGTTCTACTTTGACTTTGACCTAAGGCCAAACTTTCCTGTTGACTGTTCTATCAGCCAATCTACTATTGCAGCCTTCACCATTAGCTGACTATTTTGATACTTTCTATAGGAAATGGACCTGTTTCCACTTGAAAATTTTAACTAAAATAAAAATATAAATAGCCTTTGCTCTTATATCTACAAGTAGAAGGTTGAAAAGTGTAGGACAACAGATGTTGCCAGTATTCTCTACACAATGTGTGCAATTCGTTCCACTAGTTTCTCTCTGGGCCTGAAGCAGGCACGCACACACTTGCGAGTTCTTGCATGTGTTGGACAGTTAAGTGCATGATGTGTTGAGTTAGTAACATTAAGTAGTTGGTGGTTATGATGGAAGTGCGTAATTGCAGCGTCAAACGGGTCCTACCTGTTGACAGTGTTGTGCCACCGCACTCCCAACACCCCACTTCTGGCACCAGGCACTAGGCCACTACACACTTTTTAAATCTTACACTCGTGCCAAATTAATGATTTCCCAGTTAGCATGCACGCACGAACATTCACATCCCCTCGGACAACTTCAAGGGTAGATATGAAAAAAAAAAACTGAATACCAGGAATCGGTAAAAACCGGTCTTGTAGGTGAGACCAGGGACGAAGACCCGACCCCTGCAAATTCAAATAGACCTCCAGGTAAAACTCTTCCTAGGACGAACCCTACACATCTTTTCCTCTATGATTTTATATATCTTCCTAGTCATTCTATTTTACTTGATTCTCTCTACAGTGCTCAAATCACTTCAACAGCCCCTTCTCGGCCCTCTGAATTATCCTTTTAGTAACCACACCTAATCTTTATGAATTCTCTGCATAATGTTCACATCAAACATCGCCCTTAAACATGACATTTCCATTGCCTCCAGCCTCCTCCTTGCTGAAACGTTTGAAACCCATGCTTTACAATCATACAACAGTGCTGGTACCCCACAGATGCCTTGATGCACCAGTCACCTTCTCCCTCTCTTCAAATCTAGTTTACTTCTCTCATAGACTTACCTGGCGAAAGTTCCACTTCTAAATATCTTAACACCTTCGCTTCCATACTCCCGCCCTACAATCCGCTATTCAAACTTCTATTGTCTAGATTTTTTATTTCATCATCTTACTCTCTCCTATGTTCACTTTTAATTCCCTTCTTTTACACACCCTACACACGTGCAAAGAAAATGATAGGATGGATAACGAGAACGTTCAAAACGAGAGATGCCAAGCCAATGGTGATCTTTTTCAAATCACTTGTTCTCTCTAGGCTGGAATACTGCTGTACATTAACATCTCCATTCAAAGCAGGTGAAATCGCAGATCTAGAGAGTGTACAGAGATCCTTTACTGCACGTATAAGTTCTGACAAGCACCTTAACTACTGGGAACGCTTGGAAGCACTTGACTTGTACTCGTTGGAACGCAGGAGGGAGAGATATCATAATCTACACTTGGAAAATCTTGGAAGGAATGGTCCCAAATCTGCACACAGAAATCGCTCCCTACGAAAGTAAAAGACTGGGCAGGCGATGCAAAATGCCCCCAATAAAAAGTAGGGGCGCCATTGGTATGCTAAGGGAAAACACCATAAGTGTCCGGGGCCCAAGACTGTTCAACAGCCTCCCATCAAGCATTAGGGGAATTGCCAATAAACCCTTGGCTGCCTTCAAGAGAGCTGGACAGATACCTAAAGTCAGTGCCGGATCAGCCGGGCTGTGGCTCGTACGTTGGACTGCGTGCGGCCAGCAGTAACAGCCTAGTTGATCAGGTCCTGATCCATCGGGAGGCCTGGTCACTTCCAGGTATCCAGGTAACCCTCTAAAACTCCTCCACGTCAACCCTCTGCAACTTCTCTTCATGATTTCAGAAAAGAACTGTGCCATCGGCAAAGAGCAACTGTACCAACTCCCGGTTTGTATCAAATTCGTTATCTTTTAATCGTAAACCTCTGCCCAATACCCCAGTATTCACTTCTTTTTCATTCCCATCTAAAAATACATGTACATTAAAACAACCATGGTGAGATTAGACATCCTGAAAGTCCACTTTTACCAATAATTCCTCCTGTATTACAAAAAAGAAAACGATGAAATTATATTAAGGGGAAGCGCTAAACCCTTAAGGCAATACACCATCAGTGGAAATGGGAGGCAAACGGGTTCAAGCCAGGGAAAAGAATGTATTAATTCCTTGTATCAAGAGCCCCTCACCAACTTCAAGGAACCTCCCTCGTAAGGCGAACTGAAATACAGCCGAGGGAGCACATCTTTATGCTCAAAAGTGACAGGAGAAGTAGAATGAGTCAGGTGAGGATATAGAGGTCTGTGATTCCGGAACAACTAACATTCACAACAGTTTCAACATAAGACATGATAAGATGCAAGAGGTGAGAGGGCAGCACGGCATGGCAAGTCAATATAGTTTAAGAGGAGAGGTCACGAGTTGAGGGTCAACTTCCCCTCCCAACAATCATATGTTAAGAATCTCAGAAAAGAAGGAATGGTTCTGAGAAGGTTGCTAGCGGAAGTGAAGGGGATGGACTGAAAGACATACTTGTAACCGCTTTCCAGGATTCTATCCTCGCAGCCAAGCCTGAGGCTTAGTTTCCTTGTTGGCTACCTGGTATACCTGGAGTACACCTGAAGGGAGTTCCTGGGTCAACGCCCCTGAGGCCCGGTCCAAGACCAGGCTGTTGGTGCTAGGGACCCACAATCCCACACAGCCATTACAGCCTGGTTAATCATGCATTTTTAGCAGATAGTGATCCCGTTTCTCCTGGAAACTTTAACCTTTAAGCCAATATTTCTTATAGTTACCGTGGAACTCTAGCAGCCACAGTGGCGCTAAGAGCCAGAGTGAACATGCTCATAACCGGGCTCCGGAAGTAAAAAGACTCTTGAAACTCATCAAAGGTCTAGACAGAGTGGATAAGGACACATTTTACTATATAAAGAGGAAGCCATGAGAGACAGATGACAGCTAAACAAACAGTTAACAAACTAGTGCCCGGTTTCAAGAATTATATTCTTGCTGCTCCACCTGAGACCAGACTTCACTATTAAATCTGGTCAACCAGGCCTTTGCTGCCAAAATCCCGCAGATGAAAAAGGAATGTACATAAACCTGGAGTCTACCTGGTGTGTGTTACGGTTTACTCCTTTTGGTGGATGGCCTGAGCAACCAAGCTGTTGATAGTAGCCGCACGCAGACCAACAAATGCACCACAAACTGGCTGGTCAGGAACTGACTAGATGAACTTTCTAGTTCCCTCCTGGAGACTGACAGAGTCTGTTAGTAATCCCTCTTATGTAGGTTCCTTTACCCTTGAGTTATCTTGGCATACAATTGCACCCGTGCTTTTCATTGGAAGTATTTTACATCGTCTGTCAAGTTTCTCGTTTTCAGAGACTGATTTCTGTGTGCAGATTTGGGACCAGTCCCACTAGAATTTTCCACGTATGAATTATGATCCATTTTCCTCGCCTACATTCCAAGGAGTAAAACTCGAGGGACTTTAAGAGTTCTCAATAACTTAGGTGCTTGACTGAGCTCATACGGGCAGTGAAAATTCTCCATATATTTTCTAGATCTACAATTTCCCATGCCTAAAAGGGGTTGCAAAAGTACAACAATATTTTAGTCTGGAGAGAACAAGTGACGAAGAGACTTATCACTAGCTTGGCATCTTTCTCGTTTTGAAAAGTCTGGTTATTCAGCCGATCATTTTCCTTCCCGCCTGCACATTCCGATACCAGACCAGTCCAACATATGCACCACAGCCTGGTTGATCAGGAAATTCGAATTCCTTCTTGAAGATTTTCCTTACGTATGAGAGGAAGGTGCTGGAAAGTCTTGGTCCCTTTACACTAAGTTATCTCCTAAGTGTACTCACTGTGCCCCTACTTGTCAATGGAGGTATTCTACACTGTCTGCCAGGCCTCTTGCTTACATAAAGGAATATCAGTGTGCAGATATGAAACCATCTTCAGAATTATTAGCATGACGGATCTTTTCCCCTACTTTCCATTAGTACAGTTTAAGCAACTTCAAGGGTTCCTAATAATTTAGGTGCTTGACAGAATTTATACAGGCAGTGAAGTTCTCTGTACAATCTTCACTTCTGTGATTTGTTATGTCTTAAGAGAGTACCATGGTGAAGGTAAACACTATATAATTAAAAGAGTAAGAACTGGCCATAGAAGCAAGGAATCATTTAGGTACAATTAAAAAAAAACTTGGGTCAGGAGCTATGACTCGACCTGTGGAAACAACTAGGTGAGTGCACACATCCACCCCCTGTGCCTCCCCCAGCACCCTAGATTCTGCAGGGGCGTATTGATTGTCGTGGCGGCTACCCCGGTTACGTTGCCACAACCCACTCTGTCTGTTACCCCCCCCCACCGCCCCGCCCCGCCCCCAAACAGCTGGTGTGGCGAAGCTTAGGCTCTCTAATAGTGTCTTCACGAAGGTGTAATGACCGGGAGATCACTGACGCTCATACAGACGCTACAATGCTCTTCTTCATAAGAATATATAAAACGTGCGTATACAGACGTGCTAACATCCAAGAATAAAGTGTAATGAACACCTGTCAATATTCAATAATAACCCACATGGAGACAGATACTCAAAAGATTAATTGGTCTTTATATTTCGACCCCCTTCTGGCATCCTCTTCAGCAGATCCCAGAAGGGGATCGAAATATACATATCAATTAATCTTGTGTGTTTGTTTCCACGTAGATTATTTAATATTCATGTTTATGAAACAATAAGCAGCACACAGTGTTACTGTATATCTATGGTACAATATACCGACAAATACGTCAATAAGGTACACTGTGTGTATTGTTCCCGTTACAGTATCGTGTCTTATTCTTTATACTATGTGGTTTACGACATTTTTACTTGCATCTGTGAAAACTGATAAAAGTCTCTGATGGACGAAACGTCTTCTCAATAAAATGCCATAGTGTGTCTTATTAACAAGCTTTTACTTAAGACACTGTTTCGCTCAGGATTGAGCATTACGAAGCCATCTTAATTATAGAACATAAGAAAGGAGCACTGCAGCAGGCCTACTGGCCCATGTTACAGCCAGAGGTTCTCCCACTTAAAACATATCCTGTAAATTGTCTCTTGTTACCCATTACGAGAGTTAGTATTTACCTTTATATCTATAACAAGTTCCCAGATTTTTTTCTAGTCCCGGAGCCAGGCCATGGGCTAGGCTCGTCTGCTGCTCTGCCTAGTTAACCAGGCTGTTGTTGCACCACAAGTTGTGCCTAGTCTGTTTTCCCTAGATAACCATCCAGGGAAGTACTGCCATCCTCTCAGAGTTTGTAATGGCATCCTGTTCAATGTTTTTCTCTAGCTTCAACATGTACAATGACTGGTAAATCTATATACAATGACTCGCGAAATCGTAATGACACAAACCATACCACGGGCGGGATTGAACCCGCGGTCAGAGAGTCATTACGATTTCGTGAGTCAAGTCGTAATGACACAATTGCAAACAAACAACAGTACGGGTGGGGACTGAGCTCGTTTTATGACTCACTTGTAGCGAGTTTAATCCCCACCCGTACCGTGGTTTCTATGTACAATAACTGGTAAATCATACAAGCCTTTGTTTACATTCACTATACACAAGTATGTAAGATGTCAGGTAAATCTTCAGGTATGGTCCGAGACCAAGCCAAAAGGAGACGATGGTCCATTAATATATAACAGAGCACTACAAAAAAACTTTTCCAGAGAGCTAAAAAGGTTAAGTTTCCCTTTCCCTTGTTCGCACGGTTTCTAAATTTCCAGTCGTGAACCCTAGTCGACTTGAAAGTCGCCCACCTGAAAGGGCCAAAACGATCCAAAATCCACATGGGGAAAACTACAGACCTGAAAAACGTACAGACACGTATAGCTGCCACTACCAGATCACACTTGATCCGTACTCCTTGGAACAGGCTATAAAAATGCATCATAATTTATACCTGAAAATTCGAAGAGGACCGGTTCCAAATCTGTGCACTGAAATGATTCCTTACAAGAGCGGAAGACACGACAGATGCAAAAATACTCACAATGAAAAGTAAGCAGCAACAAGTATGTAATTACATGGTTATAGCTATGACCATAATTTTTAAAGGGGTGAACCGGTAAGCCAGTGGAGGGCCTCTGTCAGATGACCAAAAGCTCCAACGACGGGTCACCATCTGACTAAGGCCCGCGTCAGGAAACATTTGTCCTGTTTCCTGGCGAACCTAGCAACAAGTACATTAAGATATAATAAGGAATGAAGATATTTCAAGACTGTTCCTACAGACAATACACAAGAGGACTTACCAACCTTTCATATATATTTTTGTATCGTCCGTATATGATATGACATACCTTATACCTTTGATGGGTTTCAAGAATTTTCCTACTCCCGGAGCCCGGCCTTGGGCTAGGAGTGTCTGGTGCTAGCCTGATCCACCAGGCTGCTGCTGCTGCTGCTGCTGCTGCTGCTGCTTCTGCTGCTGTTGGAGGCCCGCTGGCCCACATATCCATCACAGCCTGGTTCATCTGGCACCTCATTTCCTCTTATTATTGTTCCATTTTCAATCCACTTTCAATCCTATTCTATGTTTACGATCACTTGAGAGTTTCTCTACCTTCGAAGCCCAGCCTCAGGTCATACTTCCTTGCTGCTTGCCTGGCTAACTAGACTCCTCCTATTTCCGGCCTGTAGGACTTCCCAGAACTTACAACTTGGCTGATCAAGCACATTTAGCAGACAGTGGCCAAAATGAGTGTCAGGAGGGAAACTTGTGCAAGCATGGAGGATAGAAGATGGTGGAGGAGTTTCCTCCAGGCATTCAGAAGCGGGATAATAGCTTTAAGAGGAGGGAGGAGGAGGAGGAACGAATTAAAGGAGAAGGGAGGAAAAAAAAAGAAGGCAAAGAAGAAGGGAGAGGAAGGAGGGAGGAAAGAGGGAAGGAAAAGGAAGAGGAAAGAAAGGAAGAGGGAGGAAAGAAAGGAGGGAGGAAGGGGAAGGAAGGAGGGAGGAAGGGAGAAGGAAGAGGAGGAGAGATGAAAGAAGGGGAGGAAAAGGGGGAGGGAGGAGGAAGAGAAGGAGGGAGGAGGAGGAAGGAAGAGGAGGAATGGGGAGGAAGTGGAGGAGGAGGGAGGAAGAAGTGGAGGAGGAGGGAGGAAGAAGTGGAGGGGGAGGAGGAGGAAGTGGAGGGAAAAAATGAGGGGGGGGAGGAGGAGGAAGAGGGAGGAAGAAGAGGGTGGTTGTAGGCCAGGTTTTGGCCGGAGCTTGGGAAAGCGGGCGGAAGGGTGGGTCGTCTGGCTGGTGTCTGGAGCATGTCTGGAGCGTGTCTACCCCCCCCTCATCCCCCGTCCCCCCTACCCCTCGTGATTCTCTTCAGGCTGGAGTACTGCTGTATTATACTAAATGCTGCTTCCAAGCAAGCGAGAATGTCGAGTTAGAAAATGCAGAGATCTTTCACTGTTCATACAGTAAATATATACTCAATCAAATATCTGAACTACTGGGAACTCTTCAAATCCTTTCAACTGTATTCCTCGAAACGTAGGAGAAAAAGGTACATTAATTTACATCTGGAAAAATCTTACGAAAACAAGAGATTTGGCAGGTGCGCAAAGTAACAGAAATAAAAAGCAGGGGCGTGACGAGAGCCTCCGACTTTAAAACGTTTTTCCGTTGTGCAAATGGCTATCTTCAAAAAGGGGCTATCTTCAAGAGGGAACTTAAGTTCCTCAAGTCAGTTCCTGACCAGCTGGGCTATGGTGCATACATTGGACAGCATCTGGGCAGCACAGCAGTAACAGCTTAGTTGATCAGGCTTTAATCCACCAGGCGGCCTGGTCTGGGACAGGGCCAAGGGAACGTTGGCCCCGAAAACGTCCTTCAGGTATCCTTGCGTCTCTTGTAACATACAGTAGGTAGGACCAAACCGCTCCTCACCCTGGATAATGGAAGTGTATATTTGTAAGGTTTACCTGCCATTTTGCTTGTTTATGAGACAGAAAGGACTGGCAATCCCGCCAGGGTGCAAATATTTAACAGGCTTTTGATATACACTCAGGAAAGGAGAGCACTTTCCTGGATTTCAACACGTCAGCGAGGATCTTGACAAGTTTCTCATGTCAGTTCTTGATCACCCAACAACAGCCAGATTGATCAGGAAATCAACCAGGGAGACCTGATGTGGAACAGGCCAAGGGGGGGGGCGATGATTCCCCCCCCCCCACCAATAAAAGGAATTACACAACCCACGCAGAGGAGAGAGAAGCTTACGATGACGTTTCGGTCTGACATGGACCAGTTAGAAAGTCACGCTTACACAAGTGTGTCCCCCCTCGCCTATACACACGGGCTTCCTCACTTCTGTGTGTTAGTATGACTTCGTAAATGGTCCAAATCGGACCGAAACGTCGTCGTAAGCTCCTCTCTCCTAAGTGCGGGTTATTTGTGTATTGTTCCAGTCACGATATTGTGCCTTTTTGTTCTTTAATAAAAGGCATACGGGTAAGCAGGGTATATGGTAGTGCCCAGCACATTACATCTACCTATGATGGAGTTCCGAGGGCCTTTCTACTAACGGAGCCCGGCCGTGGGCCAGGCTCGCCTTGTGCTTGCCTGGTTAACCAGGCTGTTGCTGCTGATGGCCCACTGCCCCCCATACCCATCACAGCCTGGTTGATCTAGCACCTGATGAAGATACTCGTCCACTTTCCTCTTGAAGACTTCTACACGTGATGATCCAGCAAGTCTCTCACACTCAACAACAATTATTTGCTTTCTTTTATGGTTTCCTGACACAAGTGTGTCAGCTACGAAATGCTATTACAGCTAATTTATTTTCTATGGCACAAGTGGCGGACCCTGACAAACAGCCTCTTGTTGTCATACCAATTATCAACTCGCTTGTGCATTGTGTGTGGCAGGTGTGGTGGGCGAGGCAGGTGTGGTGGGTGAGGCAGGTGTGGTGGGCGAGGCAGGTGTGGTGGGCGAGGCAGGTGTGGTGGGCGAGGCAGGTGTGGTGGGCGAGGCAGGTGTTGGACAGTGAAACAATGAGATACTTTTTACATAAACAGACCACATCAAGAGCACGCGTGACCGGCTTCTGAAGTTTTTTTACTCTCGCATCTCAGCCTGTGGCAAGAGTTCCTGGGATAATTGCTCCCTCGACCTGATCTCAGACTAGGCCTCCTAAACTGAAATATTACAGGAGTAAGATATATTAAGAAAGGAAAAATAAATACAAGTGCATACTGATTGCAAGTAGAACTTTTTAAGATTTTTCTTACATGTTCGTGAAAGAAAAAACCAAGAATTCTGCCAAAATAAAAAACACTGAACAAACTCTAGTTTCACACTCATAAGACCGAACGATAGCACCTCCCAGGATGGTTGCAGTCTACCAATCTACTATGTATGTTTCATACGAGAGGACGGTAGCACCTCCCAGGATGGTTGCTCTTTACCTATCTACTATGTAACTCATATGAAAGGACGGTAGTGCCTCTCTAGATAGTTACTGTCTACTGCTCTGCTACCGATGTTTGAAACCATATGATAGAATAATAGTATTTCATGTCTATCAACACTCGTCTGACAGAACGGTAATACCTCCCTGGATGGTTACTGGCTACCAGCCCTACCATCTGTGGCTCAGCCCTACCATCTGTGGCTCACTCACACTGCAGGGACCCAAACAATATTTCCCAGTCAAACCATTCATAGATCTGGTCACCCCCCCCCCTCAGTGTAAAAAGAAGGTATATGCCTCTAATTCGACTGGCTAATTTGAAAACCACGTTTGACCAGGCGCGGGACGGGTATATTATTTCTAGAAAACTGGCATAAACAGAATTAGAGAGTGTCTCCTAAGCGAAAGTGGGGAAAACTCTTGACTATTGTGTGGCAAACTTACCACAACAGGTGAGAGGAACACTAAACTCGACATAACAAACAAGGAATGGTTGCAAAACGACGCGCTGGTATATACAGCCCAGTATGTAGAATTACACTAACAACACAGAGGCAGAATATAACCATTCCCAGCTGAGCTGGGAGACCGATAGTGCAATCAGAATTTCGTCGAGTATTCCACTATGGATACAGTAACTATGACAGCTTAAAAATACTTCTTTCCACATATCTGTGGAGAGTCGGGAGAAAGGGGAAGGGGAAGGCTGGGAAAAGTTAGGGTAGGGGAGGTTGTGGCGGTATGCGATGAGACGGCCATAAATCGATACAATTTTTCCCAAGAAAGCGAGTGTATTTATAAGGCACGTTATACCGTGCTGGGAGATTAACAGTCTTTAAATAGAACCGCTAAAACGTCAAAGTTAGATGTGTTTCTGGCACCGTGACTAATGACTTGCCTTTAAACTCAATAAGTCAAACGGTTGACTTCGTTCCTACCTGGGGATTAAAACTTTATTGAAATGTTATGAACGACTGCGGAAATATGACTTTTGACCCTTAAACCTCCTAATTATAAACTTCGTCTACCTGTCCTGTAGCTCGATGGGTACCGCACTCAGCTCACACACTGAGGTCCGTGGTTCGATCCCCTTTACAGGTGAAAACACCTATTGTCCCGGTTCACTTATCAGTAAAATAGGTACCTGAGTGTTAGCCGACTGGTGCGAGTCGCATCCTGGGGACAATACTGACCTAATTTGCCCGAAATGCTCTGCATAACAAGGGGCTTTCTATATAGAAGTATGTCATTGACGTCAGCTAGACCTCTTGAAAATAGTTAGGGATCTTCTGGCAACTACTCTTATGTATTACTGGAAGATTTTGGAACATTACATGCGGATTCTAATTACAGCTTTCCATTCAGGTTACACTGCATCTTCTGCCATGTCTTCCGCTCTCTAAGGCCTTACTTCAGTGTGCAGATTTGGATTCACCCTCTCCATTTATTTCAGCGAGTACAATTGAGTAGTTGATTCTGATGGGTCATCCATACCTTTGGTCCGGTTCTAGACCAGGCCTCCTGGTTGGGTATCTTTACTTTCGAAACGTTTCGCCAGCACAACTGCCTTCTTTAGTCGAACACACGCGAAACAGCATATTTCTGAAATGATCAATCCGTCAGCCTTGGTAGGTGGTCAGTCCCTCAAGTCTACAGCAAACGCATGGGGCCAAACCCTATATTCTATTTCTGAAGTGAGGTGAAGAAACTAGAGTTGACGCCACATGTGAGCGTGGCCCTAAAAGGTTTCTTTCTGATAGATAGGAACAAGATCAGGGGAAATATATGTCCACTTAAATGTAACTCATGTCAGCTCACAGTGACAAAGAAATGTACATAATTTTTCACACATTTAATTTCTGTTTTTATACAAGGACACAAATGAAATCATTAATTCTACAAGTTAGAACGAAAATAAAATACGCAAGATCAAAGTTATTAGTAACTTGATCCTCAGACAGATTAAAACTAAACAAATCGCCAGGCCCTGACTAACTGTTGTCAAGGGTTATACAGGAATGTAAGGAGTAACCTAGTAAACCATTAGATAGTCTAATTAATAAATCACTACAAACAGGTACCAGACTAGTGGAAAAACAGCAAACGTGATAAGAACATAGCAAAGAGTTGCATCATAATTTGATCCTCCTGGTTGGTAGTCTAATCATTCAGGTTATTTTGGGTATAATCAGTACGCAGTTCAGTGGGGAACAAAACTTGGAACTTCGAAACAGGAAATAATTTGAAGAACTTAAGTTCCCATCTTTAAAGTTAGGTGTTTGTTCGTAATTCCCTTATAAACGAACCGAGAATTATAATTAAACTGGGGAGAACAGGTAAATTTGTCTCTTCTGTCCATCTCCCATTCATCCAGCCTTAAATGGGGCTGATAGTATACAACAAAGCTCTTGATTTTATGTGAATGTAAAGAGACCTAAATAAGGTTTATCTGTTATCTTACGTGTTCATGAGATAGAGGGGAAAGAATAACAACTTTCCCAGAATGAAAAATATTCTGGGAGGCAGACGAAGCAAGAAGGCAGACGAGAAAGGAAGGCAAACAAAGTAAGCATGCAGAAGAGGCAAGACGGCAGATGAGAGATGAGCAGGCAGACAGACGAGACAAGACGGCAGACGAGACAAGACGGCAGACGCGGCAAGACGGCAGACAAGGCAGGAGAGGTGAGTGACATGCTTCGTGAGCATGCACCCTCACTCAGATAACGTCAGAAAATATCCAGGGCGCAACGGTCCGTATTGCATTTCTCCCGCAATGCATCAGGTTTTACGCTGTATATCTTCTAATGGTTACCCGGATCATTACCCCCGCGGCTCGCTCTCGCACCACGCCTCCAAAACAGGGAGAAGAATGATTTAAATCAAGTTACTTAAAAAAAAAGGTATAGAGAATACTGAACGTAAGTAGGTTACCTGTAGTCGAATATCGAACTATGAAAAAAAACACAATACTGTAACTGCAACAATACAGAAATAACCAGCATGTAGGAGAAACGACAACGTTTCGGTCCGTTAGTGTGATTTGTCAATGGTCCAAGTCGGACCGAAATGCCGTCATAAGTTTCTTTCTATGTGCGGGTTGTGTATCAAATACGTTATTTGCCACAACTTCGGCCCGGTCCCGGACTAGACCCATTGGTTTCTGGACACACTGATCAGGCTGTTTGCACCACATGCAAGGAGACCAACCTATGCATCACAGCCTGGCTGATCAGGAAAGAACTTGAACTTTTCAAGTGTTAAGGGACCACAACCCTTCATATGCGCGTACTTCTCTTTATGCATAAGGAAGCAATCAAACTGTAGCTGTCTTCAAAAGAGAACTTGACAGATTCCTCAAAACAGTTCCTGATCAGCAGGGTTGTGGTGCATACGTTGAACAGCGGGCGCCGGGCACTGCTTGATCGATCAGGCCAACAACCAGGAGGCCTGATCTGGGGCCGGGCAGTGGGGAGGGGGAATTGGCCTTCGGAGGCGACTCAAGGTAAACTACAGGTATGCATGAAGTGCGTTAGTCTTGGTCCCCTTGCACTTAATGACTTTTCTCCTAGTGTACTCATTGCTACCCTGCTGTTCACTGGAGGTATTTAACACTGTCTGCCAAGACTTACTTTCATATGGAGTGATCACAGTGCGGACATCTGAAGGACACATTAAGGAGCTTCAAGAGTACCCAGTCATGCAAGCAACAGAATTTACATTGGCAGTGAAGGTTCTCTGTACGTTCCCCAGCTCTGTTTCATTTTATTTACAAAACACAAGAAACGTTACACTTTTTCTGTACCGTAATCCATGTCCATAAACCGTTCAGCGTCAGCAAACTTGCGACAAAAGGGAAAACATATCCTCCATTTATGCTCCCTACCTCTAGGCATCTGACACACCCATCACTACATTAAATGATCCAACGTAGGCGGGAGGGGAAAATAAAAGTGTGCAAGATTTACCAGCCATCTTACAAGTTCATGAAACAAGGGAAGACCAGCTCAAAACATATAGGGGTTCCCATATGCAACAGTTAGACAACTTTATTCCGAAACGTTTCGCCTACACAGTAGGCTTCTTCAGTCGAATACAGAAAATATTTTCTGTATTCGACTGAAGAAGCCTACTGTGTAGGCGAAACGTTTCGGAATAAAGTTGTCTAACTGTTGCATATGTGTCTTACCTAACAACCTGTCGGTATTGTATACCATTTTGATGTTCATATAGGGGTTCCATTTCCATTTACGCACATTTTATTTAGTGTCAGTGATTATCACTAATTACCTAATATACAACTACAAATAGGTAATACCTCTCAATGACTGAGTGAATCTTTATGTTTCCTACTGGAGACTGTGATGGATATGTGGGGCGGCGGGCCATCAGTAGCAACAGCCTGGTTGAACAGGGAAACACCAGACAAGTATGGCCCAAGGCAGGGCTCGGGGAGTACAAAAAAAAAAAACTCGGAACTCATTAAAGGTATATCAAAGACATAGATGCGTGTGATTAAAAGGATCGTTACCAGAATACTGTTCGGGAGTTATTTATTGGTTGGTATTTTAGGTTAAAGGCCTGTCATATAAATCTAAGATGGTAGACCTTTAACCTAACCTTGATGGTGTTTGAATTATTCCAAGAGAAAACCATCAAGACTGCACAAGGCGCACTATGTAAGTCAAGTTCAACATCTTTATCATGCACTCCATGCCCATTCTGTGGGTGATAGTCACCCTATACCCGTCCTGTGGGCGGTAGGCAAAAGTGCGTTAAAGTCTTGGTCCCCTTACACTTAATGGTTTGTTTGCAATCGTGTCATTACGATTTCGTGAGTCATTACAGAGGTACATAATGGGTCCACGGATTTGGCCGCAAAGTTTTGATAGCTGTACAAGTTACAGTGGTTACGTAGATGTGTATTTAGTACACTAAGAGAAAACAGGTGCAAAGGGACCACGACCTAAACCCTACCTTCATACATAAGTGGAATTACCAACAAACTCACAGTTATCTTCATGAGGGAAATTGATAAGTTCAGTACCCAATTAGCAGGGCTGAATTAGTGTTGGTTCCCTGGTTGTGTGATATACTAGTGAACATTAAAATGGTATAAAATACCGACAGGTGCAACAGTTAGGTATCTTTATTTCGAAACGTTTCGCCTACACAGTAGGCTTCTTCAGTCGAGTACAGTAAAGTTGATAGATGCAGAAGATACTTAAAGACGATGTAACCAGTCCATCACCCTTGAAGTTTTGAGGTGGTCAGTCCCTCAGTCTGGAGAAGAGTATTGTCCCATAGTCTGAAACAAGATGGAGTTGAAGTGGCAGGATGGAGCCTATATACCGCCAGGAGGTGAGATGTAGGCCACTAGTAGAGGTAAGAATGAAGTCGTTGGAAGGTTAGGTCCCTCTCGGCTGATCATAGCCTAATGACAAGGATCAACATTCCTCCATTATGGTGCACATTCCTGTTATTAGTTTTTACTATTCCCTTCATTTTTATTATTTACCTTGGTTAGGATTATTTTTCACATTTGGGTCTTTAATCTTACTATAATTAACGTTTGGTATTGCAATTCGCATCTTTACCTCATTTGATTATCATTTTTCCTATTGTTATTTTGAGAAAAGAGTAGATTGATCTTCCCTGAAAGTTGAAGGTCTTATTGTACCTAAGTAACCTCAGAAGATACAAAGCACATTCCCAACTACACATGGCCCACCATATTACCTTCTTAACAATCCTCTAAAACTAATAAAATATGCAAATTATAGTCACTAACATCGGAGTGCGTTTAAATTATTCAAATAATTCCAAACTGCTAGCACAAACAAAAAATCTTCAAACTGCGCAATGTGTTTGTTATTAGTGGGCTAAGAATGCGAGCCCGGGTTTACTAGGTAAGTAGGTGGTTACGGTAAGTGAAAACGTTTTTGCCAAACACGTTTCCAACATCTTTTCCAATACCTCATTCCAAGTATCTTCCTCCACAACCACGACCATCAAGGCCATTACCAGTAATAGACAGGACAAGCTTCCATCCTCTACACTCCATACAAATTATACGTGGGCGAAACATCCAGAGACCTCCAAACACGTATTTCAGAACACCAATACGCAGGCAGATCTGACGATCCAAGGAATGCCTGTGTTCAACACTGAAATTCACATAACCATTTAATTAACAACAGAAACGCAAGACTTATCGCCAGAGAAGACAACACTCAATACCTAAGAATCCTGGAATCATCACTTATCTGTATATCCAACAACTTCAACCAGAACAACGGCTTCTATAACATCGCTGAACCCCTCGCCAAGAAACTTCATGTAAAGTAAAAGGACACAAGTGCAACTAATGTGACATTTATTGTGGCAACGTTTCGCTCTCCAGGAGCTTTATCAAGCCATTACGTAATGGCTTGATAAAGCTCCTGGAGAGCGAAACGTTGCCACAATAAATGTCACATTAGTTGCACTTGTGTCCTTTTACTTTACATATTGTCGGTAATTCTACCAACTTTATTACAAGAAACTTCATCACTATCCCACATAAGAACACAAGAATTGAGGAACACTGCAGGAGATCTACTCGTATACTTATCCAATCTCTCTTCCAAGCTAGCCAAGGTATTAGACTATAACCCTTCTCCACCTGAACCAGCATTCTCAACCTGACCTCATCCTATAAATACTCACGTTGGTTTAGAAAGACACGTAAGCAAACACTATAACATATTTATTAGAAAACGTTTCGGTCCTGGGACCTTGATCACTTCTAACATACAGAGGTAGAAAGACATATATATAGGCGGAGAGTGAGATGTGACGCACGTGACCTGAGTAATGTCATAAGAACATTAGAATGGAGGAACACTGTAGAAGGCCTACTGGCCCATGCGAGGCAGGTCCTTATCAAAACAACCTCTACCTATGATGAGGACGGGTAGACGATGAAATCATGTGACTCCTGTGTTGTTGGGTTGGTGCTGCTTAAGTATCATGTATGCCAATGTTTTTGAAATTTTGTAGTTTCCAGTGTTGCGTTCTATAGTGTCGGTGACGGCGATTAGTGAGGCTTCTAGGCACCGTCGGCGTCTGAGGTCTGGTTCGGTGAGAACGAGTTGTGCCTCGTTCCAGTTCATCAAATGCCCCGTGGAGTCTCTATGGAGGACACAGGAGTACCTTACATCGTCTCTGTTAGAGGCATTTCGATGCTCATTCAGGCGGACTGCAAGATCTCTGCCTGTCTCACCTATATATTTCTTGGGACAGAACCCACAAGGGATAGTGTAGACGCCTGCTGTAGAAGTTAGAGGTGTGGGGCTGCGTTTCGTAGTAAGGTCTTTGATACGAAACGCAGCCTACAATTGAGGTCAGGCTTATTGGGCGGTAATTTGACGGTAACGACTTGTCCCCTGTTTTAAAAATAGGAATTACATTAGCCATCTTCCACATATCAGACACTACACCTGTTTGAAGAGATAAATTAAAAATATTAGTTAATGGGTCACAGACTTCCATTTTGCATTCCTTAAGAACCCTTGAAAAAACCTCATCAGGACCCGGTGACTTATTTTGCTTCAGTCGGTCTATCTGCTTCACAACCATTTCACTAGTGACTGTGATGTTACATAATTTATCTTCTTCTGATCCACTATAAAAATTAATTTCCTGAATATTATTAGTGTCTGTGTAAAAACCGAGAGAAAATAATTATTTAAAATCGAGCACATTTCATTCTCTTTGTCAGTAAGATGCCCATAGTTATTTTTAAGGGGACCTATCTTATCTCTGACTTTTGTTCTATAGACCTGGAAAAAACTTTTTGGGTTAGTTTTAGAATCCCTAGCAACTTTAATTTCATAGTCCCTTTTAGCTTTTCTTATCCCCTTTTTAATGTCCCTCTTAATGTCAATATACTGATTCATAAGATGACCCTCGCCTCTTTTGATACGCCTATAAATTCCTTTCTTATGCCCTAGTAGATATTTCAGCCTATTATTCATCCATTTTGGGTCATTTCTATTTGATCTAATTTCCTTATAAGGGATAAACGTTCTTTGAGCAGCATGTATTGTGTTCAGAAAACTGTCATATTGATAGCTCTCTTCGTTATCCCAGTCAACAGATGATAAGTGTTCTCTAAGCCCATCGTAATCTGCTAAGCGAAAATCTGGGACTGTTACTGAGTTATCCCTATTATCATACTTCCATTCAATTCTAAATGTAATTGATTTGTGGTCGCTAGCACCCAGTTCCTCTGAAACTTGTAAATTATTAACAAGGGATTCATTGTTTGCCAGAACTAAGTCAAGCAGGTTATTACCCCTTGTAGGTTCTGTCACAAACTGCTTCAAAAAACAATCCTGAACTACTTCTATGAAGTCGTATGATTCTAAATTCCCAGTCAAGAAATTCCAATCAATATGACTAAAGTTAAAGTCTCCTAGAATTACTACATTATCGTGCCTTGTGGCCTTAACAATTTCCTCCCATAGTAGTCTCCCCTGGTCCCTATCTAAATTTGGGGGACGGTATATCACACCTAAAATTAATTTTTCATGCCCCTCTGAAAATTCTATCCAAACAGACTCTGTATGTGTTACTTCAGACTTAATACCCGTTTTTATGCAACAGTTCAAGCGATCTCGGACATACAATGCCACCCCACCCCCCTTCCCGATACTTCTATCTACTTGGAACAATTTAAAACCCTGAATATGACATTCCGCAGGCATGTCCCGACTTTTTTAATTAAACCACGTCTCAGTTAAGGCAAATACATCAATGTTACCTGCACTAGCAACTAATCTCAACTCGTCCATCTTATTCCTAGCACTACGGCAATTAGCATAATAAACCTTAAACGACTCTCCTTTCTCTTTACCCTTCCTGCTCATTTCTGTTTTTCTACTAAACCTATTACTGTCCTTATCACCCAAAGTCCCTGGCTTTTCTATATCTACCTCGTTCTGCTTATTACTAGTTCCCCTAGAACTCGTAATATTACTACACTGGGACTTCACTGTTTTCCTGCCAAAATCCATACCACTAACTATTACTAGTTTAAAGTCCTAACTGCTCCCTCCACTGCAGTTGCCAGTGCTACCACCCCAGACCTAGATAAGTGAACCCCATCCCTGGCATACATGTCACTTCTGCCAAAGAAGAGGTCCCAGTTGTCAATGAATGTTACCGCATTTTCCTTACAGTATTTGTCCAGCCAGCAATTGACACCAATTGCCCTGGACAACCATTCATTTCCAACTCCTCTCCTTGGCAAAATACCACATATGACAGGGTTCCCACCCTTACTCCTAATTATTTCTATTGCTGACCTATACCTGCTAATCAGGTCTTCACTCCTACTTCTGCCAACATCGTTGCCTCCAGCACTGAGACAGATAATAGGATTGCTCCCATTACCTCTCATGATGTCATCCAGACGGCTAACAATATCCTCCATCCCAGCCCCAGGAAAGCAAACTCTCTGTCTCCTACTCCTGTCCTTCAAGCACAGTGGTTCCCAAACTTTTTCAGCTTGTTACCCAATTTAACATGCCACATAAAGCATGTTACCCTTTTCACAAAATGTTATTATTGATATATATTGCTAAATTAAAACACTTGAGATATTTTCTTTTATTTATTGTATTTGAACATTGTGCATCTCTAATGACTATTACCAAAGATGTCAAGAACATCAGTGGGATGGATGGAGTTGCATACTTGAAGCTAGTTTAGGAATTCTTGGCTTCATACCAGCTTATGTCTACCTCGGCTGATGCTCACAGATAAACTGACAGTGTGAAATAGAGGCAGCCTCAGGAAGTGAGTGACGCGTACTGGACAGGTCGATCTGGGCTACTGAGTGACTTTTGTCCTGAAGCATACTTGTCAAAATACTTTTGGGTTTCCACACACTTAGCTATATATTTCTTCTTTTCTAATACTGTATATTAGTTTTTGATGTTTATTGTTATTTGGTTTAACTTTATTACTTACTTATAATAGGTTTACTTTACAACTTTATATACTAAGACAAAGTTAACAATAATCCTCATACCGGGTACCGCATTGTTTTCTTGATTTTCAGAATTCATAACTTTTTTTCTGTCACCCCTCCATTACCCCCCAAAAATGGTTAAATTACCCCCAGGGGGTAATTTACCCCCAGTTTGGGAACCACTGTGAATCAAGCAGAACGCCCTATCCATATACCTAACTTGGCTATCCCCAACAACAATATTCTTACCTTCCTTGGTGTCGTTCGTCGTGACGTTCCCAGTAGTCGACTCATATTCGTCGGGTAGCACTGAGAATGTATTAGATGTTTCCACAACAGTTTCCACGGCAGTCTCTTTCTTCTTCATCGTTTCTACCTTTCCATTCGTCTTCTTGATCGTCAACTTCGTTCCCTACTGTCCAGCCACTGACCAGTTTTCCTTCTTGGCCTGAGGACTCAAAACAGGAGGACTACTACGAATCTTCTTGTTTTCCTCGGTCAGTCGCCGAATCTCCATCTTCGCCAACCTCAATTCTTCCTTAAGCTGTTGGTAAAGTTGCTCGATGGAGGGTATCTTGCTTCAATTCGTAGAGCGCGCGCAAACAGGTCTTCACAGAGCTAAGTACACGTCAACACTGTGCAAAAGCCAACTCAATCAGGAGCTACTGCACAGCACGTCCGCACGGCCCAATAGCGATGCGAACAATTCTTTATGTACACTGGTTGTGTACTGGTTGTGTCTACTTACACTGGTTGTGTACTGGTTGTCTACTTACAGTGGTTGTGTACTGGTTGTGTCTACTTACACTGGTTGTCTACTTACACTGGTTGTGTCTACTTACACTGGTTGTGTACTGGTTGTGTCTACTTACACTGGTTGTGTACTGGTTGCATGTACTCATTTTGTTAGGTAAATGAACCCTGATGCAACTAATGTGACATTTCATTGTGGCAACGTTTTGCTCTCCAGGATCTTTGTCAAGCCGTTACAAACACTGCAAGCTCCTGCAGGGCGAAACGTTACCACAACAAAATGTCACATTAGTTGCATCTCGGTTTATTTACCTAACATTCTGTCGGTAATTCTATCATTATTACTCTTATTTTCCTTGATGCTCTCTCACAATTTCCCTGAATTATATTCCGGAGAAGTGCTAAACTCGTAGGGATCATACCGCGTCTAGGGAAGGGATTATTATTACAAAGCTAAGCGCTAAACCTCTCAGTAGTAGTAACCAGTTACCAGTAACCACTGTGCCAGTTGACTCACGACCAACCGTCTCTGCCTGAGTCACTGTCTGAACTCATGTGCTGACCTGGCGGTATTCAAAGACCCCCTCACATATGGGTACTGTGGGCGGCCAGGCAGTCAGTTATACGAAAGAGAGCAGAGAGATAGGTACGGCTGTAAGGGCGCTACCCACCTTGTCTGTAATTATACGTACTACCAGCCTACGTATTTCTTTACCTAATCCACGTGTCGAACTCCCACATGATAAACCCACAAGGGTCATACATCACTGGGAAATGGAAGGTGATCAGGAATGTGCCAAGGAATGGAAGAACGGCTTCAATTCCCCGGATCAAAAACCCTCACCTTCCTCCCTCTTGAAGAATCTGTGAATGGTTAACTATGGTGTTCTGAACACTTGTCAGTGCTCACTAATAGCCCATATGGAGACAGAAACACTGATGATTGACTGATCTGTATATTTTGAACCCTTTCAGTGATCCTCAGAAGACTGATCTGTATATTTTGATCCCCTTCTGTGATCCTCAGAAGACTGATCTGTATATTTTGATCCCCTTCTGTGATCCTCAGAAGACTGATCTGTATATTTTGATCCCCTTCTGTGATCCTCAGAAGACTGATCTGTATATTTTGATCTCTTTCTGTGATCCTCAGAAGACTGATCTGTATATTTTGATCCCTTTCTGTGATCCTCAGAAGACTGATCTGTATATTTTGATCTCTTTCTGTGATCCTCAGAAGACTGATCTGTATATTTTGATCCCCTTCTGTGATCCTCAGAAGATTGATCTGTATATTTTGATCCCCTTCTGTGATCCTCAGAAGATTGATCTGTATATTTCGATCCTCTTCTGGGACCCTCTTCAGCAGATCTCAGAAGGGGACTGAATATACAGATGAATCAAATTCCGAGGTACTGTGAATGTAGACAGTAGAAGTGTTGTATTCGTAATTACGGTGAATAGGGAGGCTCTCGTTATCTTCCGCTTATTTGGCAAGTTCCAACATTTGGCAAGTTCCAACATTTGGCATGGCCAACCAACACATCTCACTCTACAAGTGCCATAATAAACTCTTGCCTCAAATATTATGCAAAACTTTAGTTGTTTTATATTGTATTTATTATATTTCACTATGTTTTTTTGAGTAAGTTCATAAAAAAGTCAAATTATTCACTTTTACTATCGATTACTTATAATAAACCCAAAATATATTACTTTTCATTGGAAAAAAATATATTTTTTTGTAAAATTGCTTTGAAGCTCCAAGTGAATATATTGCGAAATGACGAGATTTTCATTTGAAATAAAATATATTAAGATTCTACTCAAATTTCCCCTTTAAATGCAGTTTAAAGAGCGAGTTTGATATAAAGGTCAGTTATGTTTTTGATGGTGACTTGTAATCCTGGAAGGAGAGGGGGAAAAGGCAGGGAGAGAAGGCAGCAAGGGGGAAAATGATGGTGAAGGAAGGGACAGAGTTTGAAAACATAGATAAAAAAATGGGTTACCTATGAATACTTGCCAAGACGATCGTCCCCCACAGCGGCGAAATAAGGAAAGACGTAAGGCTCGGGAAAGACGTGTTATGTACCGCACTGATGAACGTAAAAGCCACCGAGGATAAGACAGAAAAAGTAACAAGTAAAAAGGGGTTAGACTAACAAGCGAAACTGGGGTGAATAACCGCGAGTTACAATAAAGAGGGAGTAGAGCAGGAACCATGGGAAGGGGAAGGAGACAGTGAAAAAGGCCTATTATTAAACAGGGAACAGAGACGGGTAGTATGAATGAAGTTAGTAGGTAGGTAGAGAAGCAGATGAACTTGAGGTCAATGACCGGGGAGATAGGTGAAGGATAGATAGACGAGACAAAAGTAAAATAATGGTGGTGGTGTTAACCCTCAGTAGGTGGGGATATTCCGTGCTGTGAAGGTATTGCCGGCCATGCAGGGATGCAACAACCTCCATAACACAGACAAGACGTAGCAAGCAAACAAACAATGTTTGAACACCGGCACCACAATCCCTGGGGCCCAAACAGGGAGTGGAGGGACGGGGTAGTAAGTAGAGTAATAGAGGGAGGTAGGGGTAGGGGTAGGGAGCGCTGGGTTGTGGTGAGGGAGGGTTGGTAAAGGAAGGGTGTATTGGGGGAGGGGAACACCTGCACGACACACATTACCAACACCTGGCACAGTGCTGGGAATGAGTGGAGGGAGGGATCGGACGTGATCAGTTAAATAATGGAATGCTCACTACCAGTTAAAGCATTCCTCCTCAGCTGTAATATAACCCACCTGCCTTCAAAACCCTGTCTTTGTCGCTACTCTTGAAGAACATCCGCTGAGGGGACTCGGTCACATGATGATCCGCTCAGTGTCATCGTGGTGATGGAGGAGTGAGATATACAAACCTATGCAGTGCTCTGCTAGGTAGGGTGATATCTACGAACACAAACACTAGAGACCGCTGGTTTGTGCTGAACGTCATAATATGAGTGAACAATCTTGCTTCTGATAAATTAGACACATATACAACACTTGGGTACATGTCTAATGTATCAACTTGTGGTTCTCTGAATTATTTATAAACAATCTTGCTTCTATCTGTTAATGATTCCGGGGGTCAACGTCCCCGCGGCTCAGTCCAGGACTGTCAGGCTTGACAGCCTGACAGTCAGACTATTGGCGTTAGCAGCATTCAAACATAAGCATCACAATCCTCAGATCTAATCCATCAAATTTTCTCGGGGGTCCCTGGCAGGTCCGTCTCAAATCCAACTTACCTATATATATATATATATATATATATATATATATATATATATATATATATATATATATATATATATATATATATATATATATATATATATATATATATATATATATATACTTAAGTACTCTTTACCCAGGTATATCTATTTGTGACCTGATGAAGTCCACTGTGTGGGCGAAACGTGATCAATAAAAGATTGCATTTGTGTTTATTTTTCCTCTTATTACAGTCCTGCTTACCAGTAACTGACTAGGGAAGTTTACCAAGTTTCATGAAGCCTTGGACCCTTTACACTTACCCAGCTATCTTTTAGTGTACTTAATGTACCCGTTTTTAACTGGAGAAATCTGCACTGTCTGCCGGGCGTTCTACGTTAGTGAGGGATAATTTCAGTGTGCAGTTCCTCAAATATTTCACAAGTATAGATTATGAAGTATCTTTCTCGCCTTAAGTCTTGTGAATACAGTTTAAGGCATTCCCAATAATTTATATTTGAGTGAATAAATACGGGGTAAACCTCAAAATACCCGTTTTGGAAGCAAAATCTAAATTTAACTGTACCCTTCCGTCTTTTCAAAATTTCAAGATTTCTCAATGACTTTTCTTTTTTTCTGTCCCCGTCACCTGTGTGCTGGCATGTGCTGACACACCTGTGGTATACCAGTGATAACAGGTGTGACAAACACTATTGTTACTGACTGTCCTAACATCTGTGTAGCATTAAAAATAGGTCAGACACATACATAGGTGGGTGTGAGCTGGACCTGACTAGCTTGGGCCAGTAGGTCTGATGCACTGCTATTTTTTTCTTTAGTAGATATGATTTGGACCTGACTAACTTATGCCAGTAGGTGACCTGAACCTGCCTAGCATGGACCAGTAAACCTGCTATAGTGCTGATTCTATTTTATGTCCTGTAAGGCCATAAGCCAACAAGGGTGCAACAATCACTTTTAACATACAAATTACCTAAAAATATTTAGAATATATATATATATATATATATATATATATATATATATATATATATATATATATATATATATATATATATATATATATATATATATATGTCGTGCCGAATATGTAAAACTGGTCAATTAGCAAGAACTCATTTAAAATTAAGTCCTTTCTGAAATTTTCTCTTATACGTTTAAAGATATATTTTTTTCATTAATGTTAATGTAATAATTTTTAATTTTGCACAAAAAGAATCTTAGAAAACTTACCTAACCTTATTATAACAAAAACAATTTATTTTAGCCTAACCCAACTAAATATATTTTAAATACGTTTACAATAATTTAATACTAAACAAACACAATGAAATATATTTTTTTCGTTAGGTTAAGAATGATTTTGGCGAAATTATTGCATACACAAATTTTCACTTGTCCTGTATGGCAAGATGAGCGTTGCTGTTTAAGCCAAGATCGCAAGTTCTGCCTATTCGGCACGACATATATATTGGAGGATAGATGGGCTAATGAGAGCATAGGCAATGGGGTCGAAGAGGTATGGGGTAGGTTTAAAAATGTAGTGTTAGAGTGTTCAGCAGAAGTTTGTGGTTACAGGAAAGTGGGTGCAGGAGGGAAGAGGAGCGATTGGTGGAATGATGATGTAAAGAGAGTAGTAAGGGAGAAAAAGTTAGCATATGAGAAGTTTTTACAAAGTAGAAGTGATGCAAGGAGGGAAGAGTATATGGAGAAAAGGAGAGAGGTTAAGAGAGTGGTGAAGCAATGTAAAAAGAGAGCAAATGAGAGAGTGGGTGAGATGTTATCAACAAATTTTGTTGAAAATAAGAAAAAGTTTTGGAGTGAGATTAACAAGTTAAGAAAGCCTAGAGAACAAATGGATTTGTCAGTTAAAAATAGGAGAGGAGAGTTATTAAATGGAGAGTTAGAGGTATTGGGAAGATGGAAGGAATATTTTGAGGAATTGTTAAATGTTGATGAAGATAGGGAAGCTGTGATTTCGTGTATAGGGCAAGGAGGAATAACATCTTGTAGGAGTGAGGAAGAGCCAGTTGTGAGTGTGGGGGAAGTTCGTGAGGCAGTAGGTAAAATGAAAGGGGGTAAGGCAGCCGGGATTGATGGGATAAAGATAGAAATGTTAAAAGCAGGTGGGGATATAGTTTTGGAGTGGTTGGTGCAATTGTTTAATAAATGTATGGAAGAGGGTAAGGTACCTAGGGATTGGCAGAGAGCATGCATAGTTCCTTTGTATAAAGGCAAAGGGGATAAAAGAGAGTGCAAAAATTATAGGGGGATAAGTCTGTTGAGTGTACCTGGTAAAGTGTATGGTAGAGTTATAATTGAAAGAATTAAGAGTAAGACGGAGAATAGGATAGCAGATGAACAAGGAGGCTTTAGGAAAGGTAGGGGGTGTGTGGACCAGGTGTTTACAGTGAAACATATAAGTGAACAGTATTTAGATAAGGCTAAAGAGGTCTTTGTGGCATTTATGGATTTGGAAAAGGCGTATGACAGGGTGGATAGGGGGGCAATGTGGCAGATGTTGCAAGTGTATGGTGTAGGAGGTAGGTTACTGAAAGCAGTGAAGAGTTTTTACGAGGATAGTGAGGCTCAAGTTAGAGTATGTAGGAAAGAGGGAAATTTTTTCCCAGTAAAAGTAGGCCTTAGACAAGGATGTGTGATGTCACCGTGGTTGTTTAATATATTTATAGATGGGGTTGTAAGAGAAGTAAATGCGAGGGTCTTGGCAAGAGGCGTGGAGTTAAAAGATAAAGAATCACACACAAAGTGGGAGTTGTCACAGCTGCTCTTTGCTGATGACACTGTGCTCTTGGGAGATTCTGAAGAGAAGTTGCAGAGATTGGTGGATGAATTTGGTAGGGTGTGCAAAAGAAGAAAATTAAAGGTGAATACAGGAAAGAGTAAGGTTATGAGGATAACAAAAAGATTAGGTGATGAAAGATTGAATATCAGATTGGAGGGAGAGAGTATGGAGGAGGTGAACGTATTCAGATATTTGGGAGTGGACGTGTCAGCGGATGGGTCTATGAAAGATGAGGTGAATCATAGAATTGATGAGGGAAAAAGAGTGAGTGGTGCACTTAGGAGTCTGTGGAGACAAAGAACTTTGTCCTTGGAGGCAAAGAGGGGAATGTATGAGAGTATAGTTTTACCAACGCTCTTATATGGGTGTGAAGCGTGGGTGATGAATGTTGCAGCGAGGAGAAGGCTGGAGGCAGTGGAGATGTCATGTCTGAGGGCAATGTGTGGTGTGAATATAATGCAGAGAATTCGTAGTTTGGAAGTTAGGAGGAGGTGCGGGATTACCAAAACTGTTGTCCAGAGGGCTGAGGAAGGGTTGTTGAGGTGGTTCGGACATGTAGAGAGAATGGAGCGAAACAGAATGACTTCAAGAGTGTATCAGTCTGTAGTGGAAGGAAGGCGGGGTAGGGGTCGGCCTAGGAAGGGTTGGAGGGAGGGGGTAAAGGAGGTTTTGTGTGCGAGGGGCTTGGACTTCCAGCAGGCATGCGTGAGCGTGTTTGATAGGAGTGAATGGAGACAAATGGTTTTTAATACTTGACGTGCTGTTGGAGTGTGAGCAAAGTAACATTTATGAAGGGATTCAGGGAAACCGGCAGGCCGGACTTGAGTCCTGGAGATGGGAGGTGCGGTGCCTGCGCTCTGAAGGAGGGGTGTTAATGTTGCAGTTTAAAAACTGTAGTGTAGAGCACCCTTCTGGCAAGACAGTGATGGAGTGAATGATGGTGAAAGTTTTTCTTTTTCGGGCCACCCTGCCTTGGTGGGAATCGGCCGGTGTGATAATAAAAATATATATATATATATATATAATATATATATATATATATATATATATATATATATATATATATATATATATATATATATATATATATAATCTAGACAGCACAGAAGTCCAGGACGAATTCAACCTCAGCTCAATTCATTGTTAGTGTGACTTTGTAAATGGTCCAAGTCGGACCGAAACGTCGTCGTAAGCTTCTCTCTCATATGTGCGGGTTATTTGTGTATTGTTCCAGTCACGATATTGTGCCTTTTTGGTCTTTAATTCACTGTCATACCTGTGACTGAATTCGAGTTATTCCACCCTCGCAGCTGGGCCAGAGACCAGGTTTCCCTGGCCACATGGCCATCACAACATAGTCCAGAACTGTAATTTACAGTAATAGTGAACCGCAGTAGTTCACTATATAACACCACAGTAGCTCACTATATAACGCACCAACTTCCCTGACATACCTGTGACAGGTTTCCAGGATTCTGTCCTTGGCAAATTCCTGACGACAACTTTCTCTACTCAAAATTCAGATGATCTACCGATAAAGAATAACAAATTTTCTTGCCCTGTACTATCAGCCCTTGATATTTATTTAAGATTTAAACGCATTAAGTCTGCCAGTAATACCTAACTCTCAAGTGACGCTCTGGTTCAACTATCTAGTTTATGCTCATCGTCAAATGTTAGTTATAGTTTAAGAAGAGAATAAGTGTCATGATAAACTCTTAGTTGTAACTACTTTTTAACAACTTAAAAACAAAAAACAACAAGAAGAAGCCAAGATTCAACCCTAAAAGCAGTTCACCTTGCGTTTGATATATTATTTTTAGTGAGAATAGAATTACATAACCCAAGTCAATATGAATTTAAAGCACGAAGATACCGACTGCCATAACTTTAAAGATTATGACAGTCACGAAGGCTTTGGAAGACAACCAAAATGTAGATGTGGTTTACACAGACTTCCCTAAGCATGTGACATATGCAATCACGGTTTGATAGCCTATAAAAATGAGGTCAATAGTGATAACAGGAAAAACAGGAAAATTTATACTGGTAGTACACAAAACAGGTCTAATCTTAGTTAAGCAAAAAGTTCAGTACTCCAAGGTATTTGAAGACGATTCCAGGTCACCGCCCGCGACCCCTTTACTGTATCTCGTTCTCATTGTAGATATAGATAACATAAAAAAAAGTAAGTCACAGTTTTACAATATACTATCACCAGGAAAAGCATGAAAAATCATCCCAAATGAATTAGAAAAATTACCAACACATATCAGTTTTCCAATAGGCATATGCAAATAACACGACGTTCAATGACAACAATTTGCAACTATTTAGATATTACCTGGAGTTTACCTGGAGAGAGTTCCGGGGGTCAACGCCCCCGCGGCCCGGTCTGTGACCAGGCACAGTATACTGTGCTGTATACAGAAAGCAGGTATGTGAGGAATACCTCTTGGTATATTCATTATACTTTAATACTCATACACTCTAATACTTAATACTCCTTGTATGTTTAATAACCTGCTGGATGTTTAACAACCTGTCAGAAGTTGGGTTATGATGTATAGATGCCTTGGCCCTCGTCCATCTAGGAGAGGTTGTGGCCTCTTTTATGCAGGAGTCGTTGACTTAAAGGTATATCACATGGAAGAATAATGAGGAGAGATGAATAAGTAAAGAGGAAGGAGATAAAAAAGGTAAGAGGAAAGAGGAAGGGTAAGATGAAGACTTCGGTCAAGTCCTGCGAGGATAAATAACCCTGTATAGTAAAGCAGCTGAGAGATTTGTTCCGTGTCTGAGGACAGTATAATGAGTACCGTAACTTTAATACACCTTTGACTAGCTTCGAAACTTTATCTGCTTTTGCAGCCCAAGTCTTAGCCAAGCTTGTCTGGTGCTTCAGTGGTCAACCAGGCTGTTGCTGCTGGCCCACATATCCATCACAGTCAAGCTGATCCGGAACTTGGCGGAGGTACGTCATCGAATTTCGTCTAGAAAAAAACCATACCACGGACGGGGTTAGAACTCGCGATCAGTGTCTCAAAACTCCAGACCGTCGTGTTAGCCACTCATTACTATTTCGTGAGTCACTTCCTCTAGGTAGAATATTTCGCACAATCTTTTCCTAGCACTTGTGATATTCCACGAGAATAAAGGTTCTCGTAGTGCTTGCCATTCGTGACAGATTGATTCAGTAGAACAATGAAAGGATACTATGTACGTTTTCAGTGTGACTTAAGAAATCGTAATGACACGATTGCAGTGGCTAGCGCGACGGGCTGGAGTTTTGAGACTCTATGACCGCGGGTTCAATCCCGGCCGGGGGTATGGTTTACGTTTTCAGTGATTGGGGACACATTAAGAAAGCCATGTATAAATTTCCAAAGATTCAAGGCTTGTGTCACTGTTCGTTATTGTACTTTTTATCCCGTCACTGCCTACTTTCTTGCATTTACATGAGTTATGTGATAGGTAGGATAGATACGGTTGGCTTGGACCGAGTTATGGAATGGTCAGCAGTGATGAGCAGTGTGGTGGATTCAGCTAGACTGAGTGTTGTAGTGGGATCAGCAGAGCTGGGATTGACTCTCAGCCTTGGAAGTCTCTCCACATTATCCTACCTACTCTATGACACTTAGGGCATTTTTTTTTTTGTCAGGTTAATGACATACCTTGTAGAGTGAGCTCCAGCATAATTGCCACACGTGGCTTCTTCCAAGCAATATTTCTTAAATTAAAATGTCTAGATCTGGAGCAGTTGAGGTACATGGCAGGTGACTGGACCCATGCACTATGTGACTTAAGAGGACCGTAATACCTGGGGAACCTCTCAGTTTTAACGCAGGAAGATACTAGCGAAATCTAAGAAATAATGAATTATGTAAAACACGATGAAAATAAGTTATGTACGATCAAAGTCACTAGTAACATGGTTCTCAGACAAATAGAGAAATTAAAACCCAACAAATCGCCGGGCCCTGAACTGTTCGCAATGGTTTTAAATGAGTGTAAGGAGGAACCTAGCAAACCTTTGGCTAGTCTTTTCAACATATCTCTACTAACTGGCACTGTGCCAGATTAAGTGGAAAATAGCAAATGTGACACCTGGAGGAAGGGGCGCTAGCACTTTTAAAATTGATGATAATTCGACCAAACTGCTCTTAGTTCTTCCTTAAGACTCTCAGCACCTTGTGTGGACACAAAACCAGTTCTTGGACCTGGTCAACAAGTCAAATATACCTTTACCTTTGATATACATTTGAAGAGTTTCGAGAGTTTCACTACTCTCAATTTACACTACAATTGTGTGTTGACATAATCCCAACGTATACTGATACCAAATATAAATTAACTGACAATCAACATTATTGACATACTAGCACTATATCTTATTGGTTCCTGTGGCGAAAGTGGACTTGATAAAACAAGATTACCCACACCCTATGAAAGCAAAAGACTTGGCAGACGATGCAACATCCTCCAATGAAAAGCAGGGGTGCCACTAGCACGATAAGAGACAACACAATAAGTGTCAGAGGCCCAAGACTGTTCAACTGCCTCCCAGCATACATAAGGGGGATTACCAATAGACCCCTAGCTGTCTTTAAGAAGGCACTGTACAGGCACCTAAAGTTAATACCTGACCAGCCGGGCTGTGGTTCGGGTTACGTGCGGCAAGCAGTAACAGCCTGGTTGATTAGGCCCTATTCCACTATGAGGCCTGGTCACAGATCGGGCCGCGGGGGCGTTGACCCCTGAAACCCTCTCCAAGTATACTCCAGGTATACACAATCAACCCGTCAAGATGAGGATGTCTCAATGCTGAAGGAATTAAAGTTACCCTGTTCTTCCTGGGATTAAACCTGATTGCCTCCAAATTCACAGGCGCTACCCAACCCGTATGTGTTTAGCACTTCCATATAATTATAAGAATATTAATGAACACATTTCTTCTATAGATACATCTCAACCCTCACGCGCACGAAGGGGGGGGGGCGACATCCCCATGGTGACTACCTGTTGGGGGTTCCGGAGTCGTCGCCCCCGAGGCACGGTCTTGGATCAGGCCATTGTTATCGGTCTGATGAGTCAGGCTATTGGTATTAACTGCGCGCATTTCAGTTTACCATTTTGCACCGTCTACCGGACCTCCCACTCTCGCAATGGGTTACATCAATGAGAACATTAAAATTAACTACACAAACGAGTCACAGAAACACACTGAAGTACTTGTATGAAAATGATGCGGGGATGTGTAACACTCACATTCCACATTCAAATATAGGCACCACAAAACGATGGTGCAAGTTTTCACGAGTATTTGATCAAGCAGGTTGTAATGACTATGTGAACCTGGGGGACACTAGCACCAACAGCCTATTGAACCAGGCGGTCAACGAAGAAGCGTCACTATGAGGATAAACGAACCTACAAATCGGTCACAGGTATGTTGAGGGCAAGTAAGAGGCGTGATCCAGTAGACAGAAACTCACCCTCTGCACCCAGAAATAAGTTACACAAACGACACCCCCACACGACTAAAATTGGCTTCAAACTACGTGGTCTGGCAGTGTCACACTAAATATAAGTGGTATGGGTGCCACATTTGTTGAGTTCCTCCACCACCACCACATAAACAATCCAGCAGGGCCCGGAGCATGTCACATGACATGGGTGCCACACTTGAGTCCCACCATCACATCCCTTATTTACACTCACAATAAGTCATGGTAATACAATGATAAGTATACCGACAAGGTAAATAAAAGACAATACGGGTTATAGCTTTTATTGTGAAGACGTTTCGCCCACCAGACTTTATCAATTAACATATAATACTCATCGTTTAAAAGAATTCTAGTTTAGTCATACAAGACAAAGGCTGAGAATTACATACGCTAATTTCCCATATTATCTGTTAATTGTTCTCGGGACCTTTGGTCTCACATTCCGGTCTCAAGACCAATTCTCCCAAATTGAAAATGGAATGAGCAGCAATAAGAAAGAACCTTAAAGTAAAAAAAAAAAAAAAAGGTACAAATTGAGTATAAGAATAAATTTACCAAATTTACCTGAAATACTGTATGCTGACGAGGCAGAGAAAAGATCAGTAATACTGTCAGTTTGAAAAACATTCAACAGATTTCCACCTCCCACTCGTATAACAGGATGGTATTTATAATTATCAAAGGGCATGACAATACATGTACTAATATAGAAAAATATTTAACACAGTTAAGACACCCACTAATGATCTTTAAATTTAGGCAAATAATATTGAATCTATAAATAGCAATTTAAATCCCTAAAATGGTATAAAATACCGACAGGTTGTTAGGTAAGATACATATGCAACAGTTAGGTATCTTTATTTCGAAACGTTTCGCCTACACAGTAGGCTTCTTCAGTCGAGTACAGAAAAGTTGATAGAAGCAGAAGATACTTGAAGACGATGTAACCAGTCCATCACCCTTGAAGTTTTGAGGTGGTCAGTCCCTCAGACTGAGGGACTGACCACCTCTAAACTTCAAGGGTGATGGACTGATTACATCGTCTTCAAGTATCTTCTGCTTCTATCAACTTTTCTGTACTCGACTGAAGAAGCCTACTGTGTAGGCGAAACGTTTCGAAATAAAGATACCTAACTGTTGCATATGTGTCTTACCTAACAATTTAAATCCATTATTTAAAACTGTTTATAACAATTAGTAAATCAAACACTATCAGAAATAAAATAATTTATTTATTTTCTCTTGGGAGGTTAAGTGTAAGCAGGAAGGTTTGAGGTGCAGATTATATTACCGCACAGATACCAGACATTGTGATGACCAAGCCTTACTCAGTACCAGGCACTCCCAAGCTGACTCCTGGCACTAGCTTCACCCACCAACAAATGACACTCCCAGCTGACTAGTGGCACTAGTCTGGCCCACTACTAAATGACTCTCCCAGCTGATTCTTGGCACTAGCTTCACCCACCAACAAATAACTCTCCCAGCTGACTACCGGGCCTAGTCTGGCCCACCACCAATGACTCTCTTAGCTGACTAATGGTACTAGAGTTTGGTCCACCAAATGACACACTCGGCTAACTACTGACACCAGTTTGACTCACCACCAAATGACACACTCACCTGACCACTGACACTGGCCCACCCAAATAACTCCCCCAAGATAACAGCTTACCAGAAGGATACCAAAAGATGATTCACGAGTTAGCAGCCCTCGCGACCCGGTTTCAAATCACAGATTCTTGGTTTATGACCTGATCAACCAGGCTGTTGGTACTACGTAGTCCAAAGTAGGCAACACTGCCCGGATGATCAGAATTAACGTCACGAACTTTCGCGTTGGTCTTAACAACACCTAGGGATATAAATGGTTTAGAAAACCGACAAGTTGAAGAATTAAGACTTTTACATTTGGGAATCTTTATGTAGAATTGAAGTATAACCCAAGGACTCTTTATTTATATCTCTTGACATGAAGCCAAGAATTCTATTAGCTTTACTGCGAACGCACTCTTGTCATGGCATACAACCATCACAAAAGCAAGAGGTTGGGTAGACGGATGAAACGCAAAGGTGCAATGAATACTCTGAGATAAAGCAAAAAGAATAAATGGACTAAGAATAAGACGGTGCAACATACCCCAAATGAAAAGTAGAGGCGCCACTGGTACAGTAGAACACGCAACGAGTGTTCGCGGCTCAAGACTGTTCAACACCCTCCCACTATATACTTTACCTTTGATATACCTTTGACGAGTTTCGAGTCTTGAACATGACTCACGAAATCGAAATGACACGATTGTACACAAACCATACCACGGGTGGGGTTAGAACCCGCGATCAGAGTCTCAAAACTTCAGACCGTCGCGTTAGCTCACGCGACGGTCTGGAGTTTTGAGACTTTCTGATTGCAGGTTCTAACCCCGCCCGTGGTATGTTTCGAGTCTTACTACTCCCGGAGCACGATCATGGGCCTGGTCAACCAGACTGTTAAGTAAAAGGACACAAGTACACACGGAATAGGAGAATTTTTTTCCTGGGTAGAGGCATGGTTGACAAATAGGCAGCAAAGAGTTTGCATAAATGGGGAGAAATCAGTGGGGGCACGTCACAAGCAGTGCTCCACAGGAGTCAGTGTTGGGCCCCTTGTTGTTCACAATTTAAATAAACGACACAAATGAAGGAATAAATAGCGACGTAAGTGATGACATGAAAACAGGCCGTCCAATTCATTCTACTGAGGGCATTAGAGCACTCCGGGATGATTTGAATAGACTGATGCAGTGGGCGTAGAAGTGGCAGATGCAATTTAATATTGACAAATGCAAAGTTCTAAATACTGGACAGGAAAATAATCATGCCACATATAAACTAAATAATGCAGATCTTAATATTACTGGCTGCAAAAAGGATTAGGAGTTCTAGTTAGCAGTAATCTGAAACCAAGACAAGCCAACACAGGACTCGCAGCAATGGGTTCAAGTTGGAAAAATTCAGATTCAGGAAGGATACAGGAAAGCACTGGTTTGGTAATAGTTGTGGATAAAAATTTAGACATATGCAAACATCTGGGTATCTTTATTGTAGACGTTTCGCCATCCAGTGGCTTTATCAACACAGATTCTAGGACATAACTTGAAGACAGTATAAATATATACAAAAGATGAGGTAATCAGTCCCTCTGTATTGATAAAGTCACTGGATGGCGATACGTCTACATAAAGATGTGAATAAATTTTCATTTGTTGGTATTGTATACTATTCTTGTACAGAATCTCTACAACCACAGTGCTCTAAACACAACCTCCAAGGCTGAGGGACTGATTACCTCATCTTTTGTATATAGTTCTTCTGATTTCTTATTATGTCCAAGAATCTGTATTGATAAAACCACTGGATGGCGAAACGTCTACAATATAGATAACCAGATGTTGCACAAGTGTCTTAACTTTCATCATTCTTGTACAGTTGTGGATGAGTGGAACAAACTCCCGAGTACCATCATAGAAGCTAAAACGTTGAGTAATCTTAAAAATAGGTTAGATAAATACATGACCTGACTAGGTTGGGTGCATTGGCTTAAGCAGGTAGGAGACTTGGACCTGCCTCGCATGGGCCAGTAGGCCTTCTGCAGTGTTCCATCGTTCTTATGTTCTTATAAGTGGGTGTGACTTGGACCTCACTAGCTTGTCAGGAAATATGAAAGTTAAGACACATGTGCAACATCTGGATATCTTTATTGTAGTAGACGTTTCGCCATCCAGTGGCTTTATCAATACAGATTCTAGGACATAATAGGAAGACAGTAGAACTATATACAAAAGATGCGGTAATCAGGAAATGGTATGGTGATACCGACAAGATGTGGAAAATGAAAGTTAAGACACATGTGCAACATCTGGATATCTTTATTGTAGTAGACGTTTCGCCATCCAGTGGCTTTATCAATACAGATTCTAGGACATAATAGGAAGACAGTAGAACTATATACAAAAGATGAGGTAATGAGTCCCTCGGTATTTTATACCTTTCTTGCACAACTTGTCAGACACTGCAACATCATGGAATCTTGGTTCAGAGGACATCTACAAGACCTTCTTCACGGCTGCTGCAACTAACCCATCTCTTTGGGAAGGACCTACTTCCACTGGGGAATCCCGCCTACCAGTGACTGCCCTCGTCTGCTGCCCGTCCCATTCACTGACGCCTATAAAAAGCGCCAGTCTTCTTGCCTTTGCTCCAGACTCTCCTCCACCACGATGCTGTGAACACTAACTCCAAGGCCGAGGGACTGATTACCTCATCTTTTGTATATAGTTCTACTGTCTTCCTATTATGTCCTAGAATCTGTATTGATAAAGCCACTGGATGGCGAAACGTCTACTACAATAAAGATATCCAGATGTTGCACATGTGTCTTAACTTTCATATTGTCGGTATTTTATACCTTTCTTGCACAACTTGTCAGACACTGCAACATCATGGAATCTTGGTTCAGAGGACATCTACAAGACCTTCTTCACGGCTGCTGCAACTAACCCATCTCTTTGGGAAGGACCTACTTCCACTGGGGAATCCCGCCTACCAGTGACTGCCCTCGTCTGCTGCCCGTCCCATTCACTGACGCCTATAAAAAGCGCCAGTCTTCTTGCCTTTGCTCCAGACTCTCCTCCACCACGATGCTGTGAACACTAACTCCAAGGCCGAGGGACTGATTACCTCATCTTTTGTATATAGTTCTACTGTCTTCCTATTATGTCCTAGAATCTGTATTGATAAAGCCACTGGATGGCGAAACGTCTACTACAATAAAGATATCCAGATGTTGCACATGTGTCTTAACTTTCATATTGTCGGTATTTTATACCTTTCTTGCACAACTTGTCAGACACTGCAACATCATGGAATCTTGGTTCAGAGGACATCTACAAGACCTTCTTCACGGCTGCTGCAACTAACCCATCTCTTTGGGAAGGACCTACTTCCACTGGGGAATCCCGCCTACCAGTGACTGCCCTCGTCTGCTGCCCGTCCCATTCACTGACGCCTATAAAAAGCGCCAGTCTTCTTGCCTTTGCTCCAGACTCTCCTCCACCACGATGCTGTGAACACTAACTCCAAGGCCGAGGGACTGATTACCTCATCTTTTGTATATAGTTCTACTGTCTTCCTATTATGTCCTAGAATCTGTATTGATAAAGCCACTGGATGGCGAAACGTCTACTACAATAAAGATATCCAGAGGTTGCACATGTGTCTTAACTTTCATATTGTCGGTATTTTATACCTTTCTTGCACAAGATGTGGAAAAAGACACTTATGTAGAGTTCAGGACATTTATTAAAGGAAACGTTTCACCACGAGTGGCGTCTTCAGTCCTAATACAGATAAAACTAAGAAAACGCGTATATATATATATATATATATATATATATATATATATATATATATATATATATATATATATATATATATATATATATATAGTGACAGGAGTCAGATGAAGTGTCGCGTGGATAGAGGTGGCAGTAGTAACTATTTGTGATGAATGCTGCATAAGTGTCTCAATCTTCAACTATTTGTGCTAGAAGGTCTGATGCCGTGCTCCTTCCTTACGTGGATGTGACCTAGTCAGCAGCTAGGTTGGGTTAGTGGCATAAGCCGGTAGGCGACTTGAATCTGCCTTGTATGGGCCAGTAGGCCTACTGCAGTGTTCCTTCTTTATGTTCTTCTTCTTAAGAGTGCTGGTTGAGGATGGAGAGTGAACAGTTGCAAGAATGCTGGTTGAGGATCTACGCGAGGCCGCACATCACCTCCGCCCTGTCCAGCCTCCACGAAATTGTTTTTTTTTTTTTTTTTATATATCGCACTCAGAATGTTTTGTCGTAAAAGCATTGACCTTTCAAGGTCTTGTCACAAAGGGAAAGATGTTATGGGTGTACATAAACCTAGGATGTTACGAGTCCCCGGGGAGACGCTAGACAGGTTGTAAGGTTGAACCAAGAAAATAAGACCAGAGGAGCACTGCAGTAGGCCTACTGGCATACTAGGCAGATTAGACACACACACACACACAATATATATATATATA
>NC_091365.1:3937031-3984531 GCF_038502225.1 Cherax quadricarinatus
CACGTGAACGAACACTAGGACGTACTAGAAAAAGTTTTGGTCCTGGAACCTTGATCACTATGTTGTAAGGTTACAGTAGTGATAATTAATCTTGGGTAATTATATCCCTCTATTCTGAGGTAAGTTTACTTTTCACGGGAGGGGAGGTAAACAGAGGTTTGAGAGGAGGCGGATGATCTCTGTGTTATAACATAGATGACACTGATGGCTGGTTTTAACCACTGTAAGCTGTATTTAAGTTCAGGAGAGAGAGAGAGAGAGAGAGAGAGAGAGAGAGAGAGAGAGAGAGAGAGAGAGAGAGAGAGAGAGAGAGAGAGAGAAACAGAATGTCATTTCAAATACGCTTAGTCGGAGTCGAGACCTTAGACAAGGCAGGAGTGTGTCAAGGATATCTCGGGGTGACGCCCAGAAACTAGTTCTTGTTCTCTTAAGGAAACATTAAGATATATATAATGTCTACGGCATAGAGTCAGTTTTTTTTTATCTAGTGAGTCACATGACAAATTGATAAGACACATGTGCAATAGTTAGATGTCTTTATTCCTCCGAAACGTTTCGCCTACACAGTAGGCTTCTTCAGTCGAGTACAGAAGATTACATCGTTTTCACATCTCTACTGCTTCTGCCAACTTTTCTGTACTCGACTGAAGACGCCTACTGTGTAGTTAAAAAATTTAGATTCAGGAAGGATATAGGAAAGCAGTGGTTTGGTAACAGTTGTGGAACTCCCGAGCACCGTCATAAAAGCGAAAACGTTGTGTAGTTTTAAAAATAGGTTAGATAATTACATGAGTGGGTGTGGGAGGGTGTAAGTTGGATCTGACTAGCTTGTACTACTAGGTCTGATGCCGTGCTCCTTCCTGAAGTGAATGTAACCTTATTAGTGTGTAATAATGTTGGTAGAATTACCGACAATATGTAAAGTAAAAGGACATAAGTACAACTAATGTGACATTTTTATTGTGGCAACGTTTCGCTCTCCAGGAGCTTTGTCAAGCCTTTACGGCTTTGGTTTTAGGTAGACAGTTCTGAAATCTGAATGCTGGGCTACAAAAATATAATACAGGGGTTTTAAAAAAAAGTTAAATAATTTTTTAACAGGCAATCAGAATGAGTGTATTCGGAAGAGGAAAGCCGTGTTAAATGTGAGTGAATTAATGTTTGTCGGGTGTGACTAAGAGCATCAGTGGCGGCACTCAGACACTGCCAAATATGGCAGCCAGATAACACATACATGATGCAACATACACTTATCAACGTGCACGGCGAATAATCAGTGGGTGGAAGTGTGGGAATAATGAGTTTGAGTTTCTGGATGTTGATTAATGGATATGAGGATCACGTGTGGGTATGGGTTTGCAGGTGTGGGTTTATGGATGAGAAGTGGTGGTGTGGTTTTGGGGGAATGTATTTACAGGACTTCTCCAGGCTGAGGGACTAACCACCTCTAAACTGCTTCATGAATGATCGACTGACGATATTTTCTTTGCCTCCACTTTTGCTGCACTCTTCATATTCAGTCACCTGTGTGTTCAACTGACAAAGCCTACTGTGTAGGTAAAAAGTTTCGGAAATCAATATAGATAATTGTTGCCCGCCTGTCTTACTCATCTACCAGTAGAAAGTAGGCTGTGGGTGCTGAATAAGGCAAGGGAGTGAGCCCTAACATCCTGTACATTAGATTCATTTTGGAGGATGCAGCGCAAACATGTAGTTCCAATGTGTTCCAGCATGTTGCTTAAACTTCAGAGAGAGTGATCCATTTTTTTAATATACTGTTTATATGGTAGCAGTTACTAAGAACAGAAAAATATGCAGATGATTTACATCCACGCTAGGAAACACTTCTGCCGTGTCAAGCATTAAGTGGAACGCCCTAGATGTTGGAGCCATAAGAACGTGTCCTTTTCCAGTCTTAGGTAAATGGAATGGAGATAAAGAGGTGGTACATACCTATGATATGCCTGCGGCCGGTTCGAGGAATTTTTCTACCCTAGCCGCCCAACTTTTGGTCAGACTTCCTTGCTTGTTCAACAAGACAGTTACTGTTAGCGGCCTACTGGCTCTCTTATCCTGGTTGATTCCAGTTTCCTCGTGAAGACTTACATTTATTCCGGAAAGCACTACACACAGCTTAAGAGGGTGGATACGTTCGGGCACTGGAGGTGAGAAATTAGAAGAGCCTGACGATTAGTTACGAGGATGGGTCAGAACCTATTAGTGGACCTCTACAAACACAACAATTAGGCAAGTGTTTGCCCCGGCCACCTGCCCTCCCTTACATGTCTCTTCCCAAGCGACCACAATCCTTACTCTCACAGTCAATGTCCTACACGAGTATGCTGCTCAGAATGTCTGTTCAATGCCACATCTAAAGTAGTTTACACCAGTCCGATTCATTCTCATTCTCTCTTTCTCATTCTTTCTCTCTCTCATTCTCTCTCTCTCTCTCTCTCTCTCTCTCTCTCTCTCTCTCTCTCTCTCTCTCTCTCTCTCTCTCTCTCTCTCTCTCTCACTGGGAAACCCCCACCAGTAGTGATAGGTAAGAACCCACAGTTACGGAGGCAAGACTATAACGTTCTATACATTATACACACCTCATTCAAACATAATATACACTTCATTCCAGCATAATACACAGGGACGAGCCCGAAAGTATTGCTGCTGTTGCTGCTGCAGAAGTTGTTGTTGTTGTTAGAAGTCAATGGGGTACGATGCGCCCCGTTAATGCAGTTAGATTGAAAGAATGCACTTACATTTCCCTGTAGGAGAACAAGTCACAAAGCAAACTCCCTCACCAACTGTTTGATAGCACATGATTAGGATAATCATCAGAAACTGATTAGTAACCATAATACAATCATGCACACGCAACCAACTGATAAGGAACATGCACACACACTAACAGAGACGACGACTAGGACATGGATACCTCTGATATACCTTTGATGGGTTCCGATATGGGCATACAAAATACTGGGAGGTTACCTGGAGGTTATTCCGGGGATCAACGCCCCCGCGGCCCGGTCCATGACCAGGCCTCCCGATGGATCAGGGCCTGATCAACTAGGCTGTTACTGCTGGCTGCACGCAGTCCAACGTACGAGCCACAGCCCGACTGATCCGGCACTGACTTTAGGTATCTGTCCAGCTCTCTCTTGAAGGCAGCCAGGGGTTTATTGGCAATTCCCCTAATGCTTGATGGGAGGCTGTTGAACAGTTTTGGGCCCCGGACACTTATGGTGTTTTCTCTTAGTGTACCAATGGCGCCCCTACTTTTTATTGGCGGCATTTTGCATCCCCTGCCCAGTCTTTTACTTTCGTAGGGAGTGATTTCTGTGTGCAGATTTGGGACCATTCCTTCCAAGATTTTCCAAGTGTAGATTATGATATATCTCTCCCTCCTGCGTTCCAACGAGTACAAGTCAAGTGCTTCCAAGCGTTCCCAGTAGTTAAGGTGCTTGACAGAACTTATACGTGCAGTAAAGGATGGGTTTACCTAGAGTTTACCTGGAGAGAGTTCCGGGGGTCAACGCCCCCGCGGCCCGGTCTGTGACCAGGCTTACAATGGCATGTATATAGGGAGAGGCTGTCTGAAATGTGAGAGTTAAGAAACATAGATGGCAATTAAAGATACAGACGAACCACAGAGATGTTAGGAAGTAACTTTTCAGGCTAATGGTGGTAAGTAGAATGTAATGGACGAAGAGATGGAGGTAAACACTATACATAGCACCATTAGATTAATGGTATAATACCGACAATCTGATGAAAGGGAGACATAGCAGGCGACACCTGTCTTAACGAAGGTACTCAAGTGTTGCACATGCGCTTAATTCATCAACGGTTCATAGTATTAGGAGATAAATCGGACCCTGGAGACCAGAAACCATTAAAACCGGTTGATAAGAGATGACACGATATGAGTTTCACTCCTGCAAACCTAGCTAGCTGACCAATTTAGTGTTACACAATAGTAAAAAGAAAAAAAAATCCTATCTACTAACATTTAAGCGAAAATTGCAAATACTGTTGAGCCTAAACCCCCCGTTTAATGATAACTAGAATATCAACGATTCTGATGAGTCAAACAAGGGACTAATGCCCTGAGGAAGTTTCAGCAGGTTACTGCCACTGCGGCCCGGCCCTAGACCAAGTCTCCAGGAGAATCAAGGCCTGATCAACTAGACTTAACTGCTGGTGTCACATAGTCCAACGTACGAACCACAGCCCGGCTGGGTCAGCCACGGATTTGGGGAACTTGTCCATTTTCCTCTTAAAGACCGCCAGACATTTGTTGGTAATTCCCTGTATGCATGGAGGGAAGATGTTAAGAGTCGGGGATCTCTGACACTCATCGAGTTCTCCTTTAGTGTACTTGTCGCGCCCCTGATTTTTAGTGGAGTTATTTTGCACACACTGCCAAGTCTCTTGTTGTCATACGAAGTTATGTGTCCAGGATTTTCCTGAAGTATATTATTATGTACGTTCCCAGGAATACAATTGAAGGGACTTCATACACAAATAACCCGCACATAGAAGAGAGAAGCTTACGACGATGTTTCGGTCCGACTTGGACCATTTACAAAGTCACACAGTTATTTATGAAGGGACTTCTTGCGTTCCCAATAGTTCAGACGCTTGACTGAGTGCATATATGCACTGAAATTTCTTTGTACTTTTTTCCAGCACAGGAATCTCACCTGCCTTGAAAGGGGCCGTTATTATACAACAGTATTCCAGGCTGGAGAAAACAAGTGACTTGAAGAGTATCATTAATGACTCGGCATCTCGTCTTGAAAGTTATCCAGCCTATCATTTCCCTTGCAGTAGTGATGGCAACACTGTTGTGATCCTGGAATGAGATCTCTCGACATAATTTTAGTCTCTACACATGGGGCTTTCGATTTACTGAATGATTTGAGTTTGTCCTCTAATCTGTTAGTCTATTTCCCCTTATTCCATAGCGAAGCAATTGTATCTGTTTCAGAACATACTAAAAAATGCCTTAAACACCACCACATGGGCATAAACACCATTAACATAATGACCATACACGATCATAAACACTACCACATGGCCATCACATCAAGGTATCAGCTAATGCGTGTTTACAATACATTTTTAAGTTGGGAAATTTCATTCTAGCCATAAAAAATTAACAATTAGCATTATTTCCAAATGATAACGTTATTATTGTTTTAGTCACTGAAAATCTACGCTAGATAACACCTCAATTGAAGCAAGAAATGCGTGAGTGAGAGTGGCAGAAAGTTGTCATGGGCTGACGTGAGGGGAACGACTGGTGGCACTTGTCAGACGAGACCAGTGTTGCCACAAGCTATACTGGCTAGGATGAGCTTTAACTTATTTAAGCCACGATCATTGAATGTTGATGATTATTTAAGTCATATTAAGTATGAGTAGATTCTGGTCTTTATTAATGTTTTGTATGGTTGCTGTAACTTGTTTCGATTTATATTAAATTTAGTTTACAGTGAAGATGCTGTTAGGCTGCAACTGAAAGCTGTTATACGGACACAAGTTTAACCAATCAGTTCGAAGCGAGAAAGTGCAACATCGCAAAGATAAAAATTGGAGGTTTACTTAAATTTAGTCACTTTTAGTGGAATTTCACATTCGATTGACGTAGTTACTACTTAGGACCTTTTGAACCATCTGCGGTGAGCGAAACCTAACCTAACCTCCCCTCCCTGAAAATCCAAATGACAAAAACAAATCTTAGTACACATACATTCCTAATTTTTGCTCTGAGTTCGTACCCCCCCCCCCCTTTTTCCCCTGAAAAATATTCGCTCCCTGTTAAGAACCAATGCTCCAGTCTCTCTCTACCTACCTAATGACAGATCCGGGGCCATAGCCTTTTCCCCCCGGATCCGATGACATGAAAGTTAGGCTACCGGCATTACCAACGTAAACATGGCAGCCTAGCTGATCAGGAAGAATTATGAGACCTGTCAAATTCTCTATATAAGACAGGAGTCCCTCTAGCATTTTCCATGTAGCCTGTTAATACATTTTTCTGAACTTTGCCCCAAGAGGACGATTTGAGACGGAGCATCGAGGAAGATAAACCTCAAAACTACTATACAGATGACAGACAGGTGTCTCTATGAATTATTATAAGCAGTAGAGCATCTCTCCACATTTACCGAGGCTGTAATTTCGCTTGCCGCAAATGGGGAAGTTAATGTACAACAATATTCTGGCTTAAGAGAGTTTAAATTCCTTAACAAATATCATCGCTATCTATGTATCTTCCTACGAAGGTTTTCTTATTCAACTCATTATTTTCCTTGCAATTTTATTAAATAATTGTATTCTGGAACACTAGATTGAGTGGTTTGATTACATACTGTTCTCTGTTTCCAAAAGAATTTAGCTGTAGAATAAATTAAATTTGTCCTCATTGAACATATTGTTTTCACTGGCCCACTAGAAGACTTGAGTGTTATCCTTGGATAACACTCCTACAAATCTAGTATGATTACGGAATGATATACTGTTAGAATTTGTCTCTGTCGGACATGAGAATGAGAACTGGGATAAGTGCTGTGCCTCGGGAAACAGCTCAAGTGTCACATCCTGTGATTCTATTTCCTTTATAATTACTCTCTGCGCTCTATTAATTAAAAAGTTTAATATCTATCTGCCCACTTTTCCAGAATTTTTTTTATGCACGCAGTTTGTATGCTTATTAAACCATAATCACACTTGCCGAAAGCTTTTGCAGTGTGTGTACATTACATCTGCATTCTGTTTGTCTTCCAGTTTACCCAGTAGCTTGTCCAGTAGCTGCGAGAAGCAGGAGCGACCTACTCTAAACTCACATTTACCAGTAACCTGTTTCCAGTTTTCTTATTCTCGTGGCCCGACCTTGCGCCAGGCTAACCTGTTGATTGCCTGGTCGCAAGGCCAGGCTTCCCTGTTGATTGCCTGGTCAGCTAAGCTGTTGCTGTTGGCCGCTCTCCGGCCGGCCCAGTTGTGTAACTACTGTCGATCCACGTGATTAGGGATTTTGCTTCATAAACTCTTTCAGAGATTTTGATGAGAGACGTCAGTGCTATTGGTCGATAGTTTTCTTGCCATTTATTTATAGCCACCTTTGTGGAATGGGGCACGTCATAGCGGTTTTTCGCAGTTCTTGATGAGCATGGAGTTCCACAAATTTGGGCCTGTGGCAGAGTGCTATCAACTTCGAAGCTGAGTTGGATTAGGGTTATGCCAAAAATATGGATACACCAGTAGAGTTCTAAGTGTACCTACAGGTTACCTGTAGATGGTTTCGGAGTTCTTCGCCGCCCACGGCCCAGTCCCAGACAAAACCTCCTGGTTGCTGGCCTGATCGACCAGTGTGTTGGTGCTAGCTGCATACAGACCAACGTATTTACCACAACCCGGTTGACCAGCAACTGACCTGAGGTACTTATCAAGCTCCCTTTTTAGTCTTGATTAATGGCTTATTGAACACAGAGTTGCACGACAGTAACTACAAATAAGAAGGTACACCACAATATACCTGCGACATACCTGTCATAAAAAACTAGTTCGAGAGCATTTTCTGCTCTTGCAGCGTTGCTTGAAGCCAGATTATTGTTGCCCACAGGCAGTATTACCATCACAACCTAGATGATCACGTACCTCCTGCAAGAACTTCTTAGGTTTTCTTCCAAAGACTTCTATATTTGTTCTGGGAACATTTCTTATATCCGCTGGTAAAAGTTTCAAAATTTCCGGACTTTGTTTACTGATACAATGTTCTCAAGCTGTGTTTTGGTTATTCTGCTCTTCAGTGAGTTTATTCTACGCTTCCTCTCCTCTCTCTCTCAGATAGTAATTTTGGTGAGTACTGAGACGGTTTCTTTAGTTTTCATGCAGTAAATGATATATTTAATGACTTTAGACCTCCGGTGATCGATCATGTCTGCCACCTCTTTAAGACTGATGACAACAACCCAGGATCGACAACTGTGGGTTAAGACACTTATTTACAGTTCAGGACATTTATTAGAGGAAACGTTTCGCCACAACTCTCTTCTTCAGTCCTGAAGAAGTCACTCGTGGCAAAACATTTCCTCTAATGTCCTGAATTGTACATGTCTTTTTCCAAATCTTGTCGGTATCATCATATCATTTTTCAACTGTTAGTTGCATGTTGTTCAGGTCACGATATTGTGACTCCTATTTGCTTTGACTGCGCCTTGTACAATAATTTTTGTAGTTCGTACTTATCTCATTGAAGCAATTGTAACCTAGTAACTTTTCCGAGCTGTAATTGTAAATTTTACCCGTATACAGATGAGGAAAGAGTCACACGAATTCTGGTACCGTCTGTAGATTACACCAAGTTATGCTTCGTATTTGTCTCTTTCTGCTACGATGAAAAGATAATCCACAAAGACAGCGCCATGCGAAAGCGATCTTTTAATAATTCTATTTACGAAATCCAACATAAGCTTCAACACCACATCTTATCAAGCACTTGAATCAGGATCTTATCAAGTTCCCTCTTGAGGACAGATATCGATTAGTGGTAATTCCCTTAAGGTTTCCTGGAAGATGTTGGAAACTCTTGGACCCCTTATTGAGTTATCTCTTAGTGTACTTACTGCATCGCTGCTTTTCATTACGGATACTGTGCACAGATTAGAAAGCAGTCATTGATTCTGAAGCTGAGAGTTACAATAATAATATGAATTACCAACAGACTAAGTCATCAAGAGCTTGACAGATTTCTGCAAGCACTTTGTGATCAGCAGACACTAATGACAAGGCGGTTAACCAAAAATACCTGAATACCTAAGGGACTTTTTTCTGATTTTTCCTTTGCTGATGACACCAGAATTTTTGAGTGGAATTCATCAAAGACAGTGAATCTTCTAAAGGATATAAATCAAGCCTTCCAATGGGCTTACAACAACGTGTTGTTTAATGAGGACAAGAATTTTCCAAAGGAGTACAAGACACTCAAATAGTTCAGAGCTAAAGTCCCATGTGCGAGACTTAAGAGTATCTATGATGTCAGACGATTTCACCCAAGAATCCTAACAATGTTACCATCGCTGCCACAAGAAAAATGATAAGCCGGATAATTAGAACTTTCAAAACAAAAGATGCTAAGTCAGTGATGATATTCTCTAACTCACTTGTTCTCTCGAGGCCGTAATACTGCTGTAAACTGGCGGCACCCTTGAAGACAGGCGAAACTGTTAAGCTGGAAAACGTACAGAAAACTTTTACTGCTGGTATACACTCAATCAACATCTGAAGTACTGGAAACGCTTCAACTGTATTCCTTGGAACGTAAGCGATATAGGTACATAATAACTTGCACCTGGAAAAACCTTCAGAGACTGGTTACAAACCTGAACACCGAAATCCCTCCGCATGACAACAAGAGACTTGGCATTCAGTGCACAATACCTCCACTAAAAGGCAGGGCGCGACGAGTACACTAAGAGAGAACTCGGTAAGTGTCAGAGGTCGTCCTCCAGCCATGCATACTGGGAATTTCCAACAAACCTCTGGCAGTCAAGAGGGAACTGGACAAGTTCCTTAAATCAGTGCTTAACCAACCGGGTTATGGTTCGTATGTTGGACTGCGTGCGGCCAGCTGTAACATCCTGGTTGATCAGGCCTTGATCATCCAGGAGGCCTGATCTGGGACTGGACCGAGGTGGCACGGAATCCTGAAAACATCCTTTATCTTCCATGGGTCAACGCCCCTGCATCCCAGAGCAAGACTAGGCATCCTAGTGAATCAAAGCCTGATCAATCAGGTTGTTACTGCTAGCCACCCGCAGTCCATCATACGAATTGATTTGAAGACCTTGTCACTGGGCAGTTGTAAAAATAATCAACTGGGTGCCTATTGATGGAACCTTGAACAGTTAAAAAATTGAGTTACATGCGCGGCGCGCAGTGGCTGCCCGTTTTCTGTTCACAGCGCAGACTATTTCATCGTCTTTTGTCTTATATTTACATTTTTTTCCATTGTAACCTTAGCAACAGGCTGTAAGCCCTATTAGGAAGACGGGTCGAAGGTTCCCTTATGAAGACAGCCAGTGGTTTGTTGGTAATTCCCCTTATGCACGAAGGAATTAGAAAAGTCGGGGATACCTTTGTAAATATCCATACCACAGGTGGGGTTAGAACCCGCGATAACAGTGATCGCGGGTTGTATCCCCGCCCGTTGCACGGTTTGTTTGCAATCATGTCATTACGATTTCGTGAATCATAGCTTTGTACTTCACCTTATATCTTTGATAGGTTTCAAGTCTTTCTACTACCAGAGCTCATAATGGGCCAGGCTCGTCTGGTGCTTGCCTAGTCAACCAGGCTGTTGCTGCTGGCAGCCCACTGGCCCACATATATCCATCACAGCCTGGTTGATCTAGCACCTGGTAAAGATATTTGTCCCTGCTTTTCACTGGGTTTATTTTATACTTCCTCTCATATCTTTCACTCTATTATGTTATGACTGTGTGTGGGCCATAAGTAATCTCTATCTGGCCCAGGTCTGACATCTCTCCTGCCCTGAATGGAGCCGTCAACAATAAATAATATTCTAAACAAGAGAGCGCAACCAATTTGAAATGTCACCACTGGCATTATTTTCTTTGTTTTGAAAGTTCTCATTATCCACCCCGTCATCTTCCTGCCTGCCATGACACTTATTTTCTCGGTGTACTTATTGCATTCCTTCTCTTTATGAGTCACTTTGCACTGTCTGCCAAGTCTCTCTGATAGAGCGATTTTGTTTAGAAACACACGTGACCAAACACTAAGACATATTTATTAGAAAAAGTTTCGGTCCTGGGAAACTAATCCAGGACTGAAACGTTTTCTAATAAATATGTCCTCGTGTTTGGTCACGTGTCTTTCTAAACCAATTTGTCGGTATCTATTACCAAGGTTTAACCAGTGATTTTGGTGTGCTGATTTGGGACCAATCCCTCCAAGACTTTCCAGGTTTAAATTATGATGTACCTTTCTTGCCTACGCTCCAAGAAATAAACCACGGTACGGGTGGGGGATCGAACTCAAGCTATTAAAAAAAAAAAAAAAAAAAAAAAAAAAAGGGTACGGGATGGGATTGAACTCGTGGTGTCGTAAAACTCCAGACCGACCCGTTACCCACTGGGCCAGTTGGCTACAATAAGATTCATCCAACTAGGTATATTTATACCTATTTTGATAATATACTTATACCTCCCTGGTTATATTTATACACCATAGGGAGGTTAGCATGGGCCACCACTGTGACCACAAATGCAAGTTTTTACAGATAAATACATTTAAAGGAACTTTAACCTTTCCCAGTAGTTTATCTGCAGATTTCAGTACGTCGAAGTAGGAAACTACAATTTAATTTCTAGTCATAAAGTTTCTTTTTTTGCTTTACCACCTAATAACTTGCTGTTGCCGAGAAGTGGGCAACCTATAACATTCTTTGTGTAACATAGCTTAGAAATATTGCAAATATAGTCACTCTGAAGAAAAATAGGCACAATACCGTGACTGGAACAATATGCAAATAACCGGCGCATAGGAGAGTGGAGCTTACCACGACGTTTCGGTCCGAAACGTCTTGACTTGTAAATGGTCCAAGTCAGACCGAAACGTCTTTATAAGCTTCTCTCTCTCTCTCTCTCTCTCTCACGTGCTTTTTATTTGTGTATATTCACTCTCATGATCTAAGAACTGTGAACGCAAATTCGGTACGCCTTAAGAAATAAGCCTGAAACAGCACCTCTTTTAGTTCAGAGAGAGAGAGAGAGAGAATGCAAATAATTATCTGAAAGTGTAAGTTTTTATAAACATTAAGAATAGGCGTGTTTCTGGCACTCCTGTCTACCAGGGAGTCTAATAATGGCAGCTGACTGTTGTCTTCATATAACTTAATATTACCACTTAAGGAATTGAGACCCCAATATATATTCTTCTTTCAACAAACCGGCTGTATCCCACCGAGACAGGGTGGCCCAGGAGGAAAAGCGAAAGTTTCTCCTTTTAAATTTAGTAATATATACACACGGAAAAGGAGTTACCACCCCCTTGCTCCGGGCATTTTAGTCGCTTCTTACGACATGCATGGCTTACAGAGGAAGAATTCTGTTCCACTTCCCCATGCAGATAAACAGAAATAAAGAACAAGAACTATTAAGAAAATAGAAGAAAACCCAGAGGGGTGTGTGTATATGTATGCTTGTACATGCATGTGTAGTGTGACCTAAGTGTAAGTAGAAGTTGCAAGACGTACCTGAAATCTTGCATGTTTATGAGAGAGATTTAAAGACACCTACAATCCTACCATTATACATATATATGTGTGTGTGTGTGTGTGTGTGTGTGTGTGTGTGTGTGTGTGTGTGTGTGTGTGTGTGTGTGTGTGTGTGTGTGTGTGTGTGTGTGTGTATGTGCGTGCGTGCGCGCGCGCGCATATATTCACCTAGTTGTGGTTGCAGAGGTCGATTCATAGCTCCTGGCCCCGCCTCTTCACTGGCCGCTACTGGATCGCTCTCCCTGCACCATGAGCTTTATCATAACTCTGCTTGAAGCTATGTATGGATCCTGCCTCCACTACATCGCTTCCCAAACTATTCCACTTTCTGGGTACTCTGTGGCTGAAGAAATACTTCCTAACATCCCTGTGATTCATCTGAGTCTTTAACTTCCATCTGTGTCCCCTTGTTACTGTGTCCCATCTCTGGAACATTCTGTCTCTGTCCACCTTGCCAATTCCTCTCAGTATTTTGTATGTCGTTATCATGTCCCTCTCTCTCTCCTCTCCTCCAGTGTCATCAGGTCGATTTCCCTTAGCTTCTCCTCGTAGGACAATCCCCATAGCTCTGGGACTAGTCTTGCTGCAAACCTTTGCACTTTTCATTTCTTGACGTGCTTGACAAGGTGTGGATTCCAAACTAGTGCTGCATACTCCAATATGGGCCTGAGTTTTGAACGATTCCTTACTGAGGTATCGGAACGCTATTCTTAGGCTTGCCAGACGCCCGTATGCTGCAGCAGTTATCTGATCGATGTGCGCCTTAGGAAATGTGCTCGGTATTATACTCACCCCACGATATTTTTTCTTGAGTGAGGTTTGCAGTCTTTGGCCACCTAGACTATACTGTGTCTGCGGTCTTCTTTTCCCTTCCCCGATCTTCACGACTTAGCATTTGGCAGGGTTAAATTCAAGGAGCCAGTTGCTGGACCAGGCTTGTAGCCTGTCCAGGTCTCTTTGTAGTACTGCCTGATCCTCGACCGATTTAATGTGTGTGTGTGTGTGTGTGTGTGTGTATAAAACAACCACAGGGGGAGTTGAGTGATAGCTCTAGGCCTTCAATGTTGCAATCAAGACTTCAGAAGCTTGCAATGTTGCAGAAATGAGTATGAAATTCAAGCAGATTCGTTCAGGGGAACGTTTTTGCTCGAGCAGAAGAAAAGATAGCTACGTTTTCCCTGTCATACGTTACACAGGGCGGACTGTTGCATACATGAAGTAACGAAATAAAAAAAAAAAAGGCACAGTACCGTGACTGGAACGATACACAAATGACCCGCACATAGGAGAGAGGAGCCTACGACGACATTTCGGTCCGACTTGGACCATTTACAAAGTCACACTGTCACACAGTGTGACTTTGTAAATGGTCCAAGTCGGACCGAAACGTCGTCGAAGGCTCCTCTCTTCTATATGCGGGTTATTTGAGAAGCAAAATATCTTAGCATGAGCTGGGACAAGACTTTTGTAAGGATAAGACAACAGTGAAGATAAGAATTATCTAGAAAACAGACAAACGTTTGATGCTATTAACCACAGAAGTTAAACCACCTCGGAAAGAATTATCAAATAAAGGATAGGGGGAAGAGAAGAGAGAGGGGTGGAAGGGGAAGTGAGCAGGCGAGAACGTTCAGTCAAATGAGATCATGCTAGGAGAGTGAGCGTGGGCGGATCGTCCTTCAAAACTGGAGTTTCATCTTTGAAGAACTTTGTGTTATAAGACTGCTCGTGTTTGCAAGCAGAAAGATGGGGGAAGGGGAAGTGAATGCAAAGGGAAGGATGATGGTGAATGCAGCGGGGGTAGGAGGGTGGTGAATGCAGCAGAGACGGGGGTGTGAGGGTGGAGCGTGCCACCTCCACCAACCTGCTCACTCACCGCCAACTTTCACTCCCACTCACTGACTGGTTCCTCCTACACCTCCCCCTTCCTCCAGACCAGCAACACCACTCCCCCTCCCACGATCCCTACCACTGATGCAACAAACTGATAAAACCCGTTGCTCCTCACCAACTAAACCCCCTTCTCTCACTGGATAACAAGCTTCTACCTTCTACTGATACGCTCTCTGAATACAAGTTCACTATCAGCACGCAAAAAGAACATTCTGACATATTTCCACACCTCCTAGCTAAGACTGCATCACACACGCTGCTGACGCATCAACGCACAACTTGTCACGTTCATTTTACTTGAGTAAAAGGTCAAAAGTGGTTGGATGAAATGGAAAGTGTTCTGGCCTTCCCACCAATCTCAACCCTATTTTATATTTTTGATCTAAATCAAGATTCTGGTGGCAACTTCTTGATTTAAAGTCAGCTTATCTGTTTACCTGTTGAGAATTCCGCGGGTTCTCGCTCCAGCAGCCTGGTTCCGAACCAGGCCTCGTGGTTAATAACCTGACTAGTCAGGATAATTGTGTGTTAGCAACACATTACTACCACAGTTCCGTTGATTACAAACTCGCTGGCGGACCTTTCCAGGTTCCTCTTGAATAAGCACCGCAACTCTACCATCTTAACATCAATAATGGGCATATTACTGATATCCTGATCAGCTGATAACGTTGGATTGCGTTCTGCTAGCACCAACAACTTGACAAGAAAGACCAGATCAGGGGTTCCCAACCTTTTCTATGCCCTTTTCTAGGAAATATTTGATTAATTTTATATTCCCTACAAAAGTAATATCACATTTGAAGATGAAGAAGTCATATTTCTAATTTTTGAATCGCAAATTGTATCATGTGGGGTTCGAACACGTGGACAGGGTAAAGAAATACTCACGTAGGCTGGTAGTATGTATATTACGGATAGTGTGGGAAGCGCCAAACAGCCGTGACCTGCCTCCTTGCTCTCACTCGTAAGACTGACTAACCCCAGTACCCATATGTGAGGGGGTGTTTGAAATACTGCTGTGGTCAGCAGCAATATGAATACAGACAGTTATTAACGCAGAGACGGTTGGTAGTGAGTCATCTACTGGTACACTGGTTACTGGTAACTGGTTACTAGGAACTGGTACTACTACTGAGAGCTCGGCGACGCTAACGTATGTTGTCCCGACATACAACTAATACAAACTAGAGATGGCAGGTATACGGCTTGGGCTGATTCTATACAATGTCAAAGTACACAACAATTGAACATTATAACATACATAAGTAGAACATTGGAATGGAAGCTTACGTAACTGAAACTGTAATGCAATACAAGATATAATATAACACAACTCATCGAATGAAACTCAACGAATGAAACTCATCGAATGAAACTCAACGTTGAGATTACACAATAGAAGTGATAAAAAAAAATTTTTGATCGATCAATCTGTATTCATGTGATCTACGGATTCTGAGGAAGGAATATATACAAAGAAAGAAGTGTTTAACAGAAAGGCAGATTCGGTGCACTCAAATCTAGACTGTTAACTCTCAGAATTCGGAGAGAACGTGAACACAAAAAAAAAAAAAATTCTTGAATACTGATAAGTTGATACTGTAATTATTCATCTATACAGGTTATTTACATTTAACCCCAACTCTGCTAGGGTGAGATTGACATATGCAGAATGGGTGTCATCTCTGGGAGGATCAAACTCTGTTGCATTGGCTAACTCATGCTGTATTTGAGGCAAATCTGAACTGGAAGTTACAAATGATACTTGAGGATTTCTCAATACCTGTCGTGTACGTAGGGAATAACGACATTCAGGTTGATCGTCTGACTGAGTCTGAAGAGAGTACAGAATCAGGAGGATTGTCAGAGTCTGTCACATTAGTCTGGGTTGGAACATCATTATCATCACATACTAACTTCATATGATCTAAATGCGATTCTTTATACTGACCAGTGCTAATTTCTCTAACCTTATACTTATTACCAGTGATATGTTCAACTACTCGATAAGGACCAACAAACTTTTGATCAAGCTTAGGCATTGCAGACGTTTTGTTAAAGTTAGTCAGCATAACTCTTGAACCTACTTTGATTTTGGATGGCTTTGCTCGAGTGTTTGCGACTCTTGTAAATTCTGCTGTTGATTTATGAAGTGTTTCACGGATTCTTCTAAAAACACTTTGAGCTAAGCTGGTACGAGTTGCTATGAAATCATCAGGGTTGTAATTTGGTTTCGGATTAGAATATAGCAACTCATAAGGCAAACATTTATCTACACCATACAATGCATAATGTGGAGTGTCACCTATAGAAACATTGTAAGCAGAATTTATAGCACACTGCACATCAGGTATAACTTCATCCCAAGTTTCACTGTTGGGATTGGTAGTGGCTCTCAAGACTTCAAGTACTTTCTTATTGGTTCGTTCCGCTAACCCATTGCTGGCAGGATGATGAGGAACAATGGTGGATTTAGAGATCTTGTACAAGGTACACAAATTTTCAAGAATCTCATTACAGAATTCACCTCCATTATCTGTTACTAGGGACTTAGGGGTGGTATGCCTGCAGATAATGCGTTCTTTAACGCTTTAGCTACTGTCTCGGCAGTCTTATCTGCAATAGGAACTAACTCTCAATATCTGGTGAAATGGTCTACCATAACACACAGATGTTTGTTGCCCTGGAGGGAACATTGGAAATTAGTTAACAAATCTAGCACAACTCTTTCCCAAGGTTCGCTAGTGGTTAGATATACTTGGATTGGATTAGGACCATTAGCATTACCTTTATGTTGCATGCAGACACTACATTTCTTAACATACTCAGAAATATCAGTTGCCATACGAGGCCAAAAGTATTTCAATCTGGCTTGTTTTACTGAACGATCCATACCAGGGTGTGCAACACCTGGTACATCGTGAACTAGCTGTAAGTCTACATTCACTAGTGACTGTGGAATTACTAACTGGTATACTCTTCTGCTAGGAGTACCCAACTCGGCTGTTCGATACAGTAATTCTTGGTTCATGACAAAGTCACTGATGGGTGCCAGTGGCTTCACAGTCAGAATAAGATCTTCCTGGAGCAGGAATCGAATCACACCAGACCACATGGGATCTGTTCGTTGAGCATACTTTACATCCTCAGCACTAAATGGAGGGTCTGCAGTTACTATACTAACATGTCGCGATAAGGCATCTGCGACTACATTTGACTTGCCAGGTAAGTGTTCAAAGGTGGGATTGAACTCTTGGATAGTCAAGGTCCATCTGGCTAACCTTCCAGTAAGTTGTTTGTTCTGGAATAAAGGTATCAGTGGAGCATGGTCTGTCAAGACATGAACAGAGTACTGATAAATATGTCTCGGAAGTGCTTTAAAGACCATACTATTGCTAAAGCTTCTTGCTCAGTTACTGTATAATTACGTTCAGCCTTTGTAAGGACTCGGCTAGCAAATGCAACTGCGTTGTACTTGCCATCGGTCTTCTGAGCTAGTACGGCGCCTATGCCAATTGAACTAGCATCAGTTGTCAGATAGAAGGGCTTAGAAAAATCTGGAAATTTCAAAATTGGAGCAGATGTTAGCTTTTCTTTTAGAGTTTGGAATGCTCTTTCTTGACGGAAGGTCCAAACAAAAGGAGCATCTTTCTTAAGCAACTCAGTTAGAGGAGCAGCTATGGAAGAAAAATTGGCAATGAAAGATCTATAAAAACCTGCTAAGCCCACAAAGGATCTTACGGCATCAGCAGTTTTGGGTGTTGGAAAATTTAGTACTGCAGTTACTTTACTTTGGTCAGTCGTAACCCCTCTAGGAGTGACTACGTGACCAAGAAACTTAATTTTTGATCTGAAAAATTGACATTTAGACAGTTTGATCTTTAAATTGGCTTCTTCAAGCTTACCAAGTACTACGTCAAGTCTTTTCAAGTGTGTATCTACGTCTTTAGACATGACGATTACGTCATCTAAGTACACCGTAAGTGCATTACCTATGAGACCTCTAAAGATATTAGTCATGAGCCTTGAGAACGTGATAGGGGAGGATCGTAATCCAAACGCCATATGGAGGAAGTAATAATGACCTGTAGGAGTGGAGAATGCAGTTAGCTCTTGGCTGTCCTCATGAAGAGGGACTTGCCAAAACCCTTGTAACAAATCCAGGGTTGAAAAGACTTTATCTCCGATGTTACGTAAAAGATCACCCAGTACAGGGAGTGGAAAGCGATCTGGAATAGTTTTCGCGTTTAACTTCCTAAAGTCAATCACTGGGCGCCAAGTACCATCCTTCTTAGGTACTAGGATCAAGGGCGCATTCCAAGGTGAATTGCTAGGTGCAATAACTCCATCATCAAGCATTTGATTAATCAATTCTTCTGCAACAGCAACTTGTGAATGAGGCATTCTGTACGCAGGTATATAGATAGGTCTAGTACCAGGTTCAAGTGGAATAAGATGGGACAATAAGTTCGTTATACCCATCTTCTCACCTGGTAAGGCAATGACTTTACGACGTTTGTTCAACAGAGTCAACAAACGCTTGACTTCATCTGGGAAGTCAGTGGGAGCTAAGTCTTTCTCCTCAACTGGTGGAACAGATTGATCCAGTGAAGTGGATGAGGTCTCCCCGGCACCCACGAGAATGGCTGACTGGAAGACGGGTAACGATGCACACAGCATGAAGGAGCAGGTGGATGACAGGAGACAGGCTGGATGGTAGGCTGAGGCAGGCTGACTAGCGTTCACTTCCACAGTCTGGCTTAGTGACTGGCTTAATTGCAAAATCCGGGTCAACCCCTCGGAGATTGAAGCAATTAGCACACGAACTAAGCCAGGAAGCTTGAAAAACGGCTGCAACAGGCAAGCAGGCTGGAGTACACAGGGTGGAGGTGGTGAGTGAGGGTAAGCGGCTAGCTACGGTTCACCTTTGACCCGCCGGCTCCAAACAAACAGTCTTCTAACGTCTTGAAATACCCTTAAATCCACGCTCCCACACCGTTGCCACCATTTATCATGTGGGGTTCGAACACGTGGATAGGGTAAAGAAATACTCACATAGGCTGGTAGTACGTATATTACGGATAGTGTGGGAAGCGCCAAACAGCCGTGACCTGCCTCCTTGCTCTCACTCGTAAGACTGACTAACCCCAGTACCCATATGTGAGGGGGTGTTTGAAATACTGCTGTGGTCAGCAGCAATATGAATACAGACAGTGATTCACGCAGAGACGGTTGGTAGTGAGTCATCTACTGGTACACTGGTTACTGGTAACTGGTTACTAGGAACTGGTACTACTACTGAGAATTGAACTAAATACAGCACTGCGGGTGAACAAATTGAACTCAAAAAATAAGCTTTTAATTGCCATCTAGCACCCCCAGGTTGGGAACCCCTGGACAAGATGAACAAAACATGTGAAGAGGCAAGTGAGCTTCCCTGTCTCCTATTATCATGTTTATTTTTCCCCTATAATCTACCTTGTCCGTAATTAGACTTCACCCAACAAAAGCAGACAAAGCAAATGTGACAGTAATTATGAACACGGTAGATTATAGGGGGAAAAGTAACATATTAGAAAACAGGGAAACTGACGTGACCCTTAAGTTAGTATAAGCACGTTTTCAAATGTTTAGCAGATATTCAGTAGTTTCCAGGACGATACCTGAAAGGAGAGACAATGATCGAGTACCAATGAGAAAAGCTGGAAGCTCAAATATATATATAGAGGTTAGAAGTATCTACAGGAAAAAAGAGATTGTTGAAAATGGTATAAAATATCGGTAAGCTGAAGAGTAAGACACATGTTCAATAGTTGGGTATCTTTAATGTTGAAACGTTTAGCCTACGCTGTATGCTTCTTCAGTCAAATACAGAAACAGAGGGCGCAGTAGTGAAATGAAGATGGTGGAATCAGTCCATCAACCTTGGAGAAACAGTATGAAGGGGTCAGTCCCTCAGCATGGAGAAGAGTTCAGCTCCGGAGAAACGTTTCAGCAATAAATATACCCAACTGTTGCACGTGTGTCTTACACATCACAAAAGAGATTACCAAATTACTTAAAACTTGCATATGTAACAACGAAAGAAAGATAATCAGCCGAGAGAACACCGAGACAACAAAAACTTAAGCTGTCGTGTCAGAAGAAGCACAAAGGGAACAAAAAAGTCATCCAGGATATTGCAAGATACCCAAATATTTCTATACATATGCAAAATCCAAGTTAAGAACTTTCTGTAGGACTGAACCATTAATCACAGGAGGTTCATCTACGAAGAACAGGAAATGGGTGAAATTCTAAATGATCAATATAAATCTATGTAATCAGGTTTTAGAACGATAAGATAATGCCTGTCACAACTGCTAAGAATTATATAGAATTATACAGAATTATATAGGCGCTGAAAGAAAACCAAAATGCAGAGTTTGCAAAGGCGTTTAACAAATTCGATTTTGAGGTGACTGCACACAAAATGGGAGCTATAGGCATAACAGGGAAGGCAGACAGGTGGTTTTTCAACTTTGACAGAACACAAATAGTAGTAAAAAGAGTAAAATCCAACATTAGTGAGGTATAAAGCTCAGTACCTCAGGGTACAGACCTGGGACCTCTCCTGTTTTTCATCCACATAGCAAACGTAGATAAAAACACTCGCTAGTTTTGTATCACTTGAAGATAACGCTAAAATAAGCATGAAAGTTACCTGGGTAGAAGACAGGGAAAAATTGCTGGAAGGCATAAGCAGGGTTTTCCAGTGGGAAACAACATGACGTTCAACAACAGTGATAAGTTTCAGCAGTTTAGATATGGAAAGAATTAAGAACTCAAAAGTGACACTGTTTACAAAACCCAAAAGGTTTATCAAATAGAATGAAAGGAATATGTGAAAGACCTATGAGTAATAATGTCGACTGACCTCTCTTTCAAAGAACACAATAAAACAAATGTCACGACAGCCACGAAAATGACAGGGTGGATAATGAGAATTTTTAAAACAAAGGAAACAGTGCCAATGATGACACTCTTCAGATCGCTTGTGCTCTTTCATTTAAAAGTATTGTTCAGTGTTGACGGTTCCTTTGATACCTTTGACGAGTTTCGAGTTTTTCTACTCCTGACCCCATTCAGGGCAGGAGAGATATCAGAGCTGGAATAGATACAGAGATGCTTCATCATGGCCTGCATAGTAAACAAATAATTTAAATTCATGGAAACGTCTCAAGTATTTAAATACGCACTCGCTGGAGCGGAGGGGACATACATGATATTTGGAAAGTACTTGAGAGCCTAGTCCCAAATCTGCACACTGACATAACGTACCAGCGTTAAATATATGGGAGGAAGTGTAAAATGAATCCACTGAAAAGCAGAGGCACTATGTGTATTAAAAAACAGTGTACCAACATACGTGATCCTAAATTATTCAACATCTTACCAGAAGATAACTGAAATACTGCTGGGACAAGTGATGAAGTCCAAGAGAAAACTGGATAAGTATCCTCATCAAGTGCCAGATCAACCAGGCTGTGATGGAAGTGTGTGCCAGCAGGCCGCCAGCAGCGACAGCCTGGATGATCAGACGAGCCTAGCCCAGGACTGGGCTTCGGGAGTAGAAAACTGTCGAAACTCATCAAAAGTACAGGTACCACACCTGTCACCGATTTCGGGACTATTTTTTTGTTTAGACTCAGCCCGACCTGTGGCCAGACTTCCCTGGTGACAGCCTAATCACCCCAGACTATTTCTATTTCTACCTGAGCTCCTAAGCTCACATAGCCTAATTAATCAGACACCTCTTTCAGAAACATTTCTACTTGCGTCAACCTTAACCTTGCGTTACCTTTGTCTTTGACAAAGTTATACAGAAGTGAGAAATCAGTGGAGGTGCAGAGCACTGGAGTTCTCTACCGAACTGACGCAGCAACAGCCTGCTTGACTATTCGACAAGGAACCCTGGCCTTTGGCCGGGGGTGGGAAAGTAGAACCCTCGAACTCAACCACAGGTATGGTTCAACGACAACGAAAGAAACTAAGAATTACAAAAAACTTTAACCCATAGACATTCATCGCTACTGATAAAAAGGTAAATATAACTGCACACAATAACAATCATAAACGCCACTATAATGAAAAAATGAAAACCATTCAACCATGACCCTGGATACCTGGAGGTTACCTGGAGGTTATTCCGGGGATCAACGTCCCCTCGGCCCGGTCCATGACCAGAGAAAAAAAAAGTACTATCACACTAAGCTTAAATAACCTTGACTAACGAGAGAGAAATGTTTACATAAACGAGGTGAAATAACCCTGACTAACGAGAGACAGTGTTTACGTAAACGAGGTGAAATAACAATGGGGTCCAGTCGCACAGGGGCTAGTGTTGGCCCACTTGTTCACAACCTACATAACGGCCGTGAGGAAATAAATATCAATGTTGATGGTTTCTGAGATCATTGCCCCCGAGGGTCAGACACAGACCAGGGAACACAAAAATAGGCCAATAAATAAGTTGGGGAACACAACAAGAAGCTTCAGGTTACTCTGAATAGGTTAAAGTGTCCAGTAAAATAGAAGAATGAGGTCATAATTACAGTAAATGATTAATACATGGATTGCGAACTGTAGCAGTGAGGTGAATGCTCTCACATAAATCCTTATGTCTCCTGGGCACGGTACTAGCCCCACATTATCATTTGTCGCTCCTATATCTGAGAGAGACATCAGAACAATGTACCATTCTTCCGTGACGATGCTAAAACTTGCAAGAGTGGTATCCACCATGCTGTGAACACTAACTCCAAGGCTGAGGGACTAATTACCTCATCTTTTGTATATAGTTCTATTGTCTTCCAATTATGTCCTAGAATCTGTATTGATAAAGCCACTGGATGGCGAAACGTCTACAATAATATCTAGATGTTGCACATGTGTCTTAACTTTCACATCCACTAAGGACATCCCAAACCTCCGAGGAGATGCAAACCAAGTCTGTCGCTGGATTACAAAGATATATTCAAGGCTGGTGAATTTCAACTAATCGCCTATAGAAAATTAGAAAAATAAATTTATACTGACACAGTATAAGGCCACTCAACAGAGAATACGTGAGACCATGTCAGAAGAAATTATGTTCAAGCATAACAATAGTGTCATCAACACAAGTGTTCAGTGGTCAGTCGTCAGTGTTCAGTGGTCAGTCGTCACGTGAGGTCACAGACCCTGAGCTGCTTTGGGGATTAGCGTGGACGGTTACAAAGCATGGCTTGCTTCTGCAGTGTTTTAAAAACTGAGGTTGGAGAGTTGAAGGAGGAGGTCTTGCTTCTCCAGGAGGAGATTAGGAGGCTGAAGGTCCACCTCAATGGGCCTGGGAGAGAGTGTGAGGTGGTTGGAGATGTGGGGAATGAGGCTTCTAGCAGTGAGGTGCAGTCTGTCTCTCACTGTGAGGAGGCTGTAGGTGGGGAGGTAGCAACGGCTACCAGCAGTGAGGTGCAGCCCAGCACCTGCTACAAGTGGCGAGTTGTTCACAGTAATGGGAGGCGCATCAGAGTAAGGAAAGTTAAGAGTGAAGATCTGAAGGTAGGAAATCGCTTCTCTGTTCTCCAGGATGAATGTACTTCAGTGGCCAGTGAAGGTAAGGGTACTACTGCCCCTGCTAATGAAGGTAAGCGCATTCTTGTGGTTGGTGACTCTCAGGTAAGATATGTTGACCGTGCTTTTTGTAATAGGAATAAGAAGATGAGAGATAGAGTGTGCTTCCCTGGAGCTGGTGTTGGGGACATTGTCAACAGACTGGATAATATCATGTCAGGTAATGGGAACAAGCCCATTATCTGTCTCAGTGCTGGTGGAAATGATATTGGGAAGGGTAGGAGAGAAGAGCTGCTAGATAAGTACAGGTCAGCTATAGATTTCATTAAGTCTAAGGGAGGGATCCCAATCATATGTAGCATCTTGCCTAGAAGGGGAGTAGGAAATGAATGGTTGTCTAGGGCAATTGGTGTAAATTGCTGGCTAGACAGATACTGCAAGGAACTTGCAATCCCATTCATTGACAACTGGAACAACTTTTATGGCAAACATGATATGTATGCAAGGGATGGGGTTCATCTCTCTGGGGCAGGGGTGGTAGCACTTGCAGACTCGATTGAGAAGGCCATTGGTGAAATGCCTATGATTTTAAACTGATGGAAGATAGAGGTATGGGTGTGTGTGGGAAACAAGCAGGTTGCAACACTAGGGTTGGAAACAGTAAATGTATAAAAGGCATTCAGCATGAAGTTATAAATAAAGACAATAGAACAGGTCAGCAAACAAAGGGGGACAGCAGAGGGCAGCAAGGGACTAGCTCCCTTAAGGTTTACTATACTAATAGCAGGAGTGTTAGAAATAAGATAGATGAGCTAAGATTAATTGCAAGTGCAGGAAACATAGATATTATTGCTATAACAGAGACCTGGCTCAATCTGAAAGATACAGAGATGCCCTCTGAATGTCACATACAAGGCTATAAATTATTCCACACTGACAGGGTCAACAGGAAAGGTGGTGGAGTAGCGATGTATGTCAGAGACAATTTAAATTGTTGTGTTAGACAAGATATTAAATTAGAAGCGTCAGCCACTGAATCTGTTTGGTTACAGCTTCTCGAGGGCCGAGAAAAACTAATTTTGGGTGTGATTTACAGGGCCCCAAATCTTGATAGGGAGTGCAGTAAACTTCTATGGGACGAAATTCGTAAGGCATCTACATACGAAAATGTTGTGCTAATGGGAGATTTCAACTATAGACAGATTGACTGGAGCAATTTGACAGGAAATTTAGAGTCGGGTGACTTTCTTGATACGATCCAGGATTGTTTTTTAAAACAGTTTGTGACAGAGCCAACTAGGGGAAATAACCTCCTTGACTTGGTTCTTGCCAGTAGGGAAACACTAATTAATAATCTTGAGGTTAATGATGAGCTTGGGGAGAGTGATCACAAATCACTCAGTTTTAACATATCATGGAATTCCCCTAATAATGGCAATCAAGTCTCCGTCCCTGACTTTCGCTTGGCTGATTTCATAGGACTGAAAAATTACTTAGGTGGGCTGAACTGGAATGACCTGACTAGGGGTCAGGTAGGTGGTGATGGTTGCCGATATGATGCTTTCCAGGGCATAGTTCTAGCTGCTCAGTCAAATTATGTTCCAAATAGGGAAATCAGATCAAACAAAAATGATCCTAAATGGATGAACAATAGATTAAAATATCTGATTGGTCAAAAGAGAGGCATATATAGGCAAATCAAAAGAGGAGAGGGGCAATTAAGAAATCGATATATTCAGTTAAAGAGAGAAATAAAAAAGGGAATTAGAAAAGCAAAAAGAGATTATGAGGTTAAAGTTGCAAGAGAATCGAAGACTAACCCAAAAGGATTCTTTCAGGTATACAGAAGTAAGATCAGGGACAAGATAGGCCCACTCAAAAGTTCCTCGGGTCAGCTCACTGACAGTGATAAGGAAATGTGTAGAATTTTTAACACATACTTCCTCTCAGTTTTTACACAGGAGGATACCAGCGATATTCCAGTAATGATAAATTATGTAGAACAGGACGATAATAAACTGTGCACTATTAGGGTCACAAGTGACATGGTCCTTAGGCAAATAGATAAATTAAAACCTAACAAATCCCCAGGCCCTGATGAACTGTATGCAAGGGTTCTAAAGGAATGTAAAGAGGAGCTTAGCACACCTTTGGCTAATCTTTTCAACATATCACTACAAACTGGCATGGTGCCAGATAAGTGGAAAATGGCAAATGTGATACCTATTTTCAAAACAGGTGACAGGTCCTTAGCTTCGAACTATAGACCAATAAGCCTAACCTCCATAGTGGGAAAATTTATGGAATCAATAATTGCCGAGGCAGTTCGTAGCCACCTTGAAAAGCATAAATTAATCAACGAATCTCAGCATGGTTTTACAAAGGGGCGTTCCTGCCTTACGAATTTATTAACTTTTTTCACTAAGGTATTTGAGGAGGTAGATCATGGTAATGAATATGATATTGTGTATATGGACTTCAGTAAGGCTTTTGACAGGGTCCCACATCAGAGACTATTGAGGAAAATTAAAGCACATGGAATAGGAGGAGAAATTTTTTCCTGGATAGAGGCATGGTTGACAAATAGGCAGCAGAGAGTTTGCATAAATGGGGAGAAATCAGAGTGGGGAAGCGTCACGAGCGGTGTTCCACAGGGGTCAGTGTTGGGCCCCCTGCTGTTCACAATCTACATAAACGACATAGATGAGGGCATAAAGAGCGACATCGGCAAGTTTGCCGATGACACCAAAATAGGCCGTCGAATTCATTCTGACGAGGACATTCGAGCACTCCAGGAAGATTTGAATAGACTGATGCAGTGGTCGGAGAAGTGGCAGATGCAGTTTAATATAGACAAATGCAAAGTTCTAAATGTTGGACAGGACAATAACCATGCCACATATAAAATAAATAATGTAGATCTTAATATTACGGATTGCGAAAAAGATTTAGGAGTTCTGGTTAGCAGTAATCTGAAACCAAGACAACAGTGCATAAGTGTTCGCAATAAAGCTAATAGAATCCTTGGCTTCATATCAAGAAGCATAAATAATAGGAGTCCTCAGGTTGTTCTTCAACTCTATACATCCTTGGTTAGGCCTCATTTAGATTATGCTGCACAGTTTTGGTCACCGTATTACAGAATGGATATAAATTCTCTGGAAAATGTACAAAGGAGGATGACAAAGATGATCCCATGTATCAGAAACCTTCCCTATGAGGATAGACTAAGGGCCCTGAAACTGCACTCTCTAGAAAGACGTAGAATTAGGGGGGATATGATTGAGGTTTATAAGTGGAAGACAGGAATAAATAAAGGGGATGTAAATAGTGTGCTGAAAATATCTAGCCTAGACAGGACTCGCAGCAATGGTTTTAAGTTGGAAAAATTCAGATTCAGGAGGGATATAGGAAAGTACTGGTTTGGTAATAGAGTTGTGGATGAGTGGAACAAACTCCCAAGTACCGTTATAGAGGCCAGAACGTTGTGTAGCTTTAAAAATAGGTTGGATAAATACATGAGTAGATGTGGGTGGGTGTGAGTTAGACCTGATAGCTTGTGCTAACAGGTCGGTTGCCGTGTTCCTCCCTTAAGTCAATGTGACCTGACCTGACTAGGTTTGGTGCATTGGCTTAGGCCGGTAGGGACTTGGACCTGCCTCGCATGGGCCAGTAGGCCTTCTGCAGTGTTCCTTCGTTCTTATGTTCTTATGTTCTTAAGACATACAAAACCAATTATACACCATAAGGCACTTGTACTCTCAAAAATCAATACCGATGTACACTACCATGGGTTAAGGCTGTCGAAATTTTAATCCGATAATGTAAGGAATTGTAGATGAATGGTTCAGAGAACCGACATGTTGATAAATTAGACACATGTGCAACTCTTGGGTATCTTTATTGAGGAAACGTTTCGCCACACAGTGACTTCATCAGTCCATGACTGCTGCACCTCTCCTGCCTACGGTTTATAAGCTCCTCCGCACGTATGGCGTATTCTATTCGAGATTGATGGACTGACAACATCGACTCAAGGTTGAGGGACTGATTACCTCATTCTCCTCCTGTTCTTCAAGATTCTTCTTTGTATGGACTGATGAAGCCACTGTGTGGCGAAACGTTTCCTCAATAAAGATACCCAAGAGTTGCACATGTGTCTAATTTATCAATGTAAGGAATATACGGAACATCGACTGCCGCATGGATTCAAACGGTTGAATTATTCAATGTGCTAATATCCTTCAAATTGTACCGGAGCGCAGGCGAGGGACTGGCTCCATATTTTTACACTAAAATTGCTTATGTGAATGAGAGGTATTGCAGACAGCAAAATGCGTCTATGGGAAGCTAGAGTTCAAGAAGAACACAAAAAATAATTTGATAGTCATGAAGGTCCAAAACTCTCTACGTCCCTTCATCAAAAATAAGGCTGTCTGAAGGATAGTTGAATTTTATTTTCGGGGGCCAATGCCCCCGCGACCTGGTCCTAGACCAGGTCTTCTAGTGAAACTTAAGATACACTAAATATCTTCAAGAGGAACCGTGACACATTCCTGATAAATCAAGTCATGGTGCTTACTTCGAAATGCATGCATCAAGCACCAACATAAGCTGAAGGAACTGAACCTCACGACCTTGGTTGAGAGGGGGATAAGGGCAGACAAAATCCTAAGAACTGATAGGACAGATAAAGACTGACTGTTTGAGGAAGAAAACAGGGGGAAGCTGGTCACAGATGAACCATACGGATGTAGAGTAGTATTTCTTATGTCTCAGACAGTGGTTGATGGAAACTCAATACACAGCCTCAAGAACATATATGACAAGGGGTGAGAAATCAGTGATAACCATTTAAGTAGGCTAGGAAGCAGAGCCAGGAGCCGAGACTCGAACCCCGTAAGCACAACCCGGTGAGTACTTGAGTAATGCGGTATAAGACAAGTATCATGATAGCAGTCAGTATTGTATACCATTAATATAATGACAGGTGTGTACTGGTCAGACTATCAAACACAACCGTGCCTCTGGGGCGATGATCCCCGCAAGCACCATGTAACCTTCAGGCTATTTGTGAATATAAGGTCAAGGATGAGTTCCAGTCTGATCAGATCCACTCTTTGCTGGTTTAAGAGAAATTTGTCACTGAGGCTTAATAATTTACATTTAACTGGTTATGTTTCAAACATAGACCGCTAAGAAACACATTATTGGAGACAGAGTTTAAAAGTTTTTGTTTCCATGGCAGTGTTGGATTTTCCCAAGCTGAGCTTTAAGCTGCTGGGCATTTACAACTGGTGGTTGTTATACAAAAGCAAGTTATTTGCGAGCAAACCTAATCCACCGTGATATGCCAACATGGTGTTTATTGTTGAGACGCTTCGCCTACACAGTAGGCTTCTTCAGTCAAATACAGAGGCAGCAGGTGTAGTAGTGAAATGAAGATGATGTAATCAGTCCATCAGTCTTGGAGAAATAGTGTTTGAGGTAATCAGTCCCTCAGTCTGGAGATGAATTCAGCACCATGGAGATGTCCTGCAGACTACGGTGCTTTTCACCAACTCCAAGGCTGAGGGACTGATTACCTCATCTTTGCATATATTTCTACAATCTTCACGTTATGGCCTTGTATTGTACTGATAAAGCCACTGGTTGGCGAAACGTCTACACATAAATATACCCAGATGTTACATATGTGTCTAATTCCTCATCAAGTGGTGTACAAAAATAAAGTAAATAAGTGCTAGATCAACCAGCTTATTGTCACTGTAATAATTTTGGTAGACTTACCGACAATATGTTAGGTAAAAGGACATATGTGCAACTAATGCGACGTTTTATTGTGGCAACGTTTCGCTCTCCAGGAGCTTTGTCAAACCTTGTATTGTTGATAATGACTTGACAAAACACCTGGAGAGCGAAACGTTGCCTCAATAAAAATGTCGCACTAGCTGCGGCAACATGTGGATGATTGAGGTTTCGCTCAACGTCAACTACTCCATGTTTCTTATTTTTCTCCAAAACCGTATTTTTCTTTACGTCATTTTACGCAGTAACCGAAGAAAAACAGGAAACGTGGAATGTTTAACGTGTATCACTCTTGGTGGGAGAATGAGCCAGCTCAGATTATGATGAAGCCAATGGCAAGATGTTGACAGTGGGAGAGAGAAATGCAGTGGAGTCCCTTATTTGTACAAAGTTTCACCCAACACTGGAAGTTATCAAGTGTTGGGTGAAACGCTGTATAAATAAAGCTGCAACTTAAGGGTTAACAAGGACGTCTGGCCTCAGGACACACTGCGAGGGTAGCACATTCGATACCGGTTACACTCACGTACGTATACTAGTTTTTATTCCAAAATTATTAAATGGTACAGTTGTTCAAATTTGTCCTCGTTTCAAGAGTAGGCATCGTCGGACCAAAGATAAAAATCAGTAAAATCATAGTTAAGAAGCGGGGTCAGGAGCTACGACCTGACCCGGGAAAACATATAGCGAGAGAGTGCTGTCCCGCGGCGCAGGTGGCTCAGGGTGCACCGGGTCGTGAAGGTCTCTCTCACTTGCTAGGAGAAAGCAAATGTTAGCGCGGTCGTGACGAAAATCAAGGGGAAAAAATAGGAGAAAGCAAGGTAATGTAGGTGAACAAAGGGAGGAGAAAGGATCTGTGCAGCAGACACAGACTATTCTGCTGCTTCTCAGCACACAGAAGAATGCGAGATTGCCACGAACACTGACCAGTTTCTGCGATAAATACACACCTGAACGAACACTACATAACAGCAAGTAGGGTCGAGTCAACTAAAAAGGTTGGGCTTGCAGCTGTGTCTAGATCCCCTGGAAGACAACTCTGCGAGCATAGCTTGGCTAGTGTCCGCACGGATGGCACGCTCGCAGCTGTCCCGCTCTTGGTTATCTCACCTTCATTGTTAAGAAACGAAAAGAATGTATAAAAACACTTCGCCGGTTTGATTTTAATTCAACTCTCAGCAAGTGACCTTGACCTCTGAACCTGTGACTCAAAAGGTAAACAAGCTTATATGAAAATGGCATACAATACTGACAGGTTGATTCACGAAATCGTAATGACACGACTGCAAACAAACCATACCACGGGTGGAACGGTTTATCGACAGGTTGATAAGACACATGTGGAACAGTTATTCATCTTTATTCCGAAAAGTTTCGCCTACACATAGTAGAATTTTTCTAAACACTACAGCTTAGCTCATGAGGAACTTGTCAGGTTCTCTCTTAAACATAACATGGTATATACTGAAAGTAAATAGCATGATGTACGACAAGATGTGGAAAAAAAAAAACATTTAAAGGAAACGTTTCGCTACGAGTAGTTTCTCCGGTCCTAATGGTTTCAGAAACCACTCACGGCGAAACGTTTCCTGTAATGCGTGTCCTGAACTTTACATAAATGTGTTTCCACAGGAGATATATTGTTAATTCCTTTACACTTAATGGGAGGACACAGAACAGCTGTAAACACATCATGTTTACCAAGTTATTAATCAAGTGTACTAACTTCACCTTGCTTTTTCTGTGGGGAAAATTATGATACCTCTTCCTTGCTTTCTCTCCAGGAAATACATGAAGGATTTTAATCGATTCAAATAATTTAGGCGCCTAAACTAATAGGGGCAGTGAAACTTTTCTGCATATTCTGCATCTCCGCAGTTTCACCTGTCGTGAATGTGAATGTTAGTACGTGTCAATATCCCGGTCTAGAAAATACAATGTTTTAGTGATAATAGTAAGTAGGCTTCTCCATTCTTGTGTTCCAGCCATTCTTGTTATCCAGTCACCTCACACTGTATTTTCATCTTATGATCTTACCACATCTCTCCTCTATTTTCTTTTATGCTCTCTTCCAATTTTTATTTCTTATTTTTTTTCCTTTGTTGAATTTTATCCTCGTTTGACGTCAAAATATTTTCTGTAGCTCACTGGAAGACCTAGTTTACATAAGCTTCGAACTGCTGTGCTCTCGATGGACGCCTGCGAAAGATATTATGATTTATATCTTTGTGTATGTCAGATATGACTATTAAAGAACTGCTCTGAGATCTGTACCTTCAAGTACCCTTTGGTATTTTTACCAAAATACTTATTTTAGTATAGCATATACCAGTGCTTATAATTCTATTGTATTTTTTACACACAGTAATATACAGGATGTCAGCGATGTTTTTCAGAATTAAAAAATCTATTACAATAAGGTAAAAGATATGCAAATATTACACTTATCTGTACACGGTAGCATAATTATGGTTACATGACATTCCCAGGCAGATGGACTGGGGGTGATGACCTTACTAAATCCCCTCACCCTCCTTCCGACGATCCCCTGGTTGATCTGGCACCTGGTGAAGATACTTGTCCGGTTTCCTCTTGAAGGCTTCTACACTTGTCCCAGCCGTGTTTCTGATGTCTTCTGGTAAGATGTTGAACAGTCTGGGACCCCGGATGTTGATACAGTGTTCCCTTATTGTCTCCAGCACACCCCTGCTCCTCACTGGGTTTATTTTACACTTCCTCCCATATCTCTCACTCCAGTATGTTGTTATGGCAGTGTGCAGATTTGGGACCAAGTCCTCGAGTACTTTCCAGGTATATATTATCATGTATCTCTCTCTCCTCCGCTCCAATAAGTACATGTTCAAGACTTGAAGGCGTTCCCAGTAATTTAGGTGCTTTACTGGCTCAATGTGAGCTGTAAATGTTTTCTATATTTGTTCCAGCTCTGATATTCCTCCTGCTTTGAACGGGGCTGTCAGCACTGAGCAATATTCTAAATGAGGGAGTACTAGCGATTTGAAGAGTGTCACCATCGGAATTATTTCCCTTGTTTTAAAAGTTCTCAATACCCACTCCGTCATTTTCCTGGCTGTTGTGATCTTTGTAGACCAAAATGAAGATGGAAAGTGGAATATACTGTATATCTGATTTGTTACAGGTAACCAGAGGTGCATATGCTGAGGTTGCAGACATGAAACAAATATGAAGCTTGTAGATCAATGGTTCAGAGAACCGGCACGTTGATAAATTAGACACATGTGCAACTCTTGGGTATCTTTATTGAGGAAACGTTTCGCCACACAGTGGCTTCATCAGTCCATACAAAGGAGAAACTTGAAGAACAGGAGGAGAATGAGGTAACCAGTCCCTCAGCCTGGAGTCGATGTGGTTAGTCCATCAATCTTGAATATTCTATTCAAGATTGATGGACTGATGAAGCCACTGTGTGGCGAAGTTTCCTCAATAAAGATACCCAAGAGTTGCACATGTGTCTAATTTATCAAATATGAAGCTGTGTAAAACTATTAGTTCAATTTTAACAAGTAGAAAAATTACATCTTCAAACCTTTTACCATTGTGGTACACGTACATTTCCACAACCTTATTAACTACTACTGGCCCGTCCCTCGGGTATGACTTACTTCCACTGGGGAATCCCACCTACCAGTGACAATGTCTTCGTCTGCTACACGTCCCTCATTTGACGCCTGTATATAAGCGCCAGTCTTTATGCCTGTACTTCAGACTCTTCAAGACTATGTACTCTCATCTTTTGTATATAGTTCTAGTCTTCCAATTATGTCCTGGAATTTGTATTGATAAAGCCACTGGATGGCGAAACAGCTACAATAAAGATACCCAGATGTTTCAAATGTGTCTAATTCTTCATCTCTTACCATTTTAAAGGGCTTGGTCGACCTTGTACACGGGTTTGTTTAAAATCATGAATGCGTGTTTTTCCACACAATAAAACGTCAATTATGCTATTTACATGCACACTATTTAAACTTCAAAATAATTTAAGGCAAAAAAGATGCCTCAGAACCCCTCCCTCTCACATAAGTGAGAGGGGATGCATTTGAGTGGGACTTGCACAGGATCTGTTAGTAGGGTTATCAAAAGTAATTCCTTGGGTACCCTTCAGAATAAGTTAGACAAATACTTCTGTTAGAGGGTTTGGATTTGAGAATGACCTACACACACACACACACACACACACACACACACACACACACACACACACACACACACACACACACACACACACACACACACACACGAGGTTAAAGTAAATCAACCTGACGACATTGGAAGACAGGAGGGATAGGGGAGGGGACATGACAACGACATATAAAATACTGAGAGGAATTAACAAGGTGTATAGAGACAGAATGTTTCAGAGATGGGACACAGCAACAAGGGGTCACAAATGGAAGCTGAAAACTTTGACGAGTCACAGGAATATTAGGAAGTATTTCTTCAGTCATAGAGTTTGTCAGGAAGTGGAACAATTTGGAAAGTAATGTAAGCGGAGGCAGGATCCATACATAACTTTAAGAAGAGGTACGATAAAGCTCAAGGAGCAGAGTGTGGGCCTAGTAGCGACCAGCGAAGAGGCGAAGCCAGGAGCTGTGAATCGACCCTTTAACCACAAATAGGTAAGTAAAATCGTATTGGTAATAAACATTAGTTACAAAAAAAAATTTAAGTGTATTTTTGCATATTTAAGCATAAAAAGAGAATAAGATACAAATAATAAAATAAGCCATGATACGTCAAGGTTGTATCAATCTTCATGACCTACCTCCACTGCATATAATATAGTGCTTACCTCAATCACTGTAGAAATATATAAACCAAGTGGTACAAAAGTATGTAAAATTATTCAGAATATATCAGTACAAGTGCACCATTTTCACCGCGACCAACACCACACCGCAACAAACACTGCTGGCGTCAACATTATCATTGCTAATATACCATTACCATCACTAAAACCTCTCATACACCATACATACTACAAAGGCAAGAAAGTGGGTAAGTGGAGGTGTATTTATTTATTCACACACACACACGTACTAACAAATATATGTACCGCACAAAACTACCGTCAAAAGGTCCAGCTGGCAAGAGGCCACTAATCACTAGATTCAGGTTTAAAAATTAATACGTCCATCAGAAAATAATAGAAAATAATGATCAGAAACCTTATTAAATGTCTTCAAGAAGGAACTAAGAAGTTCAAAAAAGAAAGTTCTTGATGAGCCAGGTTGTTGATGCTCACACTGAACTGCGTGTAGGGAGCACCAACACTGACCAGCCTGTTAATAGGGAGGCCTGGTTTAGCACTGGGCTACGGGGAAGATAAAATCTCCAAGACCACCTTCGGGTAACTAGATCATTAGTATTTATGAATGCCAGTAATTGTCCTTTAAATTTTTGATGTTTTAAAATACAATCACTACACAAGATTATGTAATAAAGTTGGTAGAATTACCGACAATATGTAAAGTAAAAGGACACAAGTGCAACTAATGTGACATTTATTATGGCAACGTTTCGCTCTCCAGGAGCTTTATCAAGCCATGGCTTGATAAAGCTCCTGGAGAGCGAAACGTTGCCATAATAAATGTCACATTAGTTGCACTTGTGTCCTTTTACTTTACACACAAGATTATGTTTGCACTCGGGGGGGTTGATGAAATAAATTCAAAATTATTGCTTAGTCGGTATCTCCATAAATAAAGTTTAAATTTCCTTTTATTACTGTTCAAAAACATTTTTTTAGAGAACAGATATCTAGGGTTTGTTTTGTGTTCCACATTTTGTTAATGACCTATTTAATGAAAGTGGTGGTGTTGACGACACTCAAGTCTAACCTAGGCACAACACCTCAACAGATACCTTGACACCTACGCCCTCACGACTACCTGAAACACCCACGTCTCTCCTCACGGTATCTACACGCTCTGACTGCCTGCTTTATAAATCTGTACTTGGTAGGTACAGATTTGAATATCAAAATGGTATTGTATACCATTTTGATATTCAAATCTGTACTTGTTTACTTGTTAACCATGTTACTTATGATTGGCCTGTGAACGGTTTCCATTGGCTTTCTACTATATCTGCCCGGTCTGATTATCCCCACACATGTCTACCTCAAATTAAACTGTGCTTTCTCCCCACACTCCCACCTGTCAATACTTTCATCAAACCCACCTCTGCCTTGTCCCAAACCCACACCTGTCACTGCCTCCCTACACACAATGGCTGTTTCCTACACCCACATATCCACATCTACCCACACGAGTGCATTTTCCCCACACCCACATCTCACGCCAAACCACTTTCACCTGTCAGTGACCACACCCTCCCGGGTAGTAATATGAAGTTGGAGACCTATCAAAGGGAAGAGGAGGAGGCGGAGGAAGGGGAGGGGGGTTACGGAGTGGTCGAGGTGAACTGGTCCATCTGGTGATACACAACGCTTCTTGACGTGTTCCCCTCTCTCACACATCCCTCCCCCCATCTACTACCTTGCTCACCCCCCTCACCTGTAATAACCTGCACAGAGCACTTTGCTCAAGACGAAGCTGTCGTGTCTACGTAGAATTATGTGCAGAGAGCACCAATAACCTGACTGATCAGAAAGTCAACCAAAAGGCGATGATCCCCAGACCTATCAACTGGCAGGCACCAATTATTACATCTTATTTACCTGCTGATGACCCCGGGGACCATTTCCCAATAGTATTCATTACCGACCTGATGATGAATTAGACACATGTGGCGTTAGGAGGGATTTTTGATAGAGTGATGGTAGCAAAGGAAACAACAGTGTCCAGTAGCTCGACTGGTCACACACTCACCTCACACACTGAGGTCCGGGGGTCGATCCCTGGTACGAGTGAAAACATTAGGACAAGTTTTCTTAAGACACCTGCTGTCCCTGTTCACCTATCAGTAAAATGTGTACCTGGGTGTTAGCCGACCGGTATGGGTCGCATCTCAGATAAGACTGACCTAATTTGCCCGAAATGTTCTGCATAACAAGCTGCTTTCTACATAGTAGTATGTCAGCTAGGCCTGTATACATTGTATGTGTACTTGCAGAAATAAATATTATTATTACTTATGAAGTGTATACTGGTAAGCCTGTGTGAATCTGAGACAGAGGCCTGTGAGAGACGGCCCATGTACGGGGGGGGGGAGGTCACATGACTAGAGCCTTGGCCAGGGAGCCTGCCTGTAAATATTACTAGGAAATATGTATACATGAATTAGACACATGTGCAACTGTCAACAGTTGTGTCTAATTCATCACTATGCGGCCCAGTCTAAAACCTGGTTAGTCCTGGTTATTCATGTTGTCGGGGTTCACGACATGCCGTCTGGTGCTTGCCTGGTCAACCAGGCTGTTGCTGCTGGAGGCCCACTGCCCCACATATCCATCACAGCCTGGTTGATCTGGCACCTGGTGAAGATACTTGTCCAGTTTCCTCTTGAAGGCTTCTACACTTGTCCCAGCCGTGTTTCTGATATCTTCTGGTAAGATGTTGAAAAGTCTGGGACCCCAGATGTTGATAGTGTTCCCTTATTGTCTCCACCGCAACCCTGCTCCTCACTGGGTTTATTTTACACTTCCTCCCATATCTCTCACAACGGTATGTTGTTATGGCAGTGTGCAGATTTGAGACCAGGCCCTCGACTAATTTCCAGGTATATATTATCATGTATCTCTCCTCCGCTCCAATAAGTACATATTCAAGACTTGAAGGAGTTCCAAATAATTTAGGTGCTTTACTGGCTCAATGTGAGCCGTAAACGTTTTCTGCATTTGTTCCAGCTCTGATATTTCTCCTGCTTTCAGCGGCAATATTTTAAGTGAGGGAGCACTAGCGATTTGAGGAGTGTCACCATCGGTATTATTTCCCTTGTTTTGAAAGTTCTCAATACCCACTCCGTCATCTTCCTGGCTGTCGTGATCTCTGTCTTGTTATGGTCTTTAAAAGAAAGGTCCGCTGACATAATTATTCCCAGGTCTTTTACGTGAAGGATACCTGAAGTATGTGATGAAAATGGCTTTGAAAACCGATAAGGCGATGAATGAGACACTTGTGCAACATTTGAGAATCTTTATTGAAGAAATGTTTCGCCAGTCAGTGGTTTCTTCAGTCTTCAGTTATTCACTGTACTGGACTGAAGTCACTGGCTGGCCAAACGTTTCACCGATAAAGATTCCCAAATGTAACACAAGTCTCTCATTCTTCTACCTGAAGGATGTTTTCGGGAATTAACGTACCCGCAGCCTGGTCCTACATCTGGTCTCCTAGTGAGTCAGGCCTGATCGACCAGGCTGTTACATCTGGCCACGTGCAGTCCAACATATGAACCACAGCCCCGGTGGTTAAGAACTGAATTGAGGAACTTGTCCAGTTCCCTCTTGACAGCCAGCCAGAGGTTTATTGGTAATTCCCCTCATGCACGAAGGGAGGGAGGGAGAGAGGGAAGGCATTGAAAAGTCGGGGACCCCCGACACTTGAGTTCTCTTAATAAGCTTACAAAAACCGACCGCGACACACATGCAAAGAAACTCCAACCTGCACGAGTAACACTGGTGGTCTACCTACCTGGAATGCTCCGAGGGTCAACGTTCTTGTGGCGCTGATTAACCAGGCTGTGATGCTAGCTGTACGAAATCCAACGTATGCATCACAGCCGGACTAATCAGGAACTGCCATGAGGAATTTAATACTTTCTCACTCAAGACAACCAGGAGTCTGTTGGTTATCCCCTTATGTATGATAGAAGGATGTTGAACACTCTTAGGCTTCTTAAACTTATTGTGTTATCAGTGTATTCATGGCACCCTTCTTTTCACTGGGGAATATTATTACAGTCTACTGAACCTCTTGCTTTTGTAGGGAGTGACTTAAGAACATAACGAAGGAGCACTACTGAGGGCCTACTGGCCCATGCGAGGCAGGTCCAACTCACACCCACTCACAGATTTATCTAACCTATTTTTAAAACTACACAAGGTTTTAGCTTCAATAATTTGTGCTGACCTGGAACCAGTTCCTCTGGAATTTTCCAGGTGTAAAATGTAATTTACCTTTCTCGCTTGCATTCCAAGGAGTACAGGTGAAGGTAAAAATTTGTCAATTTATTAAAATTATTAATAAACTAGGAACTGTTGAATTCTGTGCAACAAGACAATTTATCTTCTGGTTGATTTGAAAAGCTACCAGTAATTTAGGTGTTTGAATTTATATATACATTAAAAGTTTTTTGTACATACTTAAAGTCTGCCATTTCACCAGCCTTAATTAATTAAAAGGGCTGTTAGTGTAGAACAATATTCCAGCCCAGAGGAACAAGTACCAGATAAAGCTGCATCCTGAGCATGCACCAACCCTCAGAACCATGATAAGTGGAGTTTCAACCCTGGCATGAGGGACGAAAATAAGGACAATAACATAAGAATGGAGGAACACTGCAGCAAGCCTACTGGCCCATGAATGAAACCATCACCGGATACATTAAAGAAGCACACCTAGCGATATAAAGGAAGAGGTAGTGAACATACTGGAAAGAAGTGAAACAGAAGAGTGCACATCGCTGAGGAAAGAAATGTTTTGTAGGAGAGGATAAGAGTGTAATGTAACGTAAAGAGCTCAAGTGAAAAGTCAACTGTGTGTGAGCACAAATAACAGGAATTCAATTCATCAGTGTAGACGCTGCTCATTACGACTTACTTTAAGCTGAGGACACACGCGAGTGAGATGAGGGTCTGCGCTGTTTGATCCACGACATTTCTACGGAAAAGGAAATATATATAATAGCATGAGAACAGTAGCCATGGCTATACCAAGGAACCTTTTACTCCATCCCCAATGTCTAAACTCAAGGGCGCTACCAACAACTGTTTAACTGATTAGGTCACCAACCAGGAGGCCTGGGCTGGAACCTGGCCGTGTGGAAAATAACTCCCGAAATCAACAAGTAGACAACAAGTAATAATCACCCCGTACGGTGTGGAGGGTTGTATCCTCGCAACCTGGCCGTCAGGCTTCCTGGTTGATTGCCTTTCAGCCAGGCTTTTGCCATTAGCTGCCCGCTAGCCTACACCGGCATCATCGCTGATAATGTCAACGCTATATAAGACGCCTTTACCGTGCCTTACATAGGAAACCTTAAGCGAAATATATAGAAAAACAGTGTCAGCCATTGTACATGAATGGTATATAATACCGACAAGATAAAGAATTAGACATGTGCAACATTTGGGTATCTTTATAGACGTTTCGCCTTCCAGCGGCGTTATCAGTACAATACAAATAGAGGAAATGGTATGGTGATACCGACAAGATGTGGAAAAAGACACTTATGTACAGTTAAGACACATGTGCAACATCTGGATATCTTTATTGTAGTAGACGTTTCGCCATCCAGTGGCTTTATCAATACAGATTCTAGGACATAATAGGAAGACAGTAGAACTATATACAAAAGATGAGGTAATCAGTCCCTCGGCCTTGGAGTTAGTGTTCACAGCATCGTGGTGGAGGAGAGTCTGGAGCAAAGGCAAGAAGACTGGCGCTTTTTATAGGCGTCAGTGAATGGGACGGGCAGCAGACGAGGGCAGTCACTGGTAGGTACACACTTATGTACAGTTCAGGACAAGAAGCCACTCGTGGCGAAACGTTTCCTTTAATAAATGTCCTGAACTGTACATAAGTGTCTTTTTCCACACAATACAAATACATTATGTGAAGAATGTAGAACTATATACATGCTTCACATCATGTCCCTGTATTGTACTGATAAAGCCACTGGACGACGAAGCGCCTACACATAGACACGCCCAGATGGTGCACGTGTGATTCTTCATCAGTGTCAGCCATTCCAACACCCCTCCCCCCTCCCTGCAATATAAGGGTAATTAGCAACAGACCCTTAAATGACTTTTAAAGAGGTAACTAGACAAGTCCTTCCTATCAGCCGGGTTGTAGTTGCTGAAGAGGAGTGCGTGTTGCTGCCACCATCTTGCCAGATTAACCAGGCTGTGATGGATATGTGGGGCTGGGGCTACCAGTAGCAACAGTCCGGTTGACCAGGCAAGCACCAGGCGAGCCTGGCCCATGGCCGGGCTTCGAGAGTAGAAAAACTCTCGAAATTCGTCAAAGGTAAAGGTATATCATCAAGCCATCAGAGATGTCTGAATCAGAACCTGGCAATGAAGACGACGAGCCTCCGGTACCTAAACAGGAAGATAGGTAGATGAATGAAAAGACTGAAACAGAGTTACTGAAGCAAAGGGTTAGACATATACATGTTTGGGAAAGTTAAGAATATATAAAACAGCAAAAAAATACATGTTGTGACAAGTTTAAAATAGGTCAGACAAATATATGTTTGGGAAAGTTTAAAGAGGTTAGACCAATACATGATTAAAAGGTTAGGTGCGAGGAGGAGCCACACAGCATAAGTCAGGCGTGCAGTTTACCTGGAGGGGGTTTCGGGGGTCAACGCCCCCGCGGCCCGGTCTGAGACCAGGCCTCATGGTAGATCAGGGTCTGATCAACCAGGCTGTTACTGCTGGCCTACTAAGTGTTCTTCTATCAACCCATGCTCAATTTCTATTTTTTTTTTTTACTGTCGCAGTCTGACCTGGGGCTAGGCTGATGATTGCTTGTTTCTCCAGGCTGTTGCTGTTAACAGCCCGCTGAACCACATATCTATCACAACCTAATTGATCTGGCAGTTGCTTTTTCGAAAATTTTTACACTTCTTCCGTAGTCTAAGACCAGGATGATGACACAGTGCTGGGTTCTCCCTGGTTCTGTTCTGAGCATCCTCCCATGTTCCTCCCTCAGTTACGTTATACGAGCGTAGTTGTGAGACTTGGCCCTCACATAAGAACATAAGAAAGAAGGAACAGTGCAACAGGCCTACTGACCCATGCGAAGCAGGTCCATACCATCCCCCGGCCTAGAACAATGACCACCTAGTCAGGTCACTGCCACTTAAGGAAGGATCACGGCACCGGACCTGGTAGCCTAAGCTAGTCAGGTCCAACTCACACCCACCCACACCCACTCGTAAGAACATAAGAACATAAGAAAGGAGGAACACTGCAGCAGGCCTTTTGGCCCATACTAGGCAGGTCCTTTACAATTCATCCCACTAACAAAACATTTCCCCTACCCAATTTTCAATGCTACCCAAGAAATAAGCTCTGATGTGCAAGTCCCACTCAAATCCAACCCCTCCCACTCATGGAAATAAATGGTATAAAATACCGACACAACGGAAATATAAACACAAATGCAGTATGTGTACGAATGGTATACAATACCGACAAAATGAGATTAAGACACATGTGCAACATCTGGGTATCTTTATTGTAGACGTTTCGCCATCCAGTGGCTTTATCAATACAAATTCTAGGACATAACTTGAAGACAGTAGAACTATGTACAGAAGATGAGGTAATCAGTCCCTCAACCTAGGAGTAGGTGCGAACAGCACCATAGTCGTGGAGATTCTGAAGCAGAAGAAAGGATCCTGGCGCTTATATAGTAACGTCAGGTGTAGCAGACGAGGGCATATTCACTGGTAGGCGGGATTCCCCAGTGGAAGTAGGTCCTTCCCAAAGAGATGGGTTAGTTGTAGTAGTAGTTGTAGTAGTAGTTGTCGTAGTCGTGAAGGCTATGTACATGTCCTCAGAATTAAGATTCCATGATGTTGCAGTGTCTGACAAGTTATGTCCTAGAATTTGTATTGATAAAGCCACTGGATGGCGAAACGTCTACAATAAAGATACCCAGATGTTGCACATGTGTCTTAATCTCACAAATGCAGTATAATGTGATCCTTTATTGACAACGTTTCACCCACACACATGTACTTATCCAACCTAAATTTGAAACTACCCAAAGTCCTAGCCTCAATAACCCAACTAGGTAGACTGTTCCACTCATCAACTACCCTATTTCCAAACCAATACTTTCCTATGTCCTTTCTAAATCTAAACTTATCTAATTTAAATCCATTACTGCGGGTTCTCTCTTGGAGAGATATCCTCAAGACCTTGTTAATATCCCCTTTATTAATACCTATCTTCCACTTATACACTTCGATCAGGTCTCCCCTCATTCTTCGTCATAAGGAAGATTTCTAATGCTATGTATTAATTTAGTCATCCTACGCTGAATGTTTTCTAACGAATTTATGTCCATTCTGTAATATGGAGACAAGAATTGAGCTGCATAATCTAGGTGAGGCCTTACTAATGATGTATAAAGCTGCAGTATAACCTCTGGACTTCTGTTGCTTACACTTCTTGATATAAATCCCAGTAATCTATTTGCCTTATTACGTACGCTTAGGCATTGCTGTCTTGGTTTAAGGTTGCTGCTCACCATAACCCCCAAGTTCTTTTCGCAATCTATATGGCTAAGTTCTACATTATTTAACTTATAAGTGCTAGGGTTATGGACACTCCCGAGCTTCAGAACCTTGCATTTATCTACATTGAACTGTATCTGCCACTTTTCTGACCAAGAATAGAGTTTGTCTAAATCCTCCTGAAGTTCCCTTACATCTACGTTTGAATCAATTATCCTACCTATCTTTGTGTCGTTAGGTAAGACACATATGCAACAGTTAGACAACTTTATTCCGAAATGTTTCGCCTACACAGTAGACTTCTTCAGTCGAATACAGAAAGTAGGAAGGAACAGTAGAGATGTGAAGACGATGTAATTTCTACTGTTCCTTCCTATTTTCTGTATTCGACTGAAGAAGCCTACTGTGTAGGCGAAATGTTTCGGAATAAAGTTGTCTAACTGTTGCATATGTGTCTTACCTAACAACCTGTCGGTATTGTATACCATTTTGATGTTCTATCTTTGTGTCATCGGCGAATTTGCTCATATCACTAGCAACACCCTCATCAAGATCATTGATATATACTATAAACAACAACGGGCCCAAGACTGATCCCTGTGGAACGCCACTTGTTACAGATCCCCACTCGGATTTAACCCCATTTATGGACACACACTGCTTCCTGTCTGTGAGCCATGACTCGACCCACGAGAGCACTTTTCCCCCAATGCCATGAGCTGCCACTTTCTTTAACAGTCTTTGGTGCGGAACTCTAAAATCTAAGTAAATAATATCAAATTCTTTATCGTGGTCAACAGCCTCAAAAGCTTTACTGAAGAAAGTTAATAAATTAGTTAGACAAGACCGGCCTCTTGTGAATCCATGCTGAGTATCATTAATCAAGCTATGCTTATCGAGATGGCTTCTTATAATCTCAGCTATAATTGACTCTAGTAATTTGCCTACAATTGAGGTCAGGCTTATCCAAACTATTTTTAAAACTACACAAGGTCTTAGCTTCTATGACTGTACTTGGGAGTTTATTCCACTCATCTACAACTCAACAACCTAAATCCTTTCTGCAATCAGTAGTATTAAGATCTACACTAGTCAGTTTATAAGTGGCATGGTTATTGTCCTGTCCAACATTTAGCACTTTGCATTTGTCTATATTAAACTGCATCTGCCACTTCTCCGACCACTGCATCAGTCTATTCAAATCATCCTGGAGTGCACTAATGTCCTCAATAGAATGAATTGGACGGCCTATTTTGGTGTCATCAGCAAATTTGCTTATGTCGCTACTTATTCCCTCATCTATATCGTTTATGTAAGTTGTGAACAACAAGGGGCCCAACACTGACACCTGTGGAACACCGCTTGTGACGTGCCCCCATTCCGATTTCTCCCCATTTATGCAAACTCTCTGCTGCCTATTTGTCAACCATGCCTCTACCCAGGAAAAAAATTCTCCTCCTATTCCGTGTGCCTTAAGTTTCCTCAAAAGTCTCTGAGATATCTATATCATATAAATGTATCACATTTCAAATACTCTGAGGCATTTCCAGTAGTTTAAAGACTAATAAATTTATGCGGGTGGTAAATGATCTATCTGTTCCAGCTTTGAACGGAGCCAAGATTACTGAAAATAATAGTATAAATGAGAGAACACAAATCATCTGAATAGTATGATAATTGCCATTATTTCTCTTTGCTTATTTATTATCAACCCTGTCATTTTTCTGGCCTTCGCAGCATTTGGCTTGTGTTCTTTAACTGGCAGACCACCTGACATTATACCCAATTTTTTTACATGTTCGGTTCGTTCAATGAGATGATCTTCCTGTGTTTCGTATCCAGTGCTCCTTTTTAAGTTCTTCTTTTTTTTATATCTGAGCTGATGGATTTTGTCAACAGAGAATCATATTTTCTACTGCCCACAGGAAAACTTTCATATGTATATTTTATGTATCGTCCACATGCGATAGGATATATTATATACTTCTTATGGGTTTCGAGAGCTTTCCTTATTCCATAAGCCCGGCCCTGGGACAGGCTTATTTGGTACTTGCCGGGTCAACCAGGCTGTTGCTGCTGGTGGCCCTCTGGATCACATATCCACCATCGCTTGGTTGATCTGGCACTTGGTACAGATATTTTGTTTCTATTTTATAAATGTATGTTTGCTATGAGGCTATAGATAAATGGTTCAGATAAACGGAAACGTTTCGCCAAACAGTGGCTTCCTCAGTCCAATACAAAGAAGAATGGTTGAGATAATCAGTCTCTCAACCTTAGAGTTAAAGAGAATCGTGGTCTTTCCTTTCCGTGACAACAGCCTGGTTTTAAAGCAATTTTAAACCCATCGCTTACTTATTACATTCTTTCACATTATCTTTCAATATTTAATGTGCTTATAGGCCTTCTCAGCGGAGAATATTTTACACATACCAGGATGCGGGGGACGGGGAAGGATGGATGATCCTCTTCGATAGAAGCTAATAATCCAGTGGCTAAGAATAAGGGGCGCTACGATACTGTCACTACGGTAACTTGTAACTTGTATGCAGTACTGTGACTACAATAACTTAAGATACGGTACTGTCACTACAAATAACTAAGATACGGTACTGTCACTACAAATAACTAAGATACGGTACTGTCACTACAGATAACTAAGATACGGTACTGTCACTACAAATAACTGAGATACGGTACTGTCACTACAAATAACTAAGATACGGTACTGCCACTACAAAATAACTAAGGTACGGTACTGTCACTACAAATAACTAAGATACGGTACTGTCACTACAAAATAACTAAGATACGGTACTGTCACTACAAAATAACTAAGATACGGTACTGTCGCTACAAAATAACTAAGATACGGTACTGTCACTACAAAATAACTAAGATACGATACTGTCACTACAAAATAACTAAGATACGGTACTGTCACTACAAAATAACTAAGATACGGTACTGTCACTACACATAACTAAGATACGGTACTGTCACTACAAATAACGTAGATACGGTACTGTCACTACGGTAACTTATATACAGTACTGTCACTACAAATAACTTAGCTACGGTACTGTCACTACAAATAACTAAGATACGGTACTGTCACTACAAATAACTAAGATACGGTACTGTCACTACAAATAACTAAGATACGGTACTGTCACTACAAATAACTAAGATACGGTACTGTCACTACAAATAACTTAGCTACGGTACTGTCGCTACAAATAACTAAGATACGGTACTGTCACTACAAATAACTAAGATACGGTACTGTCACTACAAATAACTAAGATACGGTACTGTCACTACAAATAACTAAGATACGGTACTGTCACTACAAATAACTAAGATACGGTACTGTCACTACAAATAACTAAGATACGGTACTGTCACTACAAATAACTAAGATACGGTACTGTCACTACAAATAACTTAGCTACGGTACTGTCGCTACAAATAACTAAGATACGGTACTGTCACTACAAATAACTAAGATACGGTACTGTCACTACAAATAACTAAGATACGGTACTGTCACTACAAATAACTAAGATACGGTACTGTCACTACAAATAACTTAGCTACGGTACTGTCACTACAAATAACTTAGCTACGGTACTGTCACTACAAATAACTTAGCTACGGTACTGTCACTACAAATAACTTAGCTACGGTACTGTCACTACAAATAACTTAGCTACGGTACTGTCACTACAAATAACTTAGCTACGGTACTGTCACTACAAATAACTTAGCTACGGTACTGTCACTACGGTAACTTATATACAGTACTGTCACTACAAATAACTTAGATACGATACCATCTTTACCAGACAAGTTGATGTATTTTAACTCTGACAGACATAAAGTAGCATCACATACATGGTAATTAAGTAGCAGCGCTGCTTATAAACTCACTAAAGAATCGTATCATCCCAGATGCCAAACTCTGCATAGTGAAAATTAAGACAATACACCTGTAACTTACCTGTGACTTTTGTGGGTAGGTATGCAAAAGTGACCTTGACCTTGTAGGCAGGTGTGCAAAAGTGACCTTGACCTTGTAGGCAGGTGTGCAAATATGATTTTTCAGGCAGGTGTGCAAATATGACCTTGTAGGCAGATGTGCAAACATGACCTTGTAGGTAGGTGTGCAAATATGACCTTGTAGGCAGGTGTGCAAACATGACCTTGTAGGTAGGTGTGCAAATATGACCTTGTAGGCAGATGTGCAAACATGACCTTGTAGGTAGGTGTGCAAATATGACCTTGTAGGCAGGTGTGCAAACATGACCTTGTAGGCAGGTGTGCAAACATGACCTTGTAGGCAGGTGTGCAAACATGACCTTGTAGACAGGTGTGCAAATATGACCTTGTAGACATGTGTGCAAATATGACCTTGTAGGCAGGTGTGCAAACATGACCTTGCAGGCAGGTGTGCAAACATGACCTTGTAGGCAGGTGTGCAAA
>NC_091365.1:3989531-4014531 GCF_038502225.1 Cherax quadricarinatus
ATATCAGCTTGGAGATCTGTTGTCCTCAGTGGATGCCACTCTCGTACAAATTCCAGTATCGTCTACTATGATTTATGATTCTGTTTATGTCGGAAATGAGATTGAAAAAGAGAACTGGAGAGAACAGTGGCACTACTACTGTACCTTGAGAAACAGCTTCACTCTAGCACCCTCTATTTTACTTTGCTCACTATTACTCTTTGGAATTATTTAGAAAGCTAAATATCCATTTGCCCATCTTCCAGTTATTCATTTTGGCCGCTTACGTACAATGTGTTGGACTGCGTGCCACTAGCACCAACAGCCTAGTTGATCATAGCATAGGAACACTTTGTCTGGGACTCGGCAGTAGGGCAGATATTACACAGATATTGTCAAAGACTTTTGCAAAAGTCTATGTAATCTACATCTGCATTTCGTTGTCTTCCGGTGCACCCAAACTCATGGTTTAGAAAGACACGTAAGCAAACACTATAACACATTTATTAGAAAACATTTCGGTCCTGGGACCTTGATCAGAAGGTCCCAGGACCGAAACGTTTTCTAATAAATATGTTATAGTGTTTGCTTACGTGTCTTTCTAAACCAACTTGTCGGTATTTATTACCAAGGTTTATACCACCCAAACTCATGCTATAATGATTCAACAACTGCGTGAGGCAGGAGTGGTCTGTTCTTAACTCGTGTTAACATAATATCCTGCTCTAAACCCATGTTAACATAGATTGTGCAATTAGTGTGAATCCATGTGTTTAGCAAACACGATTCTTAAAATCCTTTTAAAGGATCATAATATGATAGGTAGTGTTATCGGACTATACTTGACTGCTTTACTGCCACCTTTGTGGAGCGAGACTATAGTCGTAGTTTTAATATACTGTGGGGTGACTTCCGTATCTAGCTTCCGTCTTCATAGGATATTTAAGGCACGGGAGTGCTTTTTCCTACTCTGCCGTTCTTGATGAATATAAACTTAGATGAGTCTGGGCCTGGGGCAGAGTGCATGAACACAATATAAATTATTTCTTCAGGGTAGAGTGTGGTTAGGGTTATGCCAGGAATTATGGAGATGTCAGAAGTTTTGAGTCTCATTCATGAAGAATTTATCTGGATTGTCAGTCTTTATCTTTATTAATGGGTGAACAAGAATCGTATTATGTCCTTTGTATGTCAATATTAGTGCAAATTCCATCTCATTTAAGAATCCAATAACGAATGTGATTTTCGCCTTGGATTTGACACGAGCAAAATCCTATTGGGTTTCTTTCGGTTTAAATAACGAGGTTTTGCTCCTTCCGTCTCTTCTGGACTCTATGATGCATCATTCAGTTGTATCTCAATGTTTTCCGTCTCTCTAATCAGTATTTATTTTAGCAGGTGCGAGTTCTTTGAGAAGTCAAGTTCATTGTTTGTTTGTAGAGGGAGCTTCTCTGTGTCCAACTTGCCTTTTATTTTTTCTTAACGGTACAAGTCTGGAGCACACTTCTAGCACCTTTCAGGTGCTCCTCTCCAGACAATGGTTCAAATTCATGCTCCTCATATTATCCACCCAGCATATTTTACCAAGGTTATGGTAATTTCATCCCAGTTAATGTATTTACCGTCGAAATTGTATTTGGTGAATTCACCCTTACGACTGTGTTGGGCTGCTCAAGACCAGTGTACACGTGATAAACCTGTGACTGATTTCTAGAGCTTTTCTACCCTTGTAAGTTGGTCAGCTGTCAGGGTTTTCTGTTGATTGCTTAGTCAACCATTCTGTTACTGTTTGCAGTACGTTGGTTAGGTTAGGTAAGGCTCGTCTGGAAACAGGACAAGTGTTTCCTGACGCAGGTCTTAGTCAAGATGATAATCCGCCGTTGGAGCTTCTGGTCATCTAACCGAGACCTTCCGCTGGCTTACCGGTCCACCCCTCTGCAAATAATGGTTATAGTTATAACTATTTAGTGAGAACTGGCACCTGGCGTAGATAGTGATCCAGTTTCCTCTTGCAGATCTAAACTTTAGACTGTGATCCTTGTTTGCTGTATTCAGTACCATTATAATCCGTACCAGAGTCTCATTATTTGTGAATACAAAGTTATGGGTGTTTTCTAGTCTCGTCGGTTCCACTATTTGCTGGATCCTGGGGAATTTATCACAGCCTTAAAAGCTCCAGTGTGTGTTATCCAGTTTCCTCCTGAAACATTTTACAGGGTTAAACATTTTGAAGCTCGTATTCGCTGGCAGCAACAGGTACAGCTGCAGTGTGTAGAAGAGTATCAGAAGCTGTGACGCTCACTTAAACACACTTCCTCTAGAGTCCCCAGAGTGCGGGGATAACCACCAGACTTTCACTGCCACACTGAAGCATATCCCCCGTAGCTAAGCCCAGTAAACAACTTAAGAATATTTCCAAAGAAAGTCAGTGTCGTAATTTACTTATTTATAACAATAGCAACAACAAACGCTCATCATCATCCAGGTTTTACTTTTAGCCAATTAAAGTATTACGTAAAACGCCATACTATTTTATTATGCCTTCTCGTATTTCTACACTTTAACATTACTCTGCTTTATGTTACACACACACACACACACACACACACACACACACACACACACACACACACCAGATAACTGCTGCAGCATACGGGCGCCTGGCAAACCTACGGATAGCGTTCCGATACCTCAATAAGGAGTCGTTCAAGACACTGTATACCATTTACGTCAGGCCCATACTGGAGTATGCAGCACCAGTTTGGAATCCACACCTAGTCAAGCACGTCAAGAAATTAGAGAAAGTGCAAAGGTTTGCAACAAGACTAGTCCCAGAGCTACGGGGATTGTCGTACGAAGAAAGGTTGAGGGAAATCGGCCTGACGACACTGGAGGACAGGAGGGTCAGGGGAGACATGATAACGACATATAAAATACTGCGCAGAATAGACATGGTGGACAAAGACAGGATGTTCCAGAGATGGGACACATACACAAGAGGTCACAATTGGAAGTTGAAGACTCAGATGAATCAAAGGGATGTTAGGAAGTATTTCTTCAGTCATATAGTAGTCAAGTCGTGGAATAGTCTAGAAAGTGAAGTAGTGGAGGCGGGAACCATACATAGTTTTAAGGCGAGGTATGATAAAGCTCATGGAGCAGGGAGAGAGAGGACCTAGTAGCAATCAGTGAAGAGGCGGGGCCAGGAGCTATGACTCGACCCCTGCAACCACAAATAGGTGAGTACAAATAGGTGAGTACACACACACACACACACACACACACACACACACACACACACACACACACACACACAGAGGTAAATCTCTCAGCAGTAGCACCTCAAATACTGATGTACAGGTATATATTATTAGGAATCTCTCTCTCACTCAGAATATTCCAAGTATATACATATATGAGCATTTTCGGACGTTCCCGATAGTTTAAATGCTTTTTATCACTATGTGGGCAGTTAATGATTTCCAAACCTCTTCCAGCTCTGATATCTCTTCTTGTAATAATGTTGGTAGAAGTACCGACAGTATCTCAGTTAAAAAACACAAGTGCAAGTAATGAGAGTAAAACACTGCCACAATAAAATGTCACACATAAGTTGTACTTGCCTCCTTTTATCAAATATATTTCTCCTACCTTGAACAGAGCCGTCAACAATGAACAATACCCTAATGAAAGAGGACAAGTGGTTAAAACAATGTCACCACTGACAACTTTTTCTTGTTAAAGTTCTCATTATCCATCTGTGACCAGTGATATACCTGTAACCGATGTCGGGAATTTTCCTACTCCCGTAACCTGGCCATAGCCCAGACATGTCTGGTGCTTGCCTGATCAACCCGGCTGTCGTCATCGGCAGCCCGCTGACCTATATACCCATCACAGCCTGGTTGATTTGGCACTAGGCGGAGATACTGGTCGGGTTTCTTCTTGAAGATTTCACTTTCCTATCTTTTGCAAAACTTACCTTACTATGTTCTCTAAATGATAGGCCAGCTGACAGGTCTTTCACATGTTCCTTTCGTTCCATTAGGTAGTCCTTTCCTGCTTTCATTTAGTACCCCTTTCGAATTATTATTTTCATATCCGAGCAGTTCGAATTTGTCTCTATTGAACATCATGTTTTCTGCTGACACTAAAATATTTAGCTTACATCCTTCTGCAGTATTTCCGCATCTTCTACCGGCATAACTTTGATACTTATTTTTATATAGACTGCAACTGGTGAAGCAAAACTGTATCCAGCGTTTTTACCCACATCTGTGATGAGGCTGAGAAGCGCTAAAACAGCCAAGACCGTGTCATGGCCTATTAAGATTTTTACTTTCCTAAGACTATATTTTGTTTACTGTTTTGTGTTCTATTGGTCAGAAAATTTAATATCCACTTGCTTATTTCCCCTTTACACCACAGACCTCATGATCGCATTTCTCAAATGCAATTTCGAAAACATTTTAGACCTGTGACGTGTGGTCTGACCCAGGGCCAAGTAACATCTGCATTTTTTGAATCTCGATAATTTTCATACTCCCGGAGCCTGGCTTTGGGCCAGGCTTGTCTGGTGCCTGCCCGACCAACCAGACTCTTGCTGCTGGCGGCCCACTGGCCAACATATCCATCACAGCCTGGTTGATCTGGCACCTGATGGAGATGCTTGTCAAGTTTCCTCTTTAAAACTTATATCATTGTTCCAGCAGTGTTCCTGATATCTTCTGGCAAAATGTTAAAAAGTCTGGGACCATGGATATTGATACAATGTTCTCTTATTGTACCCACAGCACTCCTGTTTTTTTAATGGGTTTATTTTACATTTTCTCCCAGCTCTCTCATTCCGGCATGCTGTGGTAATGTGCTGTTCTGCTGTAGATTCGCCCATCCCGGGCCTTTTCCAAGAGGTAGCCCGGCCTTGGCTCCCTGTCGAAGGAGTGTCTCAGACCAAGTTTTGCCATGGGAGGAGGTACGTCTGGGACCAGTTGTCCCCAGGCCTAGCCTCCCCATTCCCCGCCCCCACGGGGCTCAGAGGGAGAAACTAGGCACCTTGGGCTGCCACAAACCCCGCCCACACTGGGCTCGAAGGGTGTGGCAGCTGCATAGCAGCAGACGATGTCAGGAGATGCAAAGGCAGCAAACACTACAGGATCCTTTTGGAGTCACACCCCAGCTTTGGGCATTAAGCCCGAGCGCTGGGGAAGCTCAAGAATGCCTCTTGCTGTGCGTGTTGCTGCTGCTACTACTACACTTGTCCGTTGCACTCTGGCAATGTGCGTACTTTCCAAGTATACATTATCACGTCTCTCTCCTCCGCTCCAGGCAATACATATAATTTTGCCACAATGATATTGTAGTTGTGTATGATCTTCTCGCTTTAAATCCATCGTGGTTTGAGTTGTGCAAGGTCATAATTTTCCAAAACGTTATAATTTGGCAACTCGTCACCCAGTGAAGGACTTCGATGATGTATAATGTTAGACAGCGATCTACTGCCCCCTCTGTGCACAGGAGCTGTGTGTGCACTTGTTTAATGCCTCTGGGCTCTCACCTATAGAGGTGTTGAGTGGTGTGTATGTGTGTAGTAGTAGTAGTAGTAGTAGTAGTAGTAGTAGTAGTAGTAGTAGTAGTAGTAGTAATAGTAGTAATAGTAGTAGTAGTAGTAGTAGTAATAGTAATAGTAATAGTAGTAGTAGTAGTAGTAGTAGTAGTAGTAATAGCTACTCAGGAATTACTTGCGTGTAAAAGACGATAGAGATGACTACGCGGATCTCCGCCAGCCTGCCAGCTTCCACCCACAACTCACCTGAAATATAATAAATACGTTAAATAATACTCTTCCCAGCGTTAAAATATAAATTACATGTCTGTCTCGTAATTACAAAGCTGAGGATCGAGCCTCCACCACTTCTTGCGCTCAATAACAACCGAATATACAGCCTCACATAATATAAGCGTTCGATAGAAATTAATAGTTTTGCAAGATGTCAGCTTTAGTAGCTATAGTAGTATTATTATAGCGAGGGTCATGCAGCGCTTGGGACACTGAAGTTAATCAGATTTCGTCCACGGAAGGGGAGGTAACTCCCTTTTTTTAATCAAGAGTCCTTTACCAGCGTCAACACTGGTTTAGGTGGATTATTATAGTCATCAGACAGTTCAGCGAGTTTCTAAAAATGTTTAAAACTAGATTCAACAGTGTGGGAAAGAAGATCAGTAATTAATAAGTATCCTGAATGACGTTTCCGGGGATCAGTGCCCCCGCGGCCCAGTCCCAGACCAGGCCACCTAGAGGATCAATGCCTGATCAACCAGGTTGTTTCTGCTAGCAACATGCAGTCTAACCACAGCCCGACTGGTCAGGCACTGACATGCGTGCGCGCATACACACACAACCCCCCCCCCACACACCACAAATCACAACCACACCCACCGATATGCCTTTGTCATGTGCTAAATCAACCAGGCTGTGATGGTTAAATAGGCCAGCGGGCCGCTAACAGCAACAGTAGTTGAACAATCAACAAGAAAGCCCAACCAAAGGCCGGACTGCAAAGGCAGAAAGACCCTGGAAACCAGAAGCAGTGCTGTTTATACACGGTGGTAGTAACCCTAGAAGCAGTTTACACACGGTGGTAGTAACCCCAGAAGCAGTGCTGTTTACACACGGTGGTAGTAACCCCAGAAGCAGTGCTGTTTACACACGGTGGTAGTAACCCCAGAAGCAGTGCTGTTTACACACGGTGGTAGTAACCCCATAAGCAGTGAACTCCCCTCTTACTTGCCACAATACACACAACTACAACATAATATTTGAACGCGTTCATGACTCTTCAGCTTCATATAGAATTCTGCGAGCAGCAAGACGTTCTTACAGTGTAGCCCGCGGGTTATTTTAGTACTTTCATGGCCACAGATAACTGAATACACACCTGATGTGACTAAACCAGCAGAGACAACCCATCATAAATATTACATGTACACCTGATACACCTGTGACCGATTTTACCGTACCAGCCTGACCTTTGGCCAAGCTTCCTTGTTGTCTGTTCAATTAGGCAGTTGTTATTAGCGGCTTGCTGATCTCTACAGCCAAACTGATCTGACAATTAACAGACAGTGACCCAGTTTCTTCCTGGAAACCTCATTTGCTCCAAAAATATTTCCGACATCTGCTAGTAGCAGGTATAATAGTCTTGTGCTACAGATGTTAACACTTTTTGTTGTTTGTAGATGAATGGTTCAGAGAACCGACATGTTGATAAATTAGACACATGTGCAACTCTTGGGTATCTTTATTGAGGAAACGTTTCGCCACACAGTGGCTTCATCAGTCCATACAAAGGAGAATCTTGAAGAACAGGAGGAGAATGAGGTAATCAGTCCCTCAACCTTGAGTCGATGTGGTCAGTCCATCAATCTTGAGTGGCGCTATAAAAAGCTCCATCCTGTCACTTCTAAGAACATAAGAACATAAGAACGAAGGAACACTGCAGAAGGCCTACTGGCCCATGCGAGGCAGGTCCAAGTCCCTACCGGCCTAAGCCAATGCACCCAACCTAGTCAGGTCAGGTCACATTGACTTAAGGGAGGAACACGGCAACCGACCTGTTAGCACAAGCTATCAGGTCTAACTCACACCCACCCACATCTACTCATGTATTTATCCAACCTATTTTTAAAGCTACACAACGTTCTGGCCTCTATAACGGTACTTGGGAGTTTGTTCCACTCATCCACAACTCTATTACCAAACCAGTACTTTCCTATATCCCTCCTGAATCTGAATTTTTCCAACTTAAAACCATTGCTGCGAGTCCTGTCTAGGCTAGATATTTTCAGCACACTATTTACATCCCCTTTATTTATTCCTGTCTTCCACTTATAAACCTCAATCATATCCCCCCTAATTCTACGTCTTTCTAGAGAGTGCAGTTTCAGGGCCCTTAGTCTATCCTCATAGGGAAGGTTTCTGATACATGGGATCATCTTTGTCATCCTCCTTTGTACATTTTCCAGAGAATTTATATCCATTCTGTAATACGGTGACCAAAACTGTGCAGCATAATCTAAATGAGGCCTAACCAAGGATGTATAGAGTTGAAGAACAACCTGAGGACTCCTATTATTTATGCTTCTTGATATGAAGCCAAGGATTCTATTAGCTTTATTGCGAACACTTATGCACTGTTGTCTTGGTTTCAGATTACTGCTAACCAGAACTCCTAAATCTTTTTCGCAATCCGTAATATTAAGATCTACATTATTTAGTTTATATGTGGCATGGTTATTGTCCTGTCCAACATTTAGAACTTTGCATTTGTCTATATTAAACTGCATCTGCCACTTCTCCGACCACTGCATCAGTCTATTCAAATCTTCCTGGAGTGCTCGAATGTCCTCGTCAGAATGAATTCGACGGCCTATTTTGGTGTCATCGGCAAACTTGCCGATGTCGCTCTTTATGCCCTCATCTATGTCGTTTATGTAGATTGTGAACAGCAGGGGGCCCAACACTGACCCCTGTGGAACACCGCTCGTGACGCTTCCCCACTCTGATTTCTCCCCATTTATGCAAACTCTCTGCTGCCTATTTGTCAACCATGCCTCTATCCAGGAAAAAATTTCTCCTCCTATTCCATGTGCTTTAATTTTCCTCAATAGTCTCTGATGTGGGACCCTGTCAAAAGCCTTACTGAAGTCCATATACACAATATCATATTCATTACCATGATCTACCTCCTCAAATACCTTAGTGAAAAAAGTTAATAAATTCGTAAGGCAGGAACGCCCCTTTGTAAAACCATGCTGAGATTCGTTGATTAATTTATGCTTTTCAAGGTGGCTACGAACTGCCTCGGCAATTATTGATTCCATAAATTTTCCCACTATGGAGGTTAGGCTTATTGGTCTATAGTTCGAAGCTAAGGACCTGTCACCTGTTTTGAAAATAGGTATCACATTTGCCATTTTCCACTTATCTGGCACCATGCCAGTTTGTAGTGATATGTTGAAAAGATTAGCCAAAGGTGTGCTAAGCTCCTCTTTACATTCCTTTAGAACCCTTGCATACAGTTCATCAGGGCCTGGGGATTTGTTAGGTTTTAATTTATCTATTTGCCTAAGGACCATGTCACTTGTGACCCTAATAGTGCACAGTTTATTATCGTCCTGTTCTACATAATTTATCATTACTGGAATATCGCTGGTATCCTCCTGTGTAAAAACTGAGAGGAAGTATGTGTTAAAAATTCTACACATTTCCTTATCACTGTCAGTGAGCTGACCCGAGGAACTTTTGAGTGGGCCTATCTTGTCCCTGATCTTACTTCTGTATACCTGAAAGAATCCTTTTGGGTTAGTCTTCGATTCTCTTGCAACTTTAACCTCATAATCTCTTTTTGCTTTTCTAATTCCCTTTTTTATTTCTCTCTTTAACTGAATATATCGATTTCTTAATTGCCCCTCTCCTCTTTTGATTTGCCTATATATGCCTCTCTTTTGACCAATCAGATATTTTAATCTATTGTTCATCCATTTAGGATCATTTTTGTTTGATCTGATTTCCCTATTTGGAACATAATTTGACTGAGCAGCTAGAACTATGCCCTGGAAAGCATCATATCGGCAACCATCACCACCTACCTGACCCCTAGTCAGGTCATTCCAGTTCAGCCCACCTAAGTAATTTTTCAGTCCTATGAAATCAGCCAAGCGAAAGTCAGGGACGGAGACTTGATTGCCATTATTAGGGGAATTCCATGATATGTTAAAACTGAGTGATTTGTGATCACTCTCCCCAAGCTCATCATTAACCTCAAGATTATTAATTAGTGTTTCCCTACTGGCAAGAACCAAGTCAAGGAGGTTATTTCCCCTAGTTGGCTCTGTCACAAACTGTTTTAAAAAACAATCCTGGATCGTATCAAGAAAGTCACCCGACTCTAAATTTCCTGTCAAATTGCTCCAGTCAATCTGTCTATAGTTGAAATCTCCCATTAGCACAACATTTTCGTATGTAGATGCCTTACGAATTTCGTCCCATAGAAGTTTACTGCACTCCCTATCAAGATTTGGGGCCCTGTAAATCACACCCAAAATTAGTTTTTCTCGGCCCTCGAGAAGCTGTAACCAAACAGATTCAGTGGCTGACGCTTCTAATTTAATATCTTGTCTAACACAACAATTTAAATTGTCTCTGACATACATCGCTACTCCACCACCTTTCCTGTTGACCCTGTCAGTGTGGAATAATTTATAGCCTTGTATGTGACATTCAGAGGGCATCTCTCTATCTTTCAGATTGAGCCAGGTCTCTGTTATAGCAATAATATCTATGTTTCCTGCACTTGCAATTAATCTTAGCTCATCTATCTTATTTCTAACACTCCTGCTATTAGTATAGTAAACCTTAAGGGAGCTAGTCCCTTGCTGCCCTCTGCTGTCCCCCTTTGTTTGCTGACCTGTTCTATTGTCTTTATTTATAACTTCATGCTGAATGCCTTTTATACATTTACTGTTTCCAACCCTAGTGTTGCAACCTGCTTGTTTCCCACACACACCCATACCTCTATCTTCCATCAGTTTAAAATCATAGGCATTTCACCAATGGCCTTCTCAATCGAGTCTGCAAGTGCTACCACCCCTGCCCCAGAGAGATGAACCCCATCCCTTGCATACATATCATGTTTGCCATAAAAGTTGTTCCAGTTGTCAATGAATGGGATTGCAAGTTCCTTGCAGTATCTGTCTAGCCAGCAATTTACACCAATTGCCCTAGACAACCATTCATTTCCTACTCCCCTTCTAGGCAAGATGCTACATATGATTGGGATCCCTCCCTTAGACTTAATGAAATCTATAGCTGACCTGTACTTATCTAGCAGCTCTTCTCTCCTACCCTTCCCAATATCATTTCCACCAGCACTGAGACAGATAATGGGCTTGTTCCCATTACCTGACATGATATTATCCAGTCTGTTGACAATGTCCCCAACACCAGCTCCAGGGAAGCACACTCTATCTCTCATCTTCTTATTCCTATTACAAAAAGCACGGTCAACATATCTTACCTGAGAGTCACCAACCACAAGAATGCGCTTACCTTCATTAGCAGGGGCAGTAGTACCCTTACCTTCACTGGCCACTGAAGTACATTCATCCTGGAGAACAGAGAAGCGATTTCCTACCTTCAGATCTTCACTCTTAACTTTCCTTACTCTGATGCGCCTCCCATTACTGTGAACAACTCGCCACTTGTAGCAGGTGCTGGGCTGCACCTCACTGCTGGTAGCCGTTGCTACCTCCCCACCTACAGCCTCCTCACAGTGAGAGACAGACTGCACCTCACTGCTAGAAGCCTCATTCCCCACATCTCCAACCACCTCACACTCTCTCCCAGGCCCATTGAGGTGGACCTTCAGCCTCCTAATCTCCTCCTGGAGAAGCAAGACCTCCTCCTTCAACTCTCCAACCTCAGTTTTTAAAACACTGCAGAAGCAAGCCATGCTTTGTAACCGTCCACGCTAATCCCCAAAGCAGCTCAGGGTCTGTGACCTCACGTGACGACTGACCACTGAACACTGACGACTGACCACTGAACACTGACGACTGACCACTGAACACTCAAAGGCCCGATTCTGTCACTTCAACTTCATATTGTTTCAGACAACGGAACAATGCTCTTCTCCAGACTGAGGGACTGACCACCTCAAAACTATAAGGGTGATGGACTGATTACATCGTCTTCAAGTATCTTCTGCTTCTATCAACTTTTCTGTACTCGACTGAAGAAGCCTACTGTGTAGGCGAAACGTTTCAAAATAAAGATACCTAACTGTTGCATATGTGTCTTACCTAACAATCTGTCGGTATTTTATACCATTTTAATGTTCATTACTAGTTATATATGGAAAAAGACACTTATGTACAGTTCAGGACATTTATTAAAGGAAACGTTTCGCCACGAGTGGCTTCTTCAGTCCTTCAGACTGAAGAAGCCACTCGTGGCAAAACGTTTCCTTTAATAAATGTCCTGAACTGTACATAAGTGTCTTTTTCCACATCTTGTCGGTATCACCATACCATTTCCTCTACAACAGATAAGAAGCCTTCGCCTCAGCATCTGTCTGTTCATTTTCCGGGATCATACGTTCTGGGCACCAAGAGAACTCAATGTACTTGTACCAATAGTGGATAAAGAGAGAGAGAGAGAGAGAGAGAGAGAGAGAGAGAGAGAGAGAGAGAGAGAGAGAGAGAGAGAGAGAGAGAGAGAGAGAGAGAGAGAGAGAGAGAGAGACAGACAGACAGACAGACAGACAGACAGACAGAGAGAGAGAGAGAGAGAGAGAGAGAGAGAGAGAGAGAGAGAGAGAGATAGAGACAGACAGACAGACAGACAGAGAGAGAGAGAGAGAGAGAGAGAGAGAGAGAGAGAGAGAGAGAGAGAGAGAGAGAATCAGGGGAGACATGATCACACTGTACAAAATTCGAAAAGACAGCACAGGTGAAAAGTGAGTTACAGGGACGTTAAAAGAGTACTTGTTTGGTCTCATGTAATGCGTGCTGGTAGCACTGCTCAATCAGACTGGCCTTATTGATAAGGCCAGTCTGACTGAGCAGGCCGGGCCACGGGAGTGTTGATCCCTGGAATTAAACAGGTAGAATACAGGTAGGTGGTAGAGAAGCAATGAGTTTGATGTGGTGATAAGAGGCAAGCACAACACCCTAACTGGAACAATACATAAATAACCATCGATTAGTCAATGGTCTAAGTCGGACGGAAACGTCGTCATATGCTTCCTTCTCCTAAATGTTGGTCAAGGTAGATTAAAAGACAAGGTCAGTAACTGTGCCTGGTCGGCAGCAAATACAACTAAGTGAGCACACCACCTGCATCATCTTTCGCAGACGATACTAGAATTTGTAAGAGAGCGGCATCTATCAAGGACACGGCCAACCTCTAAGCCGATGTAAACTAAGTCTTCCAGTGGACCACAGAAATTACGAAAACTAATCTCAAGTTTCTCCAAACGAATTAAATAACCAGGTACAAGGGGCTATATATGGAAGCTAAAAATGGATAATTTACAAGGATACTAGCAAGTACTTTTTCTATCTTACAGGGTGTCCACAAAAACACTCCCTGATTTCAAACAGGTATAACATTTAACTTTATTGTAATAATCTTTCACAGTTAGTAGCTTCAGATGCAGAATTTCATTTAGTTTCATGTGGTATAGGGTAGCATTAAAGGTACTTAATGTGCGCCCCTCTAGTTGCTCGACAAACATCGATGTGATAGTCCAGTTCGGTCCAGACGCTCTGCAGCATATCTGGTGTTATCATGCCAACTGCTTCAGTGGTCCGGTGACCTCTGCAAGTGGCCTGCGAGGTCACCGACCTTTAATGCTACCCTATACCACATGAAACTAAATGAAATTCTGCATCTGAAGCTACTAACTCCGAAACATTATTGCAATAAAGTTAAATGTTATACCTATTTGAAATCAGGGAGTTTTTTTTTGTGTGTGTGGACACCCTATAGAGTAACAGAAGTGGAAAGAAGAAAATGCAGAAGTTGTTAGACAGGTATGCTACAGGTATCCTTCAGGTTATTTTTATACTGCTAAATGTGGGTTATTCTAATAGTTTTGAGTGAGGATGCGATGATGCCTTTCTTTTTTTTACTGATACTGATACTTTAGCACATCTCTAGCTTGTTAGAATATGATACGGGTTAAGATGCCAGAAATGAGTTGGACCTGACTACCTTGTGCTACTAGGTCTGATGCCGTGCTCCTTCCTTAAGTGAGTGTGACCTGACCTGACTAGGTTGTGCTACTAGGTCTGATGCCGTGCTCCTTCCTTGAGTGTGACCTGACCTGACTAGGTTGGGTCATTGGCTTAAGCCGGTAGGAGACTTGGACCTGCCTCGCATGGGCCAGTAGGCCTGCTGCAGTGTTCCTTCTTTTTAATGTTCTTCTTAAATCATCATTGTTAGAAAATAAGCTAAAGAGGCAGGGCCAAGACTATACTAGCTTCACAGTATTATGAAAGTTAAGACACATGTGCAACATCTGGATATCTTTATTGTAGACGTTTCGCCATCCAGTGGCTTTATCAATACAGATTCTAGGACATAATAGGAAGACAGTAGAACTATATACAAAAGATGAGGTAATCAGTCCCTCGGCCTTGGAGTTAGTGTTCACAGCATCGTGGTGGAGGAGAATCTGGAGCAAAGGCAAGAAGACTGACGGTTATATAGGCGTCAGTGGAAGGGACGGGCAGCAGACGAGGGCAGTCACTGGTAGGCGGGATTCCCCAGTGGAAGTAGGTCCTTCCCAAAGAGATGGGTTAGTTGCAGCAGTATTACTGGGCATCAATCAAGTGTACCATACCTTTGATGAGCCTCGAGAGTCTTTCTACTCCCGGAGACCGGCCATGGGCCAGGCTTGTCTGGTGCTAATCTGGTCACCCAGGCTGTTGCTGTCGGTGGCCTGCAGCCCCACATATCCATCACAACCTGGTTGATCTGACACCTGGTTAAGATATCTATTTGTCCAGTTTCCTCCTGAAGACTTCTACATTTATTCCAGCTAGACATAATTTAAAAAGCGGTTTCAAAATAATAATGAAATGTAACTTAAAAGGCACAGAAGAGGCACAAATAAATATAAAAAATAAGTTAAGCTGTAGAAGATATAAAGACGTATGATAAAGAAAACTGCTGCCTGAGTAGGTAAATTAAGTTTACCTTATGAAAGTTAAGACATAAGTGCAACATCTGGAAATGAACATTAAAATGGTATAAAATACCGACAGGTTGTTAGGTAAGACACATATGCAACAGTTAGGTATCTTTATTATTATCTTTATTAATGTTCAATCTGTCAGACACTGCAACACAAGGGTATCTTGCTAAAAATTCCTTTCGAAATAAAGATACCTAACTGTTGCATATGTGTCTTACCTAACAACATCTGGAAATCTTTATTGTAGACGTTTCGCCATCCAGTGGCTTTATCAATACAGATTCTAGGACATAATAGGAAGACAGTAGAACTATATACAAAAGATGAGGTAATCAGTCCCTCGGCCTTGGAGTTAGTGTTCACAGCATCGTGGTGGAGGAGAGTCTGGAGCAAAGACACCTTTCTTGCACAACTTGTCAGACACTGCAACATCATGGAATCTTGGTTCAGAGGACATCTACAAGACCTTCTTCACGGCTGCTGCAACTAACCCATCTCTTTGGGAAGGACCTACTTCCACTGGGGAATCCCGCCTACCAGTGACTGCCCTCGTCTGCTGCCCGTCCCTTCCACTGACGCTTATATAAACGCCAGTCTTCTTGCCTTTGCTCCAGATTCTCCTCCACCACGATGCTGTGAACACTAACTCCAAGGCCGAGGGACTGATTACCTCATCTTTTGTATATAGTTCTACTGTCTTCCTATTATGTCCTAGAATCTGTATTGATAAAGCCACTGGATGGCGAAACGTCTACAATAAAGATATCCAGATGTTGCACATGTGTCTTAACTTTCATATTGTCGGTATTTTATACCTTTCTTGCACAAAGACAAGAAGACTGGCGTTTTTATAGGCGTCAGTAGAAGGGACGGGCAGCAGACGAGGGCAGTCACTGGATGGCGAAACGTCTACAATAAAGATATCCAGATGTTGCACATGTGTCTTAACTTTCATATTGTCGGTATTTTATACCTTTCTTGCACAACTTGGAGTTAGTGTTCACACTAACTACCTTTCTTGCACAAGTTTACCTTATCTCATGATGCTTGGGTCCTAGACCAGACCTGATTGTTGATCTCATAGACTAGGCTCGTGGTGAAGTGACTAGGCCGCTGGTGACGTAGACCACTACCAGTAACAAGAGATGTTGCCAGAACAAAAGCTTTCAAAAGAAAACTTTAACACTTTGTATGGCAAGTACGAAATCAACCAGGCTGTGGTGGCTATGTAGGCCTACGGGCAACTTATAACTACCATGTCAATAGTCTGGTTATAGGCCGAGCCTGCAGAACTCTTCAAAACGGTTGCAAATATCTCAAGAGGTATTAGTAAAAATAACAATCTTTACGAAAAAATGGAGAGAGAGAGAGAGGGAGATTCCTGCATACATTTTGACAGAATATCAGTAGATAAAACGAATATGTAATAAGAGGAGATAATTTAATTATTACTGAAAGAGGAGGGCAGAAAAATAAAAGGAGATGGGGGAGAGAGAGAAAAAAAAAAAAGAGAAGAAATCTAAAGAATAAAATGAAAAAGCGGAAGACCGCATGCTAGCAGCATGCGGTCTAATGTAAGGAGCACATCCTGGAAGATCTTGTCAAGCTTCCTCTTAAAAACAAAGGTTTGTCAGCAATTACCCTTTAAATTACAATATCTGTAGATGATTACATCCCAGATAATTCGTAGTGTTGTTTTACTGTTTTACATTTTATCGCCACTGCTCAGAGACGTGATGTACACACACCTGGTCACCGGGAGTCACACCCCTGCTGTCCTCTGCGGCCCATTCCACCACCTGGTTGATGGATTGGTCAACTAGTTTCCTCAGGTGGTAACCTTGGTGCAAATAAAAGTTTCTCATGTAAGTCCTTGGTCCTAGTGATGACTATGCAAACCAAAATTATGACATTAACATTGTTAAAAGAAAATATGATGCAATTCAGGGAAGGAAACAAGGAGTGCAGAAGAGGACGTACCTTTCAGTAAGTATTTAGATTACCTAAGAGACCTGTTAAGACGAACGTAAGTTCCCTCATCTTCTAATAACATGTTCATTTTTCCAATATAATCTACCGTGTCCATAATTAGTATCGCATTTGCTTTGAGGAGAATTTTAACACAACTGTCATCAAAGATTTGTAAAGTTATACCATGAATTAAGGAAAGATCCTGGACTTCACATTATAAAACAAAGCAAGTGCAATAGTAATTATGAACAAGGTAGATTATCGTAGAAAAATGAACATGTTATTAGAAGACGGGGGGCCCTCACGTGCCTCTTAATTTGAACATTAAAATGGTATAAAATACCGACAGGTTGTTAGGTAAGACACATATGCAACAGTTAGGTATCTTTGCTGTACTCGACTGAAGAAGCCTACTGTGTAGGCGAAACGTTTCGAAATAAAGATACCTAACTGTTGCATATGTGTCTAACCTAACAACCTCTTAACTTGCCTGATTTGGCCATCGTCCAGCAGAGATAAACCAGGAGTGACAATGCCCCTAAATGAACGATTCATGGGGAGCGCTCAACATGGCTTCAGCACTGAAGATTGAGACACTTATGCAGCATATGGAAATCTTTATTCAGGAAACGTTTCGCCACACAGTGGCTTCATCAGTCCAATACAAAGAGGAAGGCGTAAGGAGCGGAGGAGAATGATGTAATCAGTCCCTCAACCTGGAGTCGATGTGTTCAGTCCATCAATCTTGTAGAATGTACAGCATAGGAAACGAACGAACGAAAGTTCAGGTAAGATCCCAAATGGGATGAGCGGGGAAGGCGGGACAGACGAAGAATAGTGCTGGAGAGGATTGTTCTTAGTAGTAGAAATAGAGCCAGGGCTTAACCCAGCAGCTAAGTCGATCGTGGGACAGACATTGAGAACACACATAGCAGGCTCTTCTGTTGGGACTCCGGTGGGTGAGTGGGGAAGTGTGGACAGACGATGAACAGTCGTGAGAGGAAGGTCTTGAGTTGTAGAATAAAGAGCCAGGGCTAAACCCAGCTGCGTGGCACTGCGAGGCAGTGTAGAGAGGGCATGTTGAGGACATAGAGGAGAGAGCAGACTGCAGACAGTGCTCGCTGACTGATATGCTTCAGGCTGAGGTGAAGAGCTGGTTTGGACGTCAGGTGTTGGGAAGGGTGTTGTGTGTTTGGCTACACTTCGCTGGTGATGGAGCCACTCTTGAGTCTTTTGAAGTCTCTCTTGGACATGTGGAATAGTTGCATTCTGAGGTTGGAGCAGTTCAGATTCGTCACGAGGTAAGATAGTGTGCTTTCAAAAGGAATTTGGTGAGGTTTGGTGCAGGTGTACTTAACAGCTCCTTCTTTCATTAAGTGGAGCATATCAGCTGCGCTCATTTCGGTTGGGAGGTTGTGGGTGGTGTAGAAGGTTAGAGACCCATTAAAGGCTTGGCTTAGGTAACGGTTGCGTGTGGTTTCTTCTTCGACTACTACTTCGTCGTTGTCCGAGGGTTGTTCATAATGTTCTGGTACTATTTCGTCTTCTGTGACTGTGTTGAGAGGAGGCAGGGAGTGTTGGTCGGTTGTGATTTGTTGGGCTGGTGGTGGGTGGTGAGAGGTGGCAGTAGACGGTGGTGTTGGTTCTGGAGTAGAGTCTTGGTCAGAGATACAAGTAGGACCAGGGGTTGAGGTGAAGTTAACAATATCTGGAATTAGCTTGAGGAGGTCTTGTGATGGTGGCGAGTCTGGAAAGTTGAAGTTTGGCATGTTGTTTAGGCGAAACAGTTCATTGATTGTTGTGTTGAATGAGCCAGGGTGTGCAGCATTATTAAGGTGTGCATACATCATACAGTATAGCACCTTGGATGGAACAGCGTCAGGAAGAGCAGAGAGGAACTGGCTGGGTGGAGATGATTGTTGTGTAGCTTGAAGGAGTTCGGTGGTATCTGATTGAATTTTTGCAATGGCGGCTATGTTGGCGATTTAGGGTTGTTCTTCTTGGTTTCTTCAATGATTTTCTTAGACAGGACTTCTTTACGTAGAGGGCATTTTGCTGCAAGGGTGTGGTGAGTACCCTTGCAGTTGAGGCAGGTAGGAGAGGTAGTGGTAGTAGAACATTCCTTGAAGTCATGGCCGTCTTTACCGCAGTTTGTGCAGTACTTTTTCCCTTTCAGAGGACAGTCAGGCGTTGAGTGGTGATAGGAGTAGCAGGTCCAGCATGGCGAGATGTGGGCGAAACGTTCGGGTTCTATGTGACTTGGATGGATATGATAGTAGGAGATAGCTAGGCCGTCAGACAGTGCTCTAGTAGCCATCTCGATGTTGGAGAAGGTTAGCTTGATCATTGTAGAGGCCTTGGGGATTTTGGTGATATGTTCAATCGACGCCCAGGTATTTTGTTCCTCGATAGAGGTCTTGAGATCCTCAGTCGATAAAGAAGTGACGAGTTTGTCCAGCCGTTTGACGAAAACGGAACGTTTCGCCAGCAAAAAAGGTGAAGGGGAGATGGTGAACTGTCGGTCTCTGAGGGTTTTCATAGAAGTGTCGGCGATCAGCTTTGTGGCTTCATAATCGTCGGTACAGACGACGATGAATGAGTCTTTCGTCGAGTTGATGGCTGTAAATTTAACCTGTAGGCAAGTCTTTACAGCGGCAGCAAGGGCAAGTTTAGTAGAGTCATTTATTACTCCACTGTTGGGTTTGATCCTTACACGGTTTGCAAGCATCATGAAGGAGTAAGTCAGGCGCTGGTACGATGACTATAGGTTCCCCTCCCCGACGAGGATCGAAGGAACACTTCTTGAGGTGAGGAGCGACTGTGTCTTACGATGATGGACTGAACACATCGACTCCAGGTTGAGGGACTGATTACCTCATTCTCCTCCGCTCCTTACGCCTTCCTCTTTGTATTGGACTGATGAAGCCACTGTGTGGCGAAACGTTTCCTGAATAAAGATTTCCATATGCTGCATAAGTGTCTCAATCTTCAACTTGTCGGTTTTTCAAACCATTCATCACAACTGTCGGACACTGCAGCATCATGGGATCTTGTTACAAAGAATTCTTCACCACTTGTTCAACCTTTGGACGAAGACCTACTTCGACTAGTGGTTGGTACCACTATGACCCCGCCTCCATCTGCTTCACGTCACCTCACTACAGTATATAAGCCACGTCTACGGCCCTATGCTGTACATTCTACAAGATTGATGGACTGAACACATCGACTCCAGGTTGAGGGACTGATTACCTCATTCTCCTCCGCTCCTTACGCCTTCCTCTTTGTATTGGACTGATGAAGCCACTGTGTGGCGAAACGTTTCCTGAATAAAGATTTCCATATGCTGCATAAGTGTCTCAATCTTCAACTTGTCGGTTTTTCAAACCATTCATCACACATGGCTTCAGCACTCAAACAATGGAGGTAGTGGGACGAGATGCTCAAGATGTTGCCTTCAAACAATTTTCAGCGGGACTAGGAAAAATGATTCAATTCCTGCAGAAACTACTCGTTAAGTACAACTATCAGCAAGAAATACAACACAAGTGCAACTAATGTGACATTTTACTGTGGGAAGAGAGAGAAAATTTTGCACTCCCTTTCCCCCAGCCGTAAACCAAATTTTCAAGTGGGCTACTGCACAATATGTTTAGTGAGGACAGACGAAGAACTGAGGAAATAAAAACGAGACAAATTCAAGTCACTCATCAGAGAGGAAGCGTAATGTGAGACCTGGGAGTAATAATGTCAGCTGATCTTCCGTCCAATGTGCACATCATTATCGCAACTGCAAGGAAAATGATAGGTTGGATAATTAGAACCTTCAGAACATGAGACGTGAAGCCAATGATGACACACTTCAGGTCACTCGTTCTCTCTAGGCGGCCCCATTCAAGACAGGCGAAATTGTTGGCCTGAAAATTGTACAGAGAACCTTCACAGCTCGTATACACTCAGTCTAGAACTTAAATTGCTGGCAGTGTTTGAAGTCCTTCAAAATGTCCTTCTTAGAATTTAGACGAGAAATATGCATCACTGGTTCCACACTTTCATACTGAAATCGTCATATACATATGAAAGCAAGATGCTGGGCAGACGGTGCGAGATATCTCCACTACATAGTAGGAACGCCACGAGTACACTAAAAGTGAACTTGATTGTTAAGGGAACATGACCCTTCAACACCCTCCCTTCATCCATATGGAAAATTACCAACTCCATCACAGCCTGGTTAATCTGGTGCCTGGTGAAGATACTTGTCAGGAAGAAACTGGACTAGTATTTTCACCAGGTGCCAGATCAACCAGGTTGTGATGGATATTTGGGTCAGCGGGCCACCAGCAGCAACAGCCTGGTTGATCAGGCAAGCACAAGACGAGCCTGGCTCTGGGAGTGGAAAAACTCTCGTAACTCATCAAAGGTAAAGGTACATCAGTTTTTAATCAGCCAGCCCGTGTTGCATACGCTGGACTGCGGGCATCACCAGTCTGATCGATCACGTCAGCTAACAGGAGGCCTGGTCTAAGACCGGGCCCCAGAAACGACTATAGCGAACAGGTAACTTAGATACAGGTACATGTCTCACTTCATTACATAGTGTACAGATTTGGAGCTAGGTCCTCCAGTCTTTTCCAGGTCTATATTACGTATCACTCAAAACTTTCTCTGCAGAGATTACATTCCCAGTAATTTGAGGCTTTTCCAGTAGTTTAAACGTTTTGTCTCTTTTTTTGTGTGTTTTATAAGTTTAATTTCTTCATTTCCTAAACATTTAGGAGTTCTGGTGTGAGACCGAGTCGCGAGGGCGATGATCTTCGGAATCTTTCAACAAAGATACGAAATATTAAGTGTGTGTGTCAGGTATGAACCACTTCCTGCTGGTGGGAGCTGGCCTGGGACCAGCGACCCCGCCCGTCTGCCAGTGAGTGGGTCGGGCGGCCAGGAAGTCACTGTTCAGCACCACGGAATGTCCACGGAACAAATCACTGTGATGATCCTTACAGTGTCTGCGATAACATATACAATCACACCTGTTTATCACTCACCTAAAAATATTTCGTAAAGAGAGAGAGAGAGAGAGAGAGAGAGAATCTTCAGGATAGAACGCGATAGATTCCTAGACATATCCCGCAGGAAGAGCCTTATTAGTCGGGTTACGAGGGAATATGGGGCCCTTTGACCCCACAAGTCGTAAGTCACTTGACAAATTATCACCAGGCAATACAGTATCAGGCAGAAACTTGAAAAAGTCTAAAGTTTGCACCTAGACAAGTTTCATAAAAAAGGAATGCATTCAGAGATGTTAAAGAAATTATACCTAACGACCTTGTAGGCATGATTACGACATACAAAATCATACAGAAGCGTGCCTTAAGAATGAGTTAGTTTTCCAGTCTGCTTCCTACTCGTGCAGCTGAGGCCCTGCTTCACTGATAACGACTTCAACAACCAGGCTATGGAAGTGGTAAACTGTTCGGTCGTACTTATGACTGATGCCTGGATGACCACACCCACTCAACATCCCTTCAATACAGACACCTCAGCCCAGAACTTTCTTTCAGTACCTGCATATTACCTTAAGTGGGTTTCAGGAGTCACCGCCCAAGCAACCCGGTCCCAGACGAGGCCTGTTTTCTGGTCTGATTGACCAGGCAGCTAAAATAGGAACATTACTACTGCATACTTACATAAAAACAAACATGACGAAGGCTAAAGAAGGATAAAGAGGCATTTATTGAGGAAGACGGTTATGAGCTTAGCACAAGGTTAAGGTCTTCACGTAAGAAAGGGGTGAAAGCTGCCTCAAAGAAGGTAAGTGAAGGGCACGCTAGCAGGAACTAGAAAAATATTCACGCTACAAAGGACGCAGTGGGGAAAGGATAAAGTTATGAAACTACTAAAGGAACTGAACATGAAAAAAAAGCACTGGGACCATAAAATACACTTCCATTGATATTGAGAAAATGAGTAGTACGGTTATGGTAATTTAGCAAGTCTCCCAGGCCATTCCTGATCAGTCGGGCTGTAGTGCCTACACTGGACTGCTTGCAGCGAGTACCAACAGCATGACTGACGGAGAAAAATGGTATAAAATACTGACAAGTTAGAAAAGACACATGCAATATAATGCGATCCATTACTGACAAGAATCGCGTTATTCTGCATCTGTGTAACTTTTTCCATCCTGACTCACCTAAAGTTATATATTCACGGTAAAAAAAAAAAAACTGGGGAATATAAAATATGTAAAACAGGAACTTGAGCCAAGAAACCTGACCTTCCACCCCCGCACAGCCTCTTGCCGTTGCTAATGACATTTTCCCTTTAGTTTAAAGCCGCCTCGCCACTCAAAAATTACTCCAACATTCTCTCGAACACCGAATTCCAAAAGTAACTACCACTATAATGAAGTCATCAGTAAAGGATACCTCACCATTCACAGGATCAACTATCAGCAGGTATATACACAATCCTTGGTTAGGTTATATACCTTTGAAGAGTTTCGAGAGTTTATCTACTCTCTGAGCCCGGCAATGGGCCAGGCTCGTCTGGTGCTTGCCTGGTGAACCAGGCTGTTGCTACTGGAGGCCCGCTGCCCCACATATCCATCACAGCCTGATTGATCTGGCACCTGGTGAAGATACTTGTCCACTTTCCTCTTGAAGGCTTCTACACTTGTTCCAGCCATGTTTCCGATATCTTCTGGTAAGATATTGAACACTCTGGTAAGGTTTGTCAGGAAACAGGGCAAGTGTTTCCTGACGAGGGTGTTAGTCATATGATGACCCGCAGCTGGAGCTTTTGGTTAGCTGGCTGAGGCCTTCCGCTGGCTTACCGGTCCACTCCTTTAAAAATTAAGGTTATAATTCACACAACCCTTGCAACGACTGCAGGCCTAATACATGGGCGAAACCTCCAAACACGCGTTTCTGAACACCAATACGCCAGCAGAACAGATGACTGTTTTACACGGAAACTCCCATAATCCTTCATTTAATTACAAAGACGCACGACTCATCGCCGAGGAGGAAGACACGCAGAGCTGCAGGATCTTGGAAATAGTGTAAAACTCCGACACAATGGACATATAAACATTGAAGCAGTATAATGTGATCCTTTATTGACAACGTTTCGCCCACACAGTGGGCTTTATCAAGTCACAAACAGATCTACCACATCCACCACCATCAAGGACATTACCAGTAATAGACAGGACAAGCTTCAATACTCTGCAGGGGTGTATATAATCCCTCGTAGTGACTGCAGCAAATTATACGTCTTTGTAGATGAATGGTTCAGAGAACCGACATGTTGATAAATTAGACACATGTGCAACTCTTGGGTATCGTCCCTCATTCTCCTCCTGTTCTTCAAGATTCTCCTTTGTATGGACTGATGAAGCCACTGTGTGGCGAAACGTTTCCTCAATAAAGATACCCAAGAGTTGCACATGTGTCTAATTTATCAAATTATACGTCGGTGAAACATCCCGAGACCAGTGCGCAGAACACTAGTACGAAGGCAGATCTGACGATCCAAGGAATGCCTATGTTTAACACCGAAATTCACACAACCATTTTATCAACTACAGAAACGCAAGACTTATTGCCAGAAGAATACCCAAGAATCCTGGAATCATCACTTATATGTACATCTAACAACTTCAACCAGAACAACGGCTTCTATAACCTAACTGAACATCTTGCCAAGAAAGGTAAGACACATATGCAACAGTTAGGTATCTTTATTATGAAACGTTTCGCCTACACAATAGGCTTCTTCAGTCAAGTACAGAAAAGTTGATAGAAGCAGAAGATACTTGTTTATATTTCCATGCAAGATCTTGTTGAAAATAGTATAAAATGCCGACAAGTTGATGATTATGACATATGTGCAACAGATGGGTATCTTTACTATTGAAACTTTTCGCCTGCACAGTAACAGCCTAGTTAAACAGGTAATCAGCAAGGAAGCCTAGCCAAAGTGCGGCTTCCAGGGTAGAAAAGCCCTCAAAACCGGTCACAGATTATTGTGTATCTCATGCATAACAAACGCGCAGATCAAGCGTAGCTGGTGAGTGTTGTCATTGGTATACAAGAGGGCGATCTGGCTTGAAGGAAGAGTCCCTTGTGGCTCCTATTATTGTGGTAACGCCATACACCGGACCGCCATGCTACCTGTTGGTTACAGATGTGATCGCCCCCACGACCCCGTATCACACTAGGCCTTTCGGTTGCTGGCCTGATTAGGCAAGCTATTGGCGCTATCAAAATGTTAAAGCTAGAGTG
>NC_091365.1:4019531-4044531 GCF_038502225.1 Cherax quadricarinatus
CCATCCAGGCAACTACTGCCCTCCTCTCACATGTGTAAGAAACACAGGTGATAGCTTGGTAGACTGCAGCCATCAAGGTAGCTCCAGTCAGTCAGTCAGTCAGTCAGTCAGTCAGTCAGTCAGTCAGTCAGTCAGTCAGTCAGTCAGTCAGTCAGTCAGTCAGTCAGTCAGCCAGCCAGCCATACAGCCAGCCATACAGCCAGCCATACAGCCAGCCACACAGTCAGCCACACAGTCAGCCACACAGTCAGCCACACAGTCAGCCACACAGTCAGCCATACAGCCAGCCAGCCAGCCAGCCAGTCAGTCAGTCTCACACACACACACACACACACACACACACACACACACACACACACACACACACACACACAAGGTGAGGTACAGGCAGCAACACTAGCCAGTGATGGAGTTGCTTACCAGACGCTTGTTTTATTTACAACCGCTTGGTTATTCAGCGCTTTAAACATTCCGCTTATAACATTACCAAATTTACACTATTATTAATTTGTTACTATCAAGACAACTTCACTCTCGTATTACATAATTCATAATGACAAAGCAAGCAAAACTATTTAAAACACTTGTCACATTTCTCATTCCATCGTCAAAATTCTCTCCTTGTCATCGGCAGTGTCAACAAATTTAGACGAAAGAGAAAACAGCCCCACCTAAAAAGATGTTGGGTTTCAAGTCAGGTAAGCAGGGTCACCCTGTGGGAAGTGGCACCCCACACACAAGAGGCCCCTGCACCTATTCAGGAACCACACTACCACGTTAAGGTGACGCAGCGTCAGGGCTTAACCAGATGTTGATCTGTCTTGACTCTTCATCTGTTACAATCCAGCCTCTCAGAAGTGACCTACAGTCGTGTCTTACTCAACCAAGCTACACAATTCCTTTTACAACTACCTTCATTTTAATTCATAACTGTCAATGAATCCATCACATATTATTCAATGATCTTAAATCTTCCTCCACTAGAATGCAATTTCTTGCATTCAAGCACCTGAAAGCATGAAATAGATCGAGGCGGGGCCAGGAGCTATTACTCGATTCCCCGCAAACAACTAAGTGAATACCATCTACTGAAATCAGAAAAACAAGGTTTGTCTGAATGCGGGATCACATTTTATAAACTGATGGTAGATGCGAAAAGGCATTCTCAAAAGCATACTCCAAAATTCCTTTCATAGCAAAATGTTCAAGCCAGGAAATGTTACTGGGAGAGGGAAAGAATGTTACTGGGAGAGGGAAAGAATGTTACTGGGAGAGGGAAAGAATGTTACTGGGAGAGGGAAAGAATGTTACTGGGAGAGGGAAAGAATGTTACTGGGAGAGGGAAAGAATGTCACTGGGAGAGGGAAAGAATGTTACTGGGAGAGGGAAAGATAATGTTACTGGGAGAGGGAAAGATAATGTCACTGGGAGAGGGAAAGATAATGTTACTGGGAGAGGGAAAGATAATGTTACTGGGAGAGGGAAAGATAATGTCACTGGGAGAGGGAAAGATAATGTCACTGGGAGAGGGAAAGATAATGTCACTGGGAGAGGGAAAGATAATGTCACTGGGAGAGGGAAAGATAATGTCCCTGGAAGAGGGAAAGACAATGTCACTGGGAGAGGGAAAGACAATGTCACTGGGAGAGGGAAAGACAATGTAACTGGGAGAGGGAAAGATGTCCCTGGAAGAGGGAAAGACAATGTCACTGGGAGAGGGAAAGACAATGTCACTGGGAGAGGGAAAGACAATGTCACTGGGAGAGGGAAAGACAGTGTTACTGGGAGAGGGAAAGATAATGTCACTGGGAGAGGGAAAGATGTCCCTGGAAGAGGGAAAGACAATGTCACTTGGAGAGGGAAAGACAATGTCACTGGGAGAGGGAAAGACAATGTCACTGGGAGAGGGAAAGACAATGTTACTGAGAGAGGGAAAGACAGTGTTACTGGGAGAGGGAAAGACAGTGTTACTGGGAGAGGGAAAGACAATGTCACTGGGAGAGGGAAAGACAGTGTTACTGGGAGAGGGAAAGACAATGTCACTGGGAGAGGGAAAGACAATGTCATTGGGAGAGGGAAAGACAATGTCACTGGGAGAGGGAAAGACAATGTCACTGGGAGAGGGAAAGACAATGTCACTGGGAGAGGGAAAGACAATGTCACTGGGAGAGGGAAAGACAATGTCACTGGGAGAGGGAAAGATAATCTCACTGGGAGTGGGAAAGATAATGTCACTGGGAGAGGGAAAGATAATGTCACTGGGAGAGGGAAAGACAGTGTTACTGGGAGAGGGAAAGACAGTGTTACTGGGAGAGGGAAAGACAATGTCACTGGGAGAGGGAAAGACAATGTCATTGGGAGAGGGAAAGACAATGTCACTGGGAGAGGGAAAGACAATGTCACTGGGAGAGGGAAAGACAATGTCACTGGGAGAGGGAAAGACAATGTCACTGGGAGAGGGAAAGACAATGTCACTGGGAGAGGGAAAGATAATCTCACTGGGAGTGGGAAAGATAATGTCACTGGGAGAGGGAAAGATAATGTCACTGGGAGAGGGAAAGACAATGTTACTGGGAGAGGGAAAGTTAATGTTACTGTGAGAGGGAAAGACAATGTTACTGTGAGAGGGAAAGACAATGTCACTGGGAGAGGGAAAGACAATGTCACTGGGAGAGGGAAAGACAATGTCACTGGGAGAGGGAAAGACAATGTCACTGGGAGAGGGAAAGATAATCTCACTGGGAGTGGGAAAGATAATGTCACTGGGAGAGGGAAAGATAGTGTCACTGGGAGAGGGAAAGATAATGTCACTGGGAGAGGGAAAGATAGTGTCACTGGGAGAGGGAAAGACAATGTCACTGGGAGAGGGAAAGACAATGTCACTGGGAGAGGGAAAGACAATGTCACTGGGAGAGGGAAAGACAATGTCACTGGGAGAGGGAAAGACAATGTCACTGGGAGAGGGAAAGACAATGTCACTGGGAGAGGGAAAGACAATGTCACTGGGAGAGGGAAAGACAATGTCACTGGGAGAGGGAAAGACAATGGAAAGTCCACAGTCAAAAATACTGTTGTGCTTCAAAGTTTACATGTCAGCCAATCTGAGGTACAATCAAAATATTTACGAACAGAAAAATGTCCGCTATACTAGCAAGAAAAACAACTCTGAGTTCATTGATTTTAAACAAAACTGTTTTCATTAACAATGTGTTGCTACACTATTCTACACAATAACTGTGTTGTAAGATCTCAAGCAAGCACTTGGAGAAAACACCCTCCCCCCACTCAAAAAAAAGGAGACCCGTCCTCCCTAAGAGAGCATTCGAAGGATACCTGAAGGACGTCTTCTGGGGTCAACGCCCCCAAGGCCCAGTCCTAGATAAGGCTTCCTGGAAGATCAAGGCCTGATCAACCAGGCTGTTACTGCTGGCAGCACGCAGCACAACATACGAACCACGGCCCGGCTGGTCAAGCACTAATTTGAGGAACCTGTCGAGTTCCCGCTTGAAGACCGCCAGAGGATTCTTGGTAATTTCCCGTATGCATGGAGGGAGGGCGATGAAGAGTCGGGGACCTCTGACATTCATAGAGTTCTCTTTGTGTGCTCGTCGCGCTCCTGCATTTTAGTGGAGGTAGTTTGTGCAATCTCCCGTGTCTCGTGTTGTCATATGGAGTGATCTGGAGTTTAGGTTTGGGACCAGTCCCACCAGGATTTTCCAGGTGTACTCTATTATGTATCTTTCTCGCTTACGTTCCAAGGAATACAGTTGAAGGAACTTCAAGTGTTCCCAGTAGTTTAGATGCTTGACTGAATGTATACGGGCAATGAAACTTTTCTGTACATTTTTCATCTCAGCCTTCAAGAGGGACCGACAGTGAACAGCAGTATTCCGGCCTGGAGAGGATAAGTGATTTAAATTATCATTACTGGCTCAGTATCTCTTATCTTGTAAGTTTTAGTTATCCAGCCTATCATTTTTCTTGTGGTAGCTGGCGGCTCACATGCGAAGAGACTCGTGACGTCACAGTAAGAAGGACCCTTACTATAAAAAGAACATAAGTATACCTAAGTATACATAAGTATACCTGGAGAAGGTTTCGACGGTCAACGCCCCCGCGGTCCGGTCTGAGACCAGGCCTCAGATTATCTAAGTATACTACACAAGTACACAGTAACACTACTGACAGCAATGACAACATTGTTGCGAGCCTTGAACGTAAGATCTTCCGACATTATTAGTACCGTCTCCCACATGGGCCTTTCACTCTACTAAATATGAATCTGTCCTGTATGTACTGGGATCAACTGAAACTCGTGTTCGTTAAAAAAATTATATTACTATCTGAGGCCCACTGGAAGACTTTATTTATATGCACCTGAAGATAAGCTGTTGCTTCGACAGATGCCATTCTCAGAGTTTGCTATCATCAGCAAAGGACGTTACAGTGCTATGCTTTATGTCCTTGTTAATACTGAATATAAGAATGAGAAACAAAAGTGGGGCAAGTACCGTACCTCGAGGAATAAAACTTTCCACTGTGGCAGCCTCCAACTTAATGATATTTACTACTACTCTCTGGGTTCTATTTGGTAAGAAGTTAAATATCCATCTGCCTACTAATCCCGTTATTCCTTCAGCACGCAATCTGTGGGCCATCATACTATGGTCGCGCTTGTGCGACGCTTTTATGATTCAGTGTACACTGCATCGGCATCCCAACAAAGTGTAATAATGTTGGTAGAATTACCCACAATATGTTGGGTAAAAGGACTCAAGTGCAACTAATGTGATATTTTATTGCGGCAACGTTTCGCTCTCCAGGAGCTTTATCAAGTCGTAACGGCTTGATTAGAATTGAACTCTTCTCCAGACTAAGGGACTGACCACCTTAAATTCTTTTTTCTCCAAGATTGATGGACTGATTACGTTTCAATAAAGATACCTAACTGATGTGCACGTGTCTTAATACTGGGTTTGGATGCTGTAGTATCTTTTGCTGATGACCGGATACATCACCACTATACTCACTCCATCACTGACGCTGACTCACTGTATGTACTCAGAGAACAACTGGGGAAAGGGATGGTGATGTAGGCAACCACCAGCAGACGGAGCTGCAGCAAGAGGAAACATCAGACGAAGCGGTAGAAGTAAACAGCTTATTGACTCACGAAATTGTAATGACACGATTGCAAACAAACCATACCACGGGCGGGGATAGAACCCGCGATCAAAGAGTCTCAAAACTCCAGACTGTCGCATTAGCCACTGGACCAGCTAGCCACAATAAGATTAGTCCAACTAGGTATATTTCTACACCATAGGAAGGTTAGCATAGGCACCACTGTGACCACAAATGCAAGTTTTTACAGACGAATCTCCAGCTAGCGTGGCCATGACGAACTCTAGCTCAAGTCCCCTCAAAGCCGTTAACATGACTCACGCTTATTGCTTAGTTAGCACTGAAAATGGGCTGGGCAAATACTTTTATCAGTGGGATTGGGTCTGAGAAAGACCTGCCTAGTATGGGCCAGTAGGCCCGCTGCAGTGTTCCTCTTTTATGTTAAGTCAATGAAGCAGCAGCAACAGTAACAGCAGCAACAACAGCAAGCAGTGCTCCCTCCCTCCCTGCTACCCGCCGCCACCTGGTAATCCAGGTTAACGCCCTCTCCCACCACAACACCTGAGCCAAAAAATTTCCACTTTCTTACAATATCAACCATTCATCACCCTTGTCTACTTTATGGACATCCTAATATACCACAATAATGACGGGAAGAAGGAAAGGTCATATACCAAAACAACGAAGGGAAGAAGGAAAGGTCATATACCAAAACAACGAAGGGAAGAAGGAAAGGTCATATACCACAACAATGAAGGGAAGAAGGAAAGGTCATATACCACAACAACGAAGGGAAGAAGGAAAGGTCATATACCACAACAACGAAGGGAAGAAGGAAAGGTCATATACCACAACAACGAAGGGAAGAAGGACAGGTCATATACCACAACAACGAAGGGAAGAAGGAAAGGTCATATACCACAACAACGAAGGGAAGAAGGAAAGGTCATACACCACAACAACGAAGGGAAGAAGGAAAGGTCATATACCACAACAACGAAGGGAAGAAGGAAAGGTCATATACCACAACAACGAAGGGAAGAAGGAAAGGTCATATACCACAACAACGAAGGGAAGAAGGAAAGGTCATACACCACAACAACGAAGGGAAGAAGGAAAGGTCATATACCACAACAACGAAGGGAAGAAGGAAAGGTCATATACCACAACAACGAAGGGAAGAAGGAAAGGTCATACACCACAACAACGAAGGGAAGAAGGAAAGGTCATATACCACAACAACGAAGGGAATATGGAAAGGTCATATACCACAACAACGAAGGGAAGATAGAAAGGTCATATACCACAACAACGAAGGGAAGATAGGAAGGTCATATGCCACAACAACGAAGGGAAGATAGAAAGGTCATATACCACAACAACGAAGGGAAGAAGGAAAGGTCATACACCACAACAACGAAGGGAAGATGGAAAGGTCATATACCACAACAACGAAAGAAGGAAAGGTCACATACCACAACAACGAAGGGAAGAATGAAAGGTCATACAACACAACAACGAAGGGAAGATGGAAAGGTCATATACCACAACAACGAAGGGAAGAAGGAAAGGTCATATACCACAACAACGAAGGGAAGAAGGAAAGGTCATACACCACAACAACGAAGGGAAGAAGGAAAGGTCATACACCACAACAACGAAGGGAAGATGGAAAGGTCATATACCACAACAACGAAGGGAAGAAGGAAAGGTGACATACCACAACAACGAAGGGAAGAATGAAAGGTCATACAACACAACAACGAAGGGAAGAAGGAAAGGTCATACACCACAACAACGAAGGGAATATGGAAAGGTCATACACCACAACAACGAAGGGAAGATAGAAAGGTCATATACCACAACAACGAATGGAAGATAGAAAGGTCATGTACCACAATGAAGGGAAGATAGAAAGGTCATATATCACAACGAAGGGAAGAAGGAAAGGTCATATACCACAACAACGAAAGATAGAAAGGTCATGTACCACAACAACGAAGGGAAGAAGGAAAGGTCATACACCACAACAACGAAGGGAATATGGAAAGATCATATACCACAACAACGAAGGGAAGAAGGAAAGGTCACATACCACAACAACGAAGGGAAGAATGAAAGGTCATACAACACAACAACGAAGGGAAGATGGAAAGGTCATATACCACAACAACGAAGGGAAGAAGGAAAGGTCATATACCACAACAACGAAGGGAAGAAGGAAAGGTCATACACCACAACAACGAAGGGAAGAAGGAAAGGTCATACACCACAACAACGAAGGGAAGATGGAAAGGTCATACACCACAACAACGAAGGGAAGATGGAAAGGTCATATACCACAACAACGAAGGGAAGAAGGAAAGGTCACATACCACAACAACGAAGGGAAGAATGAAAGGTCATACAACACAACAACGAAGGGAAGAAGGAAAGGTCATACACCACAACAACGAAGGGAATATGGAAAGGTCATACACCACAACAACGAAGGGAAGATAGAAAGGTCATATACCACAACAACGAATGGAAGATAGAAAGGTCATGTACCACAATGAAGGGAAGATAGAAAGGTCATATATCACAACAACGAAGGGAAGAAGGAAAGGTCATATACCACAACAACGAAAGATAGAAAGGTCATGTACCACAACAACGAAGGGAAGAAGGAAAGGTCATATACCACAACAACGAAGGGAAGAAGGAAAGTTATACAGCACAATAATGAAGGGAAGAAACTATCATATACCACGTTAATAAAAAGAAAAGGTCATATACCACAATGACGGGAAGGTCATATACTTACCTGCCGGTAATTTAAAACCATCAAATACCTTTATTTGACGACGTTTCACTCACTATGGAGCATTATCATGTACTTGATAAAGCCCCAGTGTGGGTGAAAGGTTGGATGGTAGTGATCACTGTCTACCTACCCGTTCTAATGACCATAATTTTTTAAAGAGGTTGAGTGGTAAGCTAGTGGAAGGCCTCGGTCAGATGACCAAAAGCTCCAGCTGCGTGTCATCATATGGGTAAGACCGCGTGAGGAAACACTTGTCCTGTTTCTTGACAAACCTTACCTAACCTAACTTTCCCGTTGTTGATTCCTATAGTTCTCACCTCAGTAACCTGGTCTCAGACCAAGCCTACTGGATACCCAAAATAATCAGTGTAGGAAGTAAAACAAATAGATTGGGAGTTGGGAGTGTGCTTTTAGTTTTCCTAGATACACCGCACTGTGTACCTTCTGTCGATTCCGGGGGTAATCGCCCCCGCGGTCTAGATATCTTTCTCCGTCTGAATTCTTCCCGCAGGACTGGAGTTTGTCACATATTCCCAGTACTTTAAGGTTTTACTTGTTCTATTAGGGAGTATTTTTTTTTTTTTACAAATCTGATTTCTCTATCCTGTCTTGAATGGCTGTGATGACAAATGTTGTTTCTAGCCCGTCAAACAACCTTCTGGAATACCAAACCTCCGAAAATACACCTTTACCTTCAACACTTACATATTTGGTGTTGCATTATTATTATTTTCGCCAGGGTTTTCGTTTATAATTTGAGAATGCCTCATCCGATCGACTTCAAACTTTTAATGCTAGTGTAATGTAACTGGGGAAAGGTTCACGGAAATATTGGCAAAAGCAGGTGCCCTCTGCTGAATTTTATACAGCCCATTCCCAGTTTTGATTTGTGTGTGATAACTTGGTAAAGTCTCCGGCTGGCCGGCTTCAGGTTTGTAACACTGGTAAAGCCGACTGGTGTGGGTCGTACCCTGTGGATAAAACTGACCTAACTGGCCCGAAATGCTCTGCATAACAAGCGGCTTTCTATATAGTAGTATGTCACTGATGTCAGCTAGGACTGTATACCTAGGATCTGCATGAGGCTGTCATCTGCTGAGGACGCGGTTAACCTCCAAGAAGATATAAACAAAGTTTTCCAGTGGGCAACGGTAAACAATATGATGTTCAATGAGGACAAATTCCAACTACTCCGTTATGGAAAACTGGAGGAGATAATAACTAGAACAGAGTATACTACTGACTCCGGCCATACAATAGAGCGGAAAAATAATGTAAGGGACCTGGGAGTAGTAATGTCTGAGGATCTCACTTTCAAGGATCACAACAGTGCCACGATCGCACGTGCAAAGAAAATGATAGGATGGATAATGAGAACTTTCAAAACGAGAGATGCCAAGCCCATGATGATCCTTTTCAAATCACTTGTTCTCTCTAGGCTGGAATACTGCTGTACATTAACATCTCCATACAAAGCAGGTGAAATCGCAGATCTAGAGAGTGTACAGAGATCCTTTACTGCACGTATAAGTTCTGTCAAGCACCTTGGAAGCACTTGACTTGTACTCGTTGGAACGCAGGAGGGAGAGATATATCATAATCTACACTTGGAAAATCTTGGAAGGAATGGTCCCAAATCTGCACACAGAAATCACTCCCTACGAAAGTAAAAGACTGGGCAGGCGATGCAAAATGCCGCCAATAAAAAGTAGGGGCGCCATTGGTACACTAAGAGAAAACACCATAAGTGTCCGGGGCCCAAAACTGTTCAACAGCCTCCCATCAAGCATTAGGGGAATTGTCAATAAACCCCTGGCTGCCTTCAAGAGAGAGCTGGACAGATACCTAAAGTCAGTGCCGGATCAGCCGGGCTGTGGCTCGTACGTCGGACTGCGTGCGGCCAGCAGTAACAGCCTAGTTGATCAGGCCCTGATCCATCGGGAGGCCTGGTCATGGACCGGGCCGCGGGGGCGTTGATCCCCGGAATAACCTCCAGGTAACCTTGTACATGTACTTGTAGAAATAAAGATTATTATTATTATTATTATTAATTTAGAAAACAAGGATTATTACTGGAGTGTAGATGCATATTTGCACATTTTATTTAAAAAAATTTCTGGCTGTGTACTTCTTTGTCAATTTTATTAAGAAATTTTTTTTTCATGCAATAACTGGAGAATGCCTCTTCTAACTGGCTTCAACCCATAAACAGTGGCGCATCTTAAGAAAAATGGGGTTGATCATGTCTGTATAGGTGCCAATTTTAGTGAGAAAGTTGTGAAAATTGAAATACTGATTCCATGAAATAATTTGTCAAGCCGGAAATTATCCCAACATTAATACCATATTTGCTGTCAGACAATGATATCACTATGATAATAATGAGGTATAAACTACACCTGTGACCGCTTTCAAGGATTATTCTACCCTCGCATCTCGACCCCAGGCCAGACTTCCCTGCTGACCGCCTGGCTAACCAAGCTGTTACTGCTAACGGGCCACAGACACGAGCAAGCACCAACCCACGCACACACCCAACCACGCTCACACCCACGCAAAAAAACAAAGGCTAATCAGGCACTTGTAAAAGAAATATTCATTATGATAATAATAACGAGTAGTTGGATTATGTAGTACATGCCCAGTAGAGAACAAAACAGTCGAGAACAAAAGTCTTAAGCGAAACAAAGTAATCCTAAATACTTTCGTGCTAAATCTAAGACAAAAAAAAAAGCACTAGTATTGGGTGCTTGTTTAAGGAGATGAAAATTTCAATGATGACAGCAGAGGCCACGGTATGACCGGGTTCAGTGAGCCAGTAAACAACACATTAAAGTGAAAATCCACAGGATTTTTTTATGAATGTAGCTCTTATAGTATTTCTGAAAATCTCCAGCACTTTCATATGTTTAAAAATAGCCTTTCCCAAAAATATAGACCTTAATGTCTTAGGCAGAGTTTAGACACAGGTCGTCCCACTAGCAGAAAAACCTGATAGAGCTCCACTCTACGAAGGTGGCGGTAAAGCCATCACCGAATATATGTGGATAGCAGTATTATATTATTATAATAAAAAAAGAAGCGCTAAGCCACAAGGGCTATACAGCGCTGATGGATAGCAGTAGCATAACAAATTATCTAAAACTTTTTAATTTCACCTGCCTTAAATGGAGATATACCAAGAACCTTACCTAGAAGATAAAAATTAGACACATGTTCAACATCTGGGTATCTTTACTGTAGACATTTCGCCAACCAGTGGCTATATCGATACAAATTCAAGGATATAACTGGAAGACAGTACAACTATATACGAAAAGATGAGGTAATTAGTCCTTCAACTAAGGCTTTTCACTGGGCCTCTTGTACATTTCCTCCTGTCTCTCTCGCTTCAATATACTGTTATAGCAGTATGCAGATTTGAGACTAGACCTCAAGTATTTTCCATGTATACATTATCTCCTCTTCTCCGCTCCTGAGAATACACTCCAAATACTTGTAGCCTCTATGACGGCAATAACCGATGTCTATGTCTTCCAGATGTAATCTTGCTGGTGACTTGAACGAAGCCGTCAACACTAAACAATATGCCAGACGAGACAGTACAGGTGATGTGAAATAGTGTCAGTTTTGGATTACTTCCCTTCTGAAAATCCTCAACAACCACCCTGTCATTTTTCTGACCTTTGCGTCACTTACTTTATTACCATCTCCCATCAAGGCAGCCTCACTGAGGAAAATAGACTCAAGAGAACATAAGAAAGCAGGCCTATTGACCCATGCTAGGCAGGTCCAAGTAATCCATTGGGCCAAGTCAGTTAGATCCAACAGACACCCCACCCACACCCACTCATGCATAACAGATCCAGGACTTTTCAATGGCCACCGTTAAATTTAAGCTATAGAGTAACAAACAGACACTTCTAACCGTTTTTCAAGATGAAGAAACTTCAGTAACTTTGTTCGAGCAGCTCCTGATCTGCCGGCTTGTGTTGATCATGTTGGACCGCGTGCTGTTAACAAGAATATCAGGCAATTACCAGAAGGCTATGTTCCTAGATTATATCGCGAAGGCGATGATTCCTGAAACCTTCGAGAGGTAGACAAAGTTACTTCAAGACTATTTGTTTGCTTAATTTTAGAGAGTTCCATAAACAAATAGCCTCGTTTTACCCCATTAATCAGATGTTATTCGATTTCATTTGTGTAACTTTGCATAATTCAACGGTGCCTCGTGAAGAATATAAATCATAATACCGTACCGTGCTTAAAACACCTCACAAATAACTTAAGTTTTCGTAAGAAAAGTTTAGATGTCGTTTCAGTTCGTCTTAGATACGTTTTCTAAAGTTTCCTTTCCAAACTATAGGTTGTTCTTGGAGACGTTTTGTACAAGGTGTACTTGTCTGCACCCATGAAAACAAGTACACTGGAGCATGTGGCTCCATCTACCAATCTTTCCGTTCTCGTAGAGTAATTTTAGTGAAGCGATTTTAAACCAGGCCCTCAGGTATTTTCCAGGTATAATTTATGATAAAATACAGTCGCCTGCGCTACAGGGAGTACCATTTGAGGGATATTTGGCATTACCAATAATTCAATGTTTTCGTTTGTGAGGCAGTGAAGGTTCTCCGCACATCACACACGGCTGTAATTTTTCTTAGTCTTAAATGTGGCTGTTTGTGCACATCAACAACATCCCGGCTTCGAGTATACACGCACCTTAAGAGTATCATTAGTTTAGCATCTCAGGCTTTGAAAGTTCTTGTTATGCAACCTATAATTTATCTTGCAGCTCTGATAGTAGGGCTATTGTGCTCTTTAAGCTTGTGATCTCCTTTCAGGTCTCTGAGTTTCTCTTCCGCCCTTTCGAATACTTTCTGTTCTGTGGTCACTCATCCAACTTTAATGTCTTCGCTTTTTCCATGAAAAAAATAATTCATCACATACATTTTCTATAGCCTACTGAACGATTTATTTTTCGAGATCCCTGAGGTATGTTTGTCCTTCAGTTACAAGGATTAGATCAAACACTACCAGGGAGGCACTGAGGACTTCGGTCCCTTCACACTTACAGAGTTCTCTCTTAGTTTACTCATTTTAAAGATCAACTTTGTCAGCATTAAAAAAGAGTGTCACTGTACGAAAATATTTCAGCCAAGAAAATACGAGTGTATCAACTACAATTGTAGTCTGTCGTGTTATTTTTTTAAATTAAGATCATATTACACAGTCTTACATTTCTCTGCTCTGTTGCAGAGGTTGAGTCTCGGTTCCTGGTCCTACGTTATGATTTCACTGTTTTCTATTCTCACACAAATGATATTCATATTCTGCAAAACGGCGCTGATTTGTGTATGCTGAGAATGGTTATATGTGGCCCGGTAGAAAACTTGGTTTACACTGGCTTAAAGTATACTGTCTCTTCAAGGTATACTAGCCGTTTATATTCGTGTTGATAGTGAAGAATGGTATGCTACTTTGATTTGACATATACCTATGATGAGTTGCGAGTGTCGTCCTGGTCCCGGAGCCCAGTCATGGGCCAGGCTCGTCAAAAAGGTTGGTGCCAACAGTATTGGTGTTCCCAGGCGGTCACCCATCCAGGTACTAACCAAACCCAACGTTTCCTAACTTCCTTGATTGGACCATCAGTGAGAAAACCGAGACGTGTGGATAATGCGTGGAGAGTAGTTTATTTTCTGGTATTATTGTCACCCTACTTCCCCTTTGAGTCACACAGCCATTATAACCTTGTTCAGCAGAGGACACCTACTGGAACGTGTCTAGTTTCCTTCTTTCATTGAGGAATATAAATCACATACGCGAAGCCGGTTTCGAGGGTTCTACCCACACAACCCAGGCTGCAACAAGGCTTCCTTGCTGCCTATCTGGTCAGTCAGCCTGTTGTTGCTAGCAGACATTCTGTAATGGGTCTGTGGTGGGCACAAATAATTTATGTCTGATGATGAGAAGGCCTCCCTGGTTAGCGGTGGTTCAGAGATCATACCGCAGCCAGGTGTTAGACCAGGTCTCCTGGTTGATGGCCAGGTCAGATTGTTGGTGCACGCAAGCAAGCAATACAACTTGAATGATCAGGAATTTTAGAGTTATCTGTAGTACCAGGAGGGGATGGCATCTTGTAAAGTTCACTTAAGGAAAGCAGTCTATTGGGAACGTCCATGGTACTCTAAATAATAATAATAATAATAATAATAATAATAATATTATTATTATTATTATTATTATTACGTTACTGTGAGGCGCTCAACCCGTGTGGATCATTTAGCACAGAGAGGCGGGAGGCTCTATCCTCCGAGCCCTGTGAAACGTGCTCTACATTATACGTACTTGACCTGAGCTCCTAGAAGCAGTCTGAGAGAGCGCTGAGAAGCTCCCAATAACTTAGGTGTTTAGCGCAAGAAATGGTTAATACACATGAACAAACACTTAGGCATATTTATTTTAAGTTTCGGTGTTGAAACCTTAATTAATCACTTCGGGTTTTTCTAAACCAATTTGTCGGCATCTATTACCAAGATTCATACTAGCGCCTGGCCCATGACCGGGCTTCGATAGTAAGATTCTCGAAACTCAAAAGGTATAAAGCAAATCACTATAAGGCATTTAACAACGAACATGAAAGACGACTCCACTTAAAAACCCAAAGAGCACTCCTGAGCGCTCTCCAGCGTTAACGATGGAAAAATAAACACAAATGCAGTGTAATGCAATCCTTTACTGACTACGTTTTGCCCACACAGTGGGCTTTACCAAGTCACAAAGAGATCTACCTGGGTAAAGAGTATATGAGAGAGAGAGAGAGAGAGAGAGAGAGAGAGAATGTCTCATAACAATAAAAATGCTTTCAAATGAGCTGATGTAGGTAACAGCTCTTAGCTTGTCAATAAACCTAGGGATCCTTAACCTTGTCAAACCCTGTGTAAAAAGAGAGAGAGAGAGAGAGAGAGAGAGAGAGAGAGAGAGAGAGAGAGAGAGAGAGAGAGAGAGAGAGAGAGAGAGAGAGAGAGACAGAGAGAGAGAGAGAGAGAGAGAGAGTGTGAGAGAGAGTGTGAGAGAGAGAGAGTGTGTGTGTGTGTGTGTACTCACCTATTTGTACTCACCTATTTGTGGTTGCAGGGGTCGAGTCCTAGCTCCTGGCCCCGCCTCTTCACCGGTTGCTACTAGGCCCTCTCTCTCCCCGCTCCATGAGCTTTATCAAACCTCGTCTTAAAACTGTGTATGGTTCCTGCCTCCACTACGTCATTTTCTAGGCTATTCCACTGCCTTACAACTCTATGACTGAAGAAATACTTCCTACTATCTCTCTTACTCATTTGTGTCTTCAACTTCCAATTGTGGCCTCTTGTTTCTGTGTCCCCTCCCTGGAACATCCTGTCTTTGTCCACCTTGTCTATTCCACGCAGTATTTTATATGTCGTTATCATGTCTCCCCTGACCCTCCTGTCCTCCAGTGTCGTCAGGCCGATTTCCCTTAATCTTTCTTCATAGGACATTCCCCTTAGCTCTGGAACTAACCTTGTCGCAAACCTTTGTACTTTCTCTAGTTTCTTGACGTGCTTTATCAAGTGCGGGTTCCAAACAGGTGCTGCATACTCCAGTATGGGCCTGACATACACGGTGTACAGTGCCTTGAATGATTCCTTACTAAGGTATCGGAATGCTGTTCTCAGGTTTGCCAGGCGCCCATATGCTGCAGCAGTTATCTGATTGATGTGTGCTTCCGGAGACATGCTCGGTGTTATACTCACCCCAAGATCTTTCTCCTTGAGTGAGGTTTGCAGTCTTTGGCCACCTAGCCTATACTCTGTCTGTGGTCTTCTGTGCCCTTCCCCTATCTTCATGACTTTGCATTTGGCAGGATTAAATTCGAGAAGCCATTTGCTGGACCAGGTGTCCAGTCTGTCCAGGTCTCTTTGAAGTCCTGCCTGGTCCTCATCAGATTTAATTCTCCTCATTAACTTCACATCATCTGCAAACAGGGACACTTCTGAGTCTAACCCTTCCGTCATGTCGTTCACATATACCAAAAATAGCACTGGTCCTAGGACCGACCCCTGTGGGACCCCGCTCGTCACAGGTGCCCACTGTGATACATCATTACGTACCATGACTCGTTGTTGCCTCCCTGTCAGGTATTCTCTGATCCATTGCAGTGCCCTTCCTGTTATATGCGCCTGATGCTCTAGCTTCTGCACTAATCTCTTGTGAGGAACTGTGTGTGTGTGTGTGTGTGTGTGTGTGTGTGTGTGTGTGTGTGTGTGTGTGTGTGTGTGTGTGTGTGTGTGTGTGTGTGTGTGTGTATATATATATATATATATATATATATATATATATATATATATATATATATATATATATATATATATATATATATATATATATATATATATGTATATATATATATATATATATATGTATATATATATATATATATATATATATATATATATGTCATGCCGAATAGGCAGAACTTGCGATCTTGGCTTAAATAGCAACGCTCATCTTGCCATATAGGACAAGTGAAAATTTGTGTATGCAATAATTTCGCCAAAATAATTCTGAAACCTAACGAAAAAAATATATTTCACTGTGTTTGTTTAGTATTAAATTATTGTAAACAAATCTAAAATATATTTAGTTGGGTTAGGCTAAAATAAATTGCTCTTGTTATAATAAGGTTAGGTAAGTTTTCTAAGATTCTTTTGGTGCAAAATTAATTTTTTTTACATCAACGTTAATGAAAAAAATATATCTTTAAACGTATAAGAGAAAATTTCGAAAAGGACTTAATTTTAAATGAGTTCTTGCTAATTGACCAGTTTTACATATTCGGCACGATATATATATATATATATATATATATATATATATAAATATACATATATATATATATATATATATATATATATATATATATATATATATATATATATATATATATATATATATATATATATATATATATATAGATATATATATATATTCAACAAGTCGGCCGTCTCCCACCGAGGCAGGGTGACCCCAAAAAAAAAGAAAATCCCCAAAAAGAAAATACTTTCATCATCATTCAACACTTTCACCACACTCGCACATTATCACTGTTTTTGCAGAGGTGCTCAGAATACAACAGTTTAGAAGCATATACGTATTAAGATACACAACATATCCCTTCAAACTGCCAATATCCCAAACCCCTCCTTTAAAGTGCAGGCATTGTACTTCCCATTTCCAGGACTCAAGTCCGACTATATGAAAATAACCGGTTTCCCTGAATCCCTTCACTAAATATTACCCTGCTCACACTCCAACAGATCGTCATGTCCCAAGTACCATTCGTCTCCATTCACTCCTATCTAACACGCTCACGCACGCTTGCTGGAAGTCCAAGCCCCTTGCCCACAAAACCTCCTTTACCCCCTCTCTCCAACCCTTTCGAGGACGACCCCTACCCTGCCTTCCTTCCCCTATAGATTTATATGCTTTCCATGTCATTCTACTTTGATCCATTCTCTCTAAATGACCAAACCACCTCAACAACCCCTCTTCTGCCCTCTGACTAATACTTTTATTAACTCCACACCTTCTCCTAATTTCCACACTCCGAATTTTCTGCATAATATTTACACCACACATTGCCCTTAAACAGGACATCTCCACTGCCTCCAACCGTCTCCTCGCTGCTGCATTTACCACCCAAGCTTCACACCCATATAAGAGTGTTGGTACTACTATACTTTCATACATTCCCTTCTTTGCCTCCATAGATAACGTTTTTTGACTCCACATATACCTCAACGCACCACTCACCTTTTTTCCCTCATCAATTCTATGATTAACCTCATCCTTCATAAATCCATCCGCCGACACGTCAACTCCCATATATATATATATATATATATATATATATATATATATATATATATATATATATATATATATATATATTTATATATATGTCGTGCCGAATATGTAAAACTGGTCAATTAGCAAGAACTCATTTAAAATTAAGCCCTTTCTAAAATTTTCTCTTATACATTTAAAGATATATTTTTTCATTAATGTTAATGAAAAAAGTTTTCATTTTGCACCAAAAGAATCTTAGAAAACTTACCTAACCTTATTATAACAAGAGCAATTTATTTTAGCCTAACCCAACTAAATATATTTTAAATACGTTTACAGTAATTTAGTACTAAAGAAACACAATCAAATATATGTTTTTCGTTAGCTTCAGAATGATTTTGGCGAAATTATTGCATTCATAAATTTTCACTTGTCCTATATGGCAAGATGAGCGTTGCTATTTAAGCCAAGATAGCAAGTTCTGCCTATTCGGCACGACATATATATATATATTTGTGGAGAGTCAGGTGGAGAATGTTGGGGAGGTTGGATCTGAGACGGACCTGCAGGTCCGTGACTTCATAAAGCCCACTGTTTGGGTGAAACGTAATCAATAAAGTATGGAATTATACTGCATTTGGATTTATTTTTCCATCGTGTTGGTCTTTAATATCTTTTATGTCCGTCCAGCGTTAACACTGGTGCTAGTACTGACGCAGCTTGTGAAAGTTCTCTACCTTCTCTAGACTTGCAATTTTCTCAGCCTTATATGGTAGTGAAAAAAGAGGGTAGATGGAAAGGATACGGCGAAATGGATGGGAAGGTAACATGTAGAGTAAGACAGGTAGACGAATGGTAGAAACGAGTGGGATGGGAGGTAGAAATGTGTGGAATAGGAGGGAGAAACGTGCGAGATGGGAGGTAGAGAAAAATAGGGTGGGAGGTAGAGAAGAGTATGGTGGGAGGCAGGCGAACAGTGGAGGGCAGATACGAGAGGGTGCCTAGGGAAGGGGGTAAAAGGCAGCACCTTCTCCCCTCCCCCATTCACAAGTTGCCTAGCTAGTGAAAGTTGGGTGGTGGTGGGCCACCCGCTGCTCGTCTTGCCTCCCACCTTTTACCTGCCCCAGGTGGCTCTTGCCTGGCTGCTGCTGTTGCTCTTTGATGACGGCCTTTAGGCTTCCGTTACAATGTCTCTCCCTGGCTAGGTCACTACCACAACAGGATCATGTAAGGTTGGGCGCTCCAGTGTAACGTTGAGCGGTCCAGTGTGGGGTTGGGTGCTAAAATATTTGTATTATATTTGTCTGCATTTTTTTTTGTCTTACAAAGTAGCCACCTACATAACTGTTGAAGTTCCTCTCCGTTGTACACCATTATTATGTCACAACTGAACTGTTACTTGAGAAAGGCGGGGTCCCGATAATAGACTCTCAGTTAGGCTGGGTTAGGGCTTTTGTCCAAAACACGACAACGGTGCAGATCAAGAAAGTCTGGATTCAGACACAGATGCGAGAGTAGAACCCTCTAAATCGATTACATTTATGTCATAGGGTGAACTAAAACTTCGTGCGTAGAACTGTGGGTTAGTTGTGAACTGTTGCGGCATCAGTACTGTGGGTTAGTTGTGAACTGTTGCAGCATCAGTACTGTGGGTTAGTTGTGAACTGTTGCAGCATCAGTACTGTGGGTTAGTTGTGAACTGTTGCAGCATCAGTACTATGGGTTAGTTGTGAACTGTTGCAGCATCAGTACTGTGGGTTAGTTGTGAACTGTTGCAGCATCAGTACTATGGGTTAGTTGTGAACTGTTGCAGCATCAGTACTGTGGGTTAGTTGTGAACTGTTGCAGCATCAGTACTGTGGGTTAGTTGTGAACTGTTGCAGCATCAGTACTGTGGGTTAGTTGTGAACTGTTGCAGCATCAGTACTGTGGGTTAGTTGTGAACTGTGACAGCCTCAGTATTGTGAATTAGTTATGATCTGTTGCACCACCAATATTGTGAGTTATTCTTTGTCTACCTGTTGTTGATTACCGGGGTCATCGCCTCCCCAACGCTCCAGTGACCACAACACTATACCTGTGACCGGACACACAGCCATCATAACCTGGCTGTTCTAAACACAGATACCAACAGCATTACTGCTTTTACATTCCTTTGATCAACAGCTCTTCACTGGCATATGAGCCTCCTTTTATTAAAAGGAACCCGTGTGGGTCATTGAGCACAAGTAGTGGAGTAGACCCTACCCTTCATCCACTGATCACATGACACGCCTCCTAGTCATGGAGGATAGTCTATACCACTCCTTGCATTGAATATCCACACGGATTTGGCGCTTAACTTGAATACCAACATTAATGATACTATGTTAGGTATAAGGACACAAGTGCAACTAATGTGTTTTATTGTGGCAATGTTTCGTTCTCCAGTTTTGTCTAGCCGTTACCAAACATTTTACTTAACACACTGTCGGTAATTCTACCAACATTACATTAATGGTACTGGAACAAAGCAACCAGTATGTACTTCAATACCTTTTTGTAGTCTGGGTGGTCATCGCCTCTGCGGCCCGAACCCAGACCAAACCTCGTGGTCCTGGACCTGGTGCAGTACGCTACTGGTGCTAGCAGTATTACAGTTCAGCTAATAGTTGGTAAACCCGCACCGTCGTTGTAATTCATACCTAATGAAGAACAAAAAGGCACAACATGATTGGAACAATACACAAATAATCCGCACATAGGAGAGAAGCTTATACGACGTTTCGGTCCGACTTGGACCATTTACAAGTCACACTAACACGAAGATGAGACTCCCTCACCTTCGTGTGTTGTGATTTGTAAATGATCCAAGACGGGCCGAAACGTCGTATAAGTTGTTTTTTTTTTTTTTCTCTCTCTCTCTCTCTCTCTCTCTCTCTCTCTCTCTCTCTCTCTCTCTCTCTCTCTCTCTCTCTCTCTCTCTCTCTCTCTCTCTCTCTCTCTCTCTCTCTCTCTCCTGTGTGCGGGCCATTTGTGTATCATCCTTAATATTTACATGTTCTCTCAGGTGTGATATAATTATCGCAGGCTTCACCTGGCAATACTTCTGTACAAGTACTTGTTATAGCAGCACTCCATATCTGAAGTATTTGCTGTATCACTGGACACCTACAGTAGTGATTGACACTGCTACAGTAGTCGTAGTGATACTCAATACCTGCAATTACTGAGAATGCTGGCGGCAATCAATACACACATTCTAGTACAGTAATCGTAATATCACATGTTTTGTCATGTGCATCCTGGAGTAAAGTTGTAATAAACTGCTGAAAATACTTCCCCATAAATATCTACACACATTCTTGACACTGCACATTCATAAAAACAGTATACAGTATATTTAAAAAAAGTTTTACGATGGTGGGCAAAAGGAGCAATGTAGTTAGTGTTGTGTTGTGTAATAATAGCGGTTTGCTGAGCAAACATCGGCGGCGGGTGAGGTGTGTGCGTCACAGCCTGAGCTGTGTCAACACACTGGTCATTGTTTGGTTGTGTCCTGTCCTTCACCCACACACCATCGTTTACTACTAAACCAACGTAAATTACAACGCATCCAGAACAAAACCTTACGCTGGGTGTTTAACACCCGCTGGGATGAATTCATCACAAGTGAGTCCATCCACGCCCGTGCAAACATCCCTGCACTAAACGTGTACTGGAAATTGCTTAGCGACAAACAAATAGACAGACTAGAGACCCGACATGACTACTGGACCTCATACTTAGATGACGAACTACGCAGACCTGCAAACACACACAACCTCTTCTACTCTCTACTAGCTCCTGACCCAATCCCTATATACAAATAACCTTGCTAAAATCCTGAATCACTAACCTGTAACTCACAGGTATGGACCTATAATATCGCCCTTGCACCTGCGATTCACGCTTTGACGCCCCCCCTCCTCCCCCCCCCCCCTCCAGTCCCCAAGGTGCGCACGACCTCCTGAATCGCCATCAGCTCAGCTACTGGGTTAAGCCCTGGTTCTTTCCCTCTTACAAAAACCCTTCCTCTAACCAACCTATTCTTCCTCTATCCCCACTTCCCATCTCACCCCTTCTTGGGGTCTTACCTAGAATATCCTTATCCTACTACCACTTAACAGTGCAGGCACCATACCTCTACAACCTACTCTCCAACCAAGAGTGAATACCCGTGCAAATATAAATGTGTCCTAGTGCTGCTCAACCACCTCGATGCCTGACGTGTTAGGCACGATTTTTAAACTTGTGTATTTGTGGTTAAATAAACTCTCGTCAAGTCAGGCTATCTCTGCTTGCTGTATGCAGCCTAGCTGGTCAAGAACTGCATGGAGAAGCTCCCTTGTGAGACTAATTAGGGCTCTAATAGTAATTCCCTTCACATATAATGTAATCTAATCCAATTTCAATGACAGTATTTGCAGTTTTCTGGGGGTGTTTAGAGTTCACCATCGTCTCTATCATGTTTGCCTGACAATGGTTCAGAGAATCGTCATCTCCGCTGCCCGATCTCAAATCAGTCCTCCAGGTCCTGACAGCAAAACGCCATAAACGAGGGAACAGGTGGAGGTTTGAAGCCATGACGAGTGAGTCCTGTTACTACGATTTCTTGAGTCGTCATAAATTTAGAAGAAATCTCAAATATTTAAATATTTAACTTGACTCAAGAAATCGTAATGACACGATTGCAAACAAACCATACCCCCGGCCGGGATTGAACCCGCGGTCATAGAGTCTCAAAACTCCAGCCCGTCGCGTTAGCCACTAACGCGACGGGCTGGAGTTTTGAGACTCTATGACCGCGGGTTCAATCCCGGCCGGGGGTATGGTTTATTTAAATATTTCTTCTCGTATTCAAAACGCTGGGCCAAAAATCACATTCTGTATAAGGCCCTTACTTAAGTATAGAACATACACTGAAGAGAAAAGAAATGAGAGAAATATTGAAGTAACAATACAATTCTGCTCAGTGAACCACTCATCAGTCTACAGAATAAGACCCTAACAAATTGTTCATGAATGAAACTCAAAAAATCACCGACATCACAATTTTTAATGTAGCCGTCTCCCCAGTTAACTTTGAAAAAGCCATCAACAGCCATATTCACCAAAAACTGCAAGAAACCACTATCTCGATCCTTTAGTATACTACTGAGAGGGAACCTGGACACAGGTGTCATCCCACACTTATCTAAAACCACTGACATTGCCCCATTTCACAAAGGTGACAGCAAAACAATCGTGAAAAACAAAGACCAATAGCACTAACGTTACACAAGTTTTTTGAACGAGTCCCAAGAAGTCGCCACTCTCTATGAGAGTGGCATCCCTTGAAGACAGCAACTCTTCAAGCAAATAAAAATAAAGTCTGCCAATGGGCCTTAGACAACAACGATGCTGAATGAGAGCAAGTTTCAGTTGCTCTGGTATGCAAGGACGGAAGAAATACAGACTGAAACTGGGTACAAAGCAAACAAATCATTTTACAAAGCGGAAATTCCTCGTGCAACACTTGGGAGTGGTGTCAGCTCATCTCGCATTCAAGGATCGCAGCAATGTTGGTACTGCTACCGCAAGGAAAATATGCTGGATAACTAGAACGTTCAAGATATGGGATGCTGAACCAATATGGTACTCTTGATGTCACTCGTGCTCTCCAGGCTGGAATACTGCCGTATACTAGCAGCCACCTTCAAGGAAGGAGAGACTGCTGGGCTAAAAAACGTACAGAGGACTTTCACTGCTCATATACATTTAATAAAACATTTGAACTACTAGGAACTCTTGAAATCTTCGTCCTGTAACCCATTGAACGTAGGCGAGGAAAATGTATCATAATTTACACCTACAAGATCTTGAAGAGACTGATCACAAACCTGCACATTGAAATTATTGATGAAAGCAAGAGACTTGACAGACAGTGCACAGCACCTCCAATAAAAGTACGGGTGATGGTGACGAGCACACTAAGATAGAATTCGATAGTGTTAGAGGGCCCTGACTTTTAAACGTTCTCCCTTTGTACATAAACTAATTACCAACAAGCCTCTGGAAGACTTCAAGAAGGAACTTAGTAAGGTTCTCACATAAGTTCCTAACCAGCCGAGCAGAGCTCGTATGGTGGACTAAGTGAAGCTAACAGCAACAGCCTGGTTGATCAGGCCTTAATCCACCAAGTCTTGGTTTGAGATTCTGCCGCGGGGGCATTCATGGTATACGATATCTGACGAATAAAGAATCGCATTATACTGCATTTATATTTATTTTTCAATCGTGTCGGTATTTTATACCTCTAATCTCCAGCTGCCAGTTAAGAGTCTTTTGTGAGGTCATCTATCGAAGGCTTTACTGAAATCCAAGTATCCTTGGTTGGCGGCCAGGTCATACAGGTTGCTGATGCCTGATCGCAAAGTGTTTGCAGAAATCTATCAATTTACCTTCTGAAGACAGTGGTCTGTTGATAATTCAACTTATTCTGTTAGGAGTTAAAAAGCCTTGGATCCATTATGGTTATAAGTTATCTCTTAAACTGGCTTACTGCATCATTCCTCTCAAAAATAAAAATATTTTTGTACACGTCTCCCTCTCTCCTGATGGACTATTTTAGTGTGCACTGTGAAACCTGGCGAAACCTAATGTGAATTACAATACACTGTGACCTGGTGAAACAGTGTTAATTATGATACATTGTGGGGTGGTAAATAAAAGAAAGCAACTCGGACAAATCATAGAGGAGCAGAGCTATTGTAAATTATGGAGTGGAGTGAAGGCGGTGATAACGAGGGAGTCTCCCAGATAATATCAGAAGGTAAGATAACACAGGCCTCGCCTCCATGATCAACGTCTCACAACACACCCACACCAGCTATCGCTATCACCCTCTTCAAGGGAGGAAAGGTGCCTTGATGCTGCTGCTGAAGGGTTCTTCGTCCGAGGAATTGGAACTACCCCCCTTCCTTTGATTAAATCTGATTACCTCCCATTTCCAGACGTTTTATGGCCAATATGATTCAGCGCTTCTCCATGAATATGATAATATATCACTCACATTTCCCTCGTTGTTTTATTAACCTTGACCTTGTCCTCAGAGGTCATACCACATTAGACCTGGTCAGCAAGGCTGGAATAATGTAGGGAGAATTTAAGAGGACGTTTCGCTTGCGAATCAAGCTAAATGTC
>NC_091365.1:4049531-4089531 GCF_038502225.1 Cherax quadricarinatus
TCCTGACAACTTCCTCAAATGAATAACAACCTGGTTGATCAGGCCTTGATATACCAGAGGCCTGGTCTGGGACCGGACCGCAGGGGCGTTGACTCTCACATCCTTCAAGTATCAGGTTATCCATGCATGCTTTTATTCTGATCATCCGGTTACTGATGACGTATGATTCCACCTGTCGTTTCTAGTACTGTGTGAAGATTTCCATACCCTATTGCGTCATGACATATGTATATGTGAAGCCGATAAAATGATGGCATAAAGACATGTGTTAGATAGAACCATTTATTTATAAGGTATTTCGCCCATCTCAGATTTTTTCGAGTACCAGAAATAAACAGAATCAGAAGTACTGTATATAAAGCAGGGGTCCCCAACCTGCGGCCCAAGGGCCGTATGTGGCCCTTCTAGTAAATGGATGCGGCCCTCACATGAAATTATGAATTCACTTTTATGCAGGTTCCACAATGCACAGTGTAAACAATTACAAAATCTTTAAAAACCATTTTATACCAAAATCTTATCGCGGCCCTCCTTTAAATTTGGCCTTTTTATACTAAAAGGTTGGGGGATTACTGTTATAAAGTGATGGTCAGGGGAGACCTCACCATCTCCGTATGTTTACCTGGAGAGGGTTAACGCCCCCGCGGCCCGATCTGAGACCAGGCCTCATGGTGGATCAGGGTCTGATCAACCAGGCTGTTACTGTTGGTCGCACGCAAGCTGACTTACGAACCACAGCGCGGTTGGTTAGGTACAGACTTTAGGTGCCTGTCCAGTGCCTTCTTGAAGACAGTATTGGTAATCCCCCTTATGTATGCTGGGAGGCAGTTGAACAGTTTTGGGCCCCGGACACTTATTGTGTTGTCTCTCAATAGTGATAAAACGTGTGCAAAACCTGGGTATCTAATTGAAAACCAGCAGTCAAAATAGGCAGCAGCGGCGGCGATGACATTAGTGGTGGTGATAAAGAGGGGTAGGAGTATAATGGTGATAATTTAAAAGATTGTGATATTAATGATAATTAGTGGTGAAAGGGAGGAAATATATTGATGGTGGTGAATGATAATGCTGGTGGAGGAGGAAGTGAAATTGAAAACTTTTAGTAATAGACCAATAACCCACACATAGGAGGAGCATAGGCCAGCAGACAGGGACGGGACAAGAGAAGTAGTAGAGGAAGATGAGTATTAGTGGTAGATGTAGTAGTAGTGGAGTCAGTCAAAGACTAAGAAGAGCACTGCAAAGGAGCTAGGGGCCCACAAGGGAGATAGGGCCCCACAAGGGAGCTAGAGGCCCCACAAGGGAGATAGGGGCCAACAAAGGGTAGGAACAAGAACACAGAGGGAAGGGAGGGAATAACAATAATGGACCAAATACCTAAGGCAGAAGAAAATCCAAAGGAGAAAAAGAAAAGAGGAAAGGGGAGGAGGGAGAAGGGGAAAACAAGAATAAGGTTAAGTCACGGGTGTTCTGAAGTTTGGAGAATTGTACAATGTAATGGGAGAGGAAGGCATCTACAGAGACAAAGCCAGGACTAAAATTCATACAAGAAAAGTTGTGTATAAGGGAGGATTCAACCAGACGGCGAATGTGAAAGTTAGACATAGGGTAGACTGTTTTAGCAGAAGACCAGTCAATAGGATGACTGTGATCTCTGACATGACAGAAAAGAGCATTGTTGGTGTCGGCAAGTCTAACACTACTTTTGTGCTCCCTGAGTCTGTCAGAAAGAGAACGGCCAGTTTCTCCAAAGTACAAGCCTATCCGATGTTATCCTGACGCCAAATGACTTCGAACAGGCGATAAATGACATGCCCATGCACTCTGCCCCAGGGCCAGACTCATGGAACTCTGTGTTCATCAAGAACTGCAAGAAGCCCCTATCACGAGCCTTTTCCATCCTATGGAGAGGGAGCATGGACACGGGGGTCGTCCCACAGTTACTAAAAACAACAGACATAGCCCCACTCCACAAAGGGGGCAGTAAAGCAACAGCAAAGAACTACAGACCAATAGCACTAACATCCCATATCATAAAAATCTTTGAAAGGGTCCTAAGAAGCAAGATCACCACGCATCTAGAAACCCATCAGTTACACAACCCAGGGCAACATGGGTTTAGAACAGGTCGCTCCTGTCTGTCTCAACTATTGGACCACTACGACAAGGTCCTAAATGCACTAGAAGACAAAAAGAATGCAGATGTAATATATACAGACTTTGCAAAAGCCTTCGACAAGTGTGACCATGGCGTAATAGCGCACAAAATGCGTGCTAAAGGAATAACAGGAAAAGTCGGTCGATGGATCTATAATTTCCTCACTAACAGAACACAGAGAGTAGTCGTCAACAGAGTAAAGTCCGAGGCAGCTACGGTGAAAAGCTCTGTTCCACAAGGCACAGTACTCGCTCCCATCTTGTTCCTCATCCTTATATCCGACATAGACAAGGATGTCAGCCACAGCACCGTGTCTTCCTTTGCAGATGACACCCGAATCTGCATGACAGTGTCTTCCATTGCAGACACTGCAAAGCTCCAGGCAGACATCAACCAAATCTTTCAGTGGGCTGCAGAAAACAATATGAAGTTCAACGATGAGAAATTTCAATTACTCAGATATGGTAAACATGAGGAAATTAAATCTTCATCAGAGTACAAAACAAATTCTGGCCACAAAATAGAGCGAAACACCAACGTCAAAGACCTGGGAGTGATCATGTCGGAGGATCTCACCTTCAAGGACCATAACACTGTATCAATCGCATCTGCTAGAAAAATGACAGGATGGATAATGAGAACCTTCAAAACTAGGGAGGCCAAGCCCATGATGACACTCTTCAGGTCACTTGTTCTATCTAGGCTGGAATATTGCTGCACACTAACAGCACCTTTCAAGGCAGGTGAAATTGCCGACCTAGAAAATGTACAGAGAACTTTCACGGCGCGCATAACGGAGATAAAACACCTCAATTATTGGGAGCGCTTGAGGTTCCTAAACCTGTATTCCCTGGAACGCAGGAGGGAGAGATACATGATTATATACACCTGGAAAATCCTAGAGGGACTAGTACCGAACTTGCACACGAAAATCACCCACTACGAAAGCAAAAGACTTGGCAGACGATGCACCATCCCCCCAATGAAAAGCAGGGGTGTCACTAGCACGTTAAGAGACCATACAATAAGTGTCAGGGGCCCGAGACTGTTCAACTGCCTCCCAGCACACATAAGGGGGATTACCAACAGACCCCTGGCAGTCTTCAAGCTGGCACTGGACAAGCACCTAAAGTCAGTTCCGGATCAGCCGGGCTGTGGCTCGTATGTTGGTTTGCGTGCAGCCAGCAGCAACAGCTTGGTTGATCAGGCTCTGATCCACCAGGAGGCCTGGTCTCAGACCGGGCCGCGGGGGCGTTGACCCCCGGAACTCTCTCCAGGTAAACTCCAGGTAAACTGAAGAGGAATGTAGGATAGGGAGGAGGAGGAGGTGGATAAAGGGTAGACGGAGGAACCAGGAAAAGGAGAGGGATACCTGGAGGTTACCTGGAGGTTATTCCGGGGATCAACGCCCCCGCGGCCCGGTCCATGACCAGGCCTCCCGATGGATCAGGGCCTGATCAACTAGGCTGTTACTGCTGGCCGCACGCAGTCCAACGTACGAGCCACAGCCCGGCTGATCCGGCACTGACTTTAGGTATCTGTCCAGCTCTCTCTTGAAGGCAGTCAGGGGTTTATTGGCAATTCCCCTAATGCTTGATGGGAGGCTGTTGAACAGTTTTGGGCCCCGGACACTTATGGTGTTTTCTCTTAGTGTACCAATGGCGCCCCTACTTTTTATTGGCGGCATTTTGCATCGCCTGCCCAGTCTTTTACTTTCGTAGGGAGTGATTTCTGTGTGCAGATTTGGGACCATTCCTTCCAAGATTTTCCAAGTGTAGATTATAAGAACATAAGAACGAAGGAACACTGCAGAAGGCCTACTGGCCCATGCGAGGCAGGTCCAAGTCTCCTACCGGCTTAAGCCAATGCACCCAACCTAGTCAGGTCAGGTCACATTGACTTAAGGGAGGAACACGGCAACCGACCTGTTAGCACAAGCTATCAGGTCTAACTCACACCCACCCACATCTACTCATGTATTTATCCAACCTATTTTTAAAGCTACACAACGTTCTGGCCTCTATAACGGTACTTGGGAGTTTGTTCCACTCATCCACAACTCTATTACCAAACCAGTACTTTCCTATATCCTTCCTGAATCTGAATTTTTCCAACTTCAAACCATTGCTGCGAGTCCTGTCTAGGCTAGATATTTTCAGCACACTATTTACATCCCCTTTATTTATTCCTGTCTTCCACTTATACACCTCAATCATATCCCCCCTAATTCTACGTCTTTCTAGAGAGTGCAGTTTCAGGGCCCTTAGTCTATCCTCATAGGGAAGGTTTCTGATATGATATATCTCTCCCTCCTGCGTTCCAACGAGTACAAGTCAAGTGCTTCCAAGCGTTCCCAGTAGTTAAGGTGCTTGACAGAATTTATACGTGCAGTAAAGGATCTCTGTACACTCTCTAGATCTGCGATTTCACCTGCTTTGAATGGAGATGTTAATGTACAGCAGTATTCCAGCCTAGAGAGATAGGGATAGGGAGGAAAAGGCAAGGGGAAAGCAGATTCATCTCTCGCCTCGAATTGTCCAGGTTATACCTGTCATTTCAGCTGTGCTTTCTACAAGCGAGAGATGTGACTGGCTTTACTGGTTTGCACAAGGCCATTGCTCAAGGTCTCCCACGTGGCCCAGATTCGTCGACAGCATCACTTAATTAATAAAGCAATATTCATTATCCAAACTGCGTACTGTTGACAACAGTGAAAATAAGACAAGATGCAGCACAAGCTCTGTGTAAAGCTTCATCAAGGCTATACAGAGCAAACACATTACAGGTATACTCATCTGTAATTTTCCTATACAGAGAAACTTCACAGCTCGTATGACCTTAGTCAAGCGCTCGAAATCCCTGGAATTGTACTTCCTAGAACTCAGGCGAGAAAAATGCATCATAATCTACACCTGGAAGATTCTGGAGGGATTGGTCCCAAATCTGCACACTGAAATCTCCTCCATATAATAGTACGAGGCTTCGCAGACACTGCAAGAATCCTCTCACGAAAAACAAGGCAGCAATGAGTACACTGGAACTCAATAAATGTAAACAAACCACAACTCTTCAACATACTTCTATCTTGCATAAAGGGAAATTACCAACAAACTCCTGGCTGTCTTCAAGAGGGAAGGTGATAAGTTCAAATCACTTCCTTGTCAGTCGGTCAGAGGTTAGTTAATACGTTGGATTGTGGGCGGCGAGCACGCACCAACAGCCTGCTTTATCAGGCCATCAACCAGGCCTCCTGGTTGATGGCCGGATCAGGATCAGGCTGTTGGTGGAGACCGCACGCAGGTAGAAACTTGAGAAACTTATTTAGTTCCCCCTCGAAGAGAGCTAAAAGTTTAATAATTTTTCTAATGTATGAGGGGAGGCTGTTGAAGAATCTCAGTATCTTAACACTTACTAAGTTATCGCTTAGTGTTATCACTGCATCCCTGCTTTCTATTTTTATTTTGCACCGCCAAGTCTCTTGCTATCATACTGACTGATTTCATGTACAGATTGAGGAACAATCCCTCCAGAATTTTCAAGGTGTAAATTATAATGAATCTTTTTTACATGTTTCGATGGATTTCAAGCGTTCCCAATAATTTCGGAGCTCGACTGAATTAGCACGAGCAGTGAAGGTTGTCTGTACAATCTCCATATCTGCATTTATATACCTCTGTCATATCCCCCCTAATTCTACGCCTTTCTAGAGAGTGCAGATTCAGGGCCCTCAGTCTATCCTCATAGGGAAGATTTCTAATACATGGGATAAACTTCGTCTTCCTCCTTTGTACGTTTTCCAGAGCATTTATATCCATTCTGTTAAATGGTGATCAGAACTGTGCAGCATAATCTAAATGAGGCCTAACCAAGGATGTATAGAGTTGAAGAACAACCTGAGGACTCCTATTATTTATGCTTCTTGATATGAAGCCAAGGATTCTGTTCGCTTTATTGCGAACACTTATGCACTGTTGTCTTGGTTTTAGATTACTGCTAACAAGAATTCCCAAATCTTTTTCTCAATCAGTAATATTAAGATCTACATTACTTAGTTTATATGTGGCATGGTTATTTTCTTGTCCAATGTTTAGAACTTTGCATCTGTCTATATTATATATCCAGCCTATTACTTTCATTGCGGTTGTGATGACAACATTGTTGTGATCTTAAATGTGAGATGTTGTGACATTATCACTCATATGTCCCTCACATTATTCTTTCACTCTGAGTGGTCTGAGTTCGTTTTATACCCCGTACCTGTTTTTATTTCATCAATTTGTCTATAACGGAGCAAATGAAATTTGTCCTCATTGAACATCATATTTCCCGTGGCCCACTGGACGATCAAATTTACATCAGCTGTTAAGCGTTGGTGCAAAATTAAAAATTAGCTTACTTAAAATAGCATAAACTGAAGTGACTGTTTTCTGTGGATAGTCAGGACAAGAGAGAACATCTTCAAGTGATCCAAATATACATAGCACACACAAGAATACAGGTGCCACGCGAGTCCAAAAATCAGTCAAACCAGTCGATAATAGTTAGAAGGAAGGGCCAGGAGCTATAATTCGACCTCATTTAAAAAACTGGTGAATACAAGAGGAAGATGAACACACGCGTAAGAAAATCTCAGTATATGGCAGGTAACTGGAGAGAGATAATCGAAGACAAACCAAGTTGTTGTTATATTTACAGGGAAGCGCTAAACACTAATGAATAATGCAGCGCCTGGGGAACACGAAACAATTAAGTATGATCCAAGGAAAGTGATAGCTGGAGCTCTAGGCCGGGAGCATCTACACTAGAGTAAGAAAACTGTCCAAAGCCTTTAAAGATACACTAAAGGTTAGGAAACGGGGCCAAGAGCTGTAACTCACACTCATACGCTCATACAACACTGAAGACTGGACTTGACACTTTAGAGCTAAAACACTAACGCTACACTATATAGGCTCTACCTCACTCACAATGATGCCACCTGTGATAATACTAAACTAGGAAAACATTACATCTCTCCCCTCCAACTCTCTCATCATTCCTACAACCACCTGCCTCCCCCCCTCTCTCTCTCATCTTCCCTTCTCTACAACCACCTGCCCCCTCTCGCTCTCATCTTCCCTTCCCTACAACCACCTGCCTCTCCCCATCTCATCTTACCTATCCTACCTGTCTCCCCCCTTCTCATCTTACCTACCCTCCAACCACCTGCCTCCTCCCTTCTCATCTTACCTACCCTCCAACCACCTGCCTTCCCCCTTCTCATCTTGCCTACCCTACAACCACCTGCCTCCTTCCTCATCTTACCCACCCTACAACCACCTGCCTCCTCCCTCCTCATCTTACCCACCCTACAACCACCTGCCTCCCCCCTCCTCATCTTACCTACCCTACAACCACCTGCCTCCTCCCTCATCTTACCTACCCTACAACCACCTGCCTCCTCCCTCATCTTATCTACCCTACAATCACCTGCCTCCCCCTCCTCATCTTACCTACCCTACAACCACCTGCCTCCTCCCTCCTCATCTTACCTACCCTACAACCACCTGCCTCCTCCCTCCTCATCTTACCTACCCTACAACCACCTGCCTCCCCCCTCATCATCTTACCTACCCTACAACCACCTGCCTCCCTCTCCTCATCTTACCTACCCTACAACCACCTTGTGATGTAGTTCAGCTGGGCGTGTGAGGTCTCTGGGGAGACCTAAGTTAACCAATTATATGGTCACACCTTGCCTTGGCAAACGTCTGTAGCCACGCCCACGTCTGAGGTCTTTTGTTTTTGACGGCGTCAGGTCGTACACGTGGTTGTGGAGGGTGCTTGGACCACCATAAAAGCCCAAGGAAGAGCATGATCAGGAGAGTCGAGCGGAGCTGCTGCTGGGGTGAAGGGCTCGGGAGAAGGCTGCTGAAGTCTCTAGAGGAGACTCTTGGAGACATTGGGCAGAGTACTGGCTTGGAGCAGTACTCGTGCTGTGTAGGTCTTGGGACCTGTGGCTTAGTTCCTGTAGTGAACTGTCCTCTGTACTATTTGTAAGTTATATTCATTTTCGTCAAGTTGATTGTGTTCCCTGTCTCACTGCTCATACATACCATCTCATTTATCTAAACCAATGATGTATTCCTGTTCCCAAATATATTATTGCACAAGGACTTAATAAACTGTGTTTGAGTAGAATAGTAATATTCACTGTCCCCGTTATTTATTCTTATTTCCATTATTTAAGTTTAGTTAAAGTAGTGAGAGGGTGAGTAGTGTGGCGGGTAGAGTAATGAGAGGTGAAGGTGTAGTCACCAGTGACCTCACATTACCTACCGACCTCCGCTAATCATCTCACTCCTACCACTTCGCCTGCATGTCCCCTACCTACTAACTCCCTCCTCTTACCCCCATATTCCCCTAATCATTACCCCCCTACATGACAACCTGCCTCCTCCCTCCTCATCTTACCTACCCTACAACCACCTGCCTCCCCCTCCTCATCTTACCTACCCTACAACCACCTGCCTCCCCCCTCATCTTACCTACCCTACAACCACCTGCCTCCCCCTCCTCATCTTACCTACCCTACAACCACCTGCCTCCCCCCTCCTCATCTTACCTACCCTACAACCACCTGCCTCCTCCCTCCTCATCTTACCTACCCTACACCCACCTGCCTCCTCCCTCATCTTACCCACCCAACAACCACCTGCCTCCTCCCGCCTCATCTTACCCACCCTACAACCACCTGCCTCCTCCCTCCTCATCTTACCCACCCTACAACCACCTGCCTCCTCCCTCCTCATCTTACCCACCCTACAACCACCTGCCTCTTCCCTCCTCATCTTACCCACCCTACAACCACCTGCCTCCCCCTCCTCATCTTACCCACCCTACAACCACCTGCCTCCCCCTCATCTTACCCACCCTACAACCACCTGCCTCCTCCCTCCTCATCTTACCTACTCTACAACCACCTGCCTCCTCCCTCCTCATCTTACCCACCCTACAACCACCTGCCTCCTCCCTCATCTTACCTACCCTACAACCACCTGCCTCCTCCCTCCTCATCTTACCCACCCTACAACCACCTGCCTCCTCCCTCCTCATCTTACCCACCTTACAACCACCTGCCCCCTCCCTCCTCATCTTACCCACCCTACAACCACCTGCCTCCTCCCTCCTCATCTTACCCACCCTACAACCACCTGCCTCCTACCTCATCTTACCTACCCTACAACCACCTGCCTCCTCATCTTACCCACCCTACAACCACCTGCCTCCTCATCTTACCCACCCTACAAGCACCTGCCTCCTCCCTCCTCATCTTACCCACCCTACAACCACCTGCCTCCTTCCTCCTTATCTTACCTACCCTACAACCATGATGCTGCAGTGTCTGACACTGCAGCATCATGGGATCTTGTTACAAAGAACTCTTCAACACTTGTCCAACCTTGGGACGAAGACCTACTTCGACTAATGGAAGGCGCATCAGAGTAAGGAAAGTTAAGAGTGAAGATCTGAAGGTAGGAAATCGCTTCTCTGTTCTTCAGGATGAATGTACTTCAGTGGCCAGTGAAGGTAAGGGTACTACTGCCCCTGCTAATGGAGGTAAGCGCATTCTTGTGGTTGGTGACTCTCAGGTAAGATATATTGACCGTGCTTTTTGTAATAGGAATAAGAAGATGAGAGATAGAGTGTGCTTCCCTGGAGCTGGTGTTGGGGACATTGTCAACAGGCTGGATAATATCATGTCAGGTAATGGGAACAAGCCCATTATCTGTCTCAGTGCTGGTGGAAATGATATTGGGAAGGGTAGGAGAGAAGAGCTGCTAGATAAGTACAGGTCAGCTATAGATTTCATTAAGTCTAAGGGAGGGATCCCAATCATATGTAGCATCTTGCCTAGAAGGGGAGTAGGAAATGAATGGTTGTCTAGGGCAATTGGTGTAAATTGCTGGCTAGACAGATACTGCAAGGAACTTGCAATCCCATTCATTGACAACTGGAACAACTTTTATGGCAAACATGATATGTATGCAAGGGATGGGGTACATCTCTCTGGGGCTGGGGTGGTAGCACTTGCAGACTCGATTGAGAAGGCCATTGGTGAAATGCCTATGATTTTAAACTGATGGAAGATAGAGGTATGGGTGTGTGTGGGAAACAAGCAGGTTGCAACACTTGGGTTGGAAACAGTAAATGTATAAAAGGCATTCAGCATGAAGTTATAAATAAAGACAATAGATCAGGTCAGCAAACAAAGGGGGACAGCAGAGGGCAGCAAGGGACTAGCTCCCTTAAGGTTTACTATACTAATAGCAGGAGTGTAAGAAATAAGATAGATGAGCTAAGATTAATTGCAAGTGCAGGAAACATAGATATTATTGCTATAACAGAGACCTGGCTCAATCTGAAAGATAGAGAGATGCCCTCTGAATGTCACATACAAGGCTTTAAATTATTCCACACTGACAGGGTCAACAGGAAAGGTGGTGGAGTAGCGATGTATGTCAGAGACAATTTAAATTGTTGTGTTAGACAAGATATTAAATTAGAAGCGTCAGCCACTGAATCTGTTTGGTTACAGCTTCTCGAGGGCCGAGAAAAACTAATTTTGGGTGTGATTTACAGGGCCCCAAATCTTGATAGGGAGTGCAGTAAACTTCTATGGGACGAAATTCGTAAGGCATCTACATACGAAAATGTTGTGCTAATGGGAGATTTCAACTATAGACAGATTGACTGGAGCAATTTGACAGGAAATTTAGAGTCAGGTGACTTTCTTGATACGATCCAGGATTGTTTTTTAAAACAGTTTGTGACAGAGCCAACTAGGGGAAATAACCTCCTTGACTTGGTTCTTGCCAGTAGGGAAACACTAATTAATAATCTTGAGGTTAATGATGAGCTTGGGGAAAGTGATCACAAATCACTCAGTTTTAATATATCATGGAATTCCCCTAATAATGGCAATCAAGTCTCCGTCCCTGACTTTCGCTTGGCTGATTTCATAGGACTGAAAAATTACTTAGGTGGGCTGAACTGGAATGACCTGACTAAGGGTCAGGTAGGTGGTGACGGTTGCCGATATGATGCTTTCCAGGGCATAGTTCTAGCTGCTCAGTCAAATTATGTTCCAAATAGGGAAATCAGATCAAACAAAAATGATCCTAAATGGATGAACAATAGATTAAAATATCTGATTGGTCAAAAGAGAGGCATATATAGGCAAATCAAAAGAGGAGAGGGGCAATTGAGAAATCGATATATTCAGTTAAAGAGAGAAATAAAAAAGGGAATTAGAAAAGCAAAAAGAGATTATGAGGTTAAAGTTGCAAGAGAATCGAAGACTAACCCAAAAGGATTCTTTCAGGTATACAGAAGTAAGATCAGGGACAAGATAGGCCCACTCAAAAGTTTCTCGGGTCAGCTCACTGACAGTGATAAGGAAATGTGTAGAATTTTTAACACATACTTCCTCTCAGTTTTTACACAGGAGGATACCAGCGATATTCCAGTAATGAAAAATTATGTAGAACAGGACGATAATAAACTGTGCACTATTAGGGTCACAAGTGACATGGTCCTTAGGCAAATAGATAAATTAAAACCTAACAAATCCCCAGGCCCTGATGAACTGTATGCAAGGGTTCTAAAGGAATGTAAAGAGGAGCTTAGCACACCTTTGGCTAATCTTTTCAACATATCACTACAAACTGGCATGGTGCCAGATAAGTGGAAAATGGCAAATGTGATACCTATTTTCAAAACAGGTGACAGGTCCTTAGCTTCGAACTATAGACCAATAAGCCTGACCTCCATAGTGGGAAAATTTATGGAATCAATAATTGCCGAGGCAGTTCGTAGCCACCTTGAAAAGCATAAATTAATCAACGAATCTCAGCATGGTTTTACAAAGGGGCGTTCCTGCCTTACGAATTTATTAACTTTTTTCACTAAGGTATTTGAGGAGGTAGATCATGGTAATGAATATGATATTGTGTATATGGACTTCAGTAAGGCTTTTGACAGGGTCCCACATCAGAGACTGTTGAGGAAAATTAAAGCACATGGAATAGGAGGAGAAATTTTTTCCTGGATAGAGGCATGGTTGACAAATAGGCAGCAGAGAGTTTGCATAAATGGGGAGAAATCAGAGTGGGGAAGTGTCACGAGCGGTGTTCCACAGGGGTCAGTGTTGGGCCCCCTGCTGTTCACAATCTACATAAACGACATAGATGAGGGCATAAAGAGCGACATCGGCAAGTTTGCCGATGACACCAAAATAGGCCGTCGAATTCATTCTGACGAGGACATTCGAGCACTCCAGGAAGATTTGAATAGACTGATGCAGTGGTCGGAGAAGTGGCAGATGCAGTTTAATATAGACAAATGCAAAGTTCTAAATGTTGGACAGGACAATAACCATGCCACATATAAACTAAATAATGTAGATCTTAATATTACGGATTGCGAAAAAGATTTAGGAGTTCTGGTTAGCAGTAATCTGAAACCAAGACAACAGTGCATAAGTGTTCGCAATAAAGCTAATAGAATCCTTGGCTTCATATCAAGAAGCATAAATAATAGGAGTCCTCAGGTTGTTCTTCAACTCTATACATCCTTGGTTAGGCCTCATTTAGATTATGCTGCACAGTTTTGGTCACCGTATTACAGAATGGATATAAATTCTCTGGAAAATGTACAAAGGAGGATGACAAAGTTGATCCCATGTATCAGAAACCTTCCCTATGAGGATAGACTAAGGGCCCTGAAACTGCACTCTCTAGAAAGACGTAGAATTAGGGGGGATATGATTGAGGTGTATAAATGGAAGACAGGAATAAATAAAGGGGATGTAAATAGTGTGCTGAAAATATCTAGCCTAGACAGGACTCGCAGCAATGGTTTTAAGTTGGAAAAATTCAGATTCAGGAAGGATATAGGAAAGTACTGGTTTGGTAATAGAGTTGTGGATGAGTGGAACAAACTCCCAAGTACCGTTATAGAGGCTAGAACGTTGTGTAGCTTTAAAAATAGGTTGGATAAATACATGAGTAGATGTGGGTGGGTGTGAGTTAGACGTGATAGCTTGTGCTACCAGGTCGGTTGCCGTGTTCCTCCCTTAAGTCAATGTGACCTGACCTGACTAGGTTGGGTGCATTGGCTTAAGCCGGTAGGAGACTTGGACCTGCCTCGCATGGGCCAGTAGGCCTTCTGCAGTGTTCCTTCGTTCTTATGTTCTTATGTTCTTATGACTAGTGGATGGTACCACTATGACCTCACCTCCTCCTGCTTCGCCTCACCTCACTACAGTATATAAGCCACGTCTACGGCCCTATGCTGTACATTCTACAAGACTGATGGCCTGACCTGACTAGGTTGGGTGCATTGGCTTAAGCCGGTAGGAGACTTGAACCTGCCTCGCATGGGCCAGTAGGCCTTCTGCAGTGTTCCTTCGTTCTTATGTTCTTAACACATCGACTCCAGGCTGAGGGACTGATTACCTCAAACTCCTCCTCTCCTTACGCCTTTCTACTTTGTATCGGACTGATGAAGCCACTGTGTGGCGAAACGTTTCCTGAATAAAGATTCCCATATGTTGCACAAGTGTCTCAATCTTCAGCCAATGCCTTGACATAGTGAGGTCAGACACGTCACTTAAGAGAACTACTGGACGAATAATTAATATGTTTTACAAGAATGTTAAAGTTAGCAACTTTTTACATTAACACTTTACTTTATAAAGACACTAGTTTTTTTTACAAAACATTTTATTGGATCTTTTGTACAACAATTTGTTGCAACGTTTGAAGCAGTTATTTCAAATGTCAAATGCAAATAATAATCTGTTTCAGTATTACTGCACAGGACATACAATCTGAAGGTTCATACAATACATATCATAAACCATACCCCCGGCCGGGATTGAACCCGCGGTCATAGAGTCTCAAAACTCCAGCCCGTCGCGCTAACCACTAGACCAGCTAGCCACAATAAGATTCATCTTATTGTGGCTAGCTGGTCTAGTGGTTAGCGCGACGGGCTGGAGTTTTGAGACTCTATGACCGCGGGTTCAATCCCGGCCGGGGGTATGGTTTATTTGCAATCTTGTCATTACGATTTCTTAAGTCAATACATATCATCTCGGTTAAAACTTAGATTTGGACCCCTGTCTGTCCCTCCTGAGGAAGCACCCCTACCTTCCCCCCGCCTCCTCCATTAGTTTAAGTGGTAAGTTATGGTAATTTTAAGTGGAAAGCCATGAGTGTAAGTACCCCGAGTTGTATTTGTGGGGTATAAACGAGACTTGGCTACTAATCCCGCCGTCTCCTTCACTATTGTCATCCAAGCACTGGTATAAACCTTGGTAATAAATACCGACAAGTTGGTTTAGAAAGACACGTAAGCAAACACTATAACATATTTATTAGGAAACGTTTCGGTCCTGGGACCTTGATCACTTCTAACATACAGAGGTAGAAAGACTATATATATAATGTCTTTCTACCTCTGTATGTTAGAAGTGATCAAGGTCCCAGGACCGAAACGTTTTCTAATAAATATGTTATAGTGTTTGCTTACGTGTCTTTCTAAATCATCCAAGCACTGATTCACTGCCTCTTGGGCTTTAGCATACCTTGTCTTGAAGCTGTGTTATGCGAGATGTTTCCAGCACTTCAGTCAACTCATTCTATATTTCAACCAATTCTAACACCCATGTCTTATAATAATAATAATAATAATAATAATAATAATAATAATAATAATAATAATAATAATAATAATGGGGAACGCTAAACCCATAGCATTACACATCGCATGTGGGGGGGGAGGTATTCAATCTCAATTCAGGGAACTGGAGCACAGATCAAATTTCCTAGATCAAGATCCCCTCACCAGCGTCAAGGAACCTCCCTTAAGCTTCCACCTGTGTCACTTTGTCTAAAATCATGTCTTCCTCTCCGTCAAGGTCGTCAGGTTCAGTTCCTTCAACCTCTCCTCATAGTGCATTCCTCTCAGTTCAGGAACTAGTCTGGCTACCTTTTCCAGCTTCTGCAACTTAACCAGGTGCAAGCTCCACGCGTACTCAGCTGAACTAACGTATGCAGTATGTAAAGCTCTGAAGGAGTCTTTGTTCATATTTCTAAATAGTGTTTTGAGGTTGGCTAATATTGCATTTGACGCTAATACGTATGGTATATTCACCCCCGGAGGTCTTTCCTTTAATGATACTTGAAGCTTCTCTCCCATGCTGTACTCTGCAATCAATCTATGCTCACCTTTAATCTCAGTAACCTTATATTGGTGCTAACTCCAGCAGACACTAGTTGGACAACATCTACCCCCTCTCTATGTTTTCCAAAAGCCGAAATTTCTTTGTCATTCCTTGTCCTTATCCTCTTTTATTTTTTTTTAGTTTTATATCACACGGATATACGTGAGACCAAATCTACTCTGGTAGGTCGCTGACATATACATTAGAAACTGTAGGGCACCTAATACTGATTACTTGTCGTTTACCTGTAGTTGATTACAGGAAAGCCCCCCATGGTCCAGTCCCAGATTAGATCTTTCAACTGATAGTCCGATGAATATGATTCCCAGTTCTGCTTGTTTCCCTACTGTCTGCCGTTTTATGTGCTCCCCATTTCTTCCAAACTCCCTCTCACGTTTTTCCTTGTATTCCTGATCGAACCATGTCTTGTTCGCTTGTTCTGTTTCTCGTTCAGGTCCAGTACGAACTTGTTCTTTGCTTCCTGATACTTAACCATTACCTCCATTACAGTTTCCTGTTCTCAGTCCTTCCATTCTCTCTTTATGTTTCTTCTATCAGTAACTCGAAGCTTAATATCCTTCCACCAGTAGCTCGAAGCTTAATATTCTTCCACCAGTAACTCGAAGCTTAATATCCCATGGTTGATTCTACCTACGTCATATCCGTCTAAGCTGAAAAATCGGATAACTCTTACCGGCATACATCCCCCTCTAACTCTCTGTCGCTTCCTTTACATCTTTCCTAAGAAAATTTGTCATAACTGTCTCCATTAGTTTTTCATGCCTTTCTTCTAGTCTGGGGTTGGCAGTTCTTCCAGTGAACTTCCTATCTGAAGTCTACCTGGAGTGTGTTACGAAGGTTCGAATCTGATATTTTGGATCTTCGATGAGTTTCAAGTCTTTTTCTACTATCGGAGCCCGGCCCTGGGCCAGTATCGTCTGGTCAACCAGGCTGCTGCTACTGACGGCCCGCTGGTCGACATATCCATCACAGCCTGGTTGATCCTGCACCTAGTGGATGTACTTGTCCAGTTTCGTCTTGAAGACTTCTGTACTTGTCCCAGCAGTGACTATTTTCTTTGTTTTGAAAGTTCTCATTTTCTAGGCTGTGACATATGCTTTATTGTGTTACTTGAAGGAAAGGTCAGCCGACATGATTACTCCCAGATCTTTCAGGTGTTCCTGTCGTTTTATTTGATGATCCTCCCTTGGCTTTGTATACAGTGTCTTTTGCAAGTTTCTCCTTATTTCCATATTTAACTATTTGGAACCCTGGAAAACCCTGCTGACTGTACATCTTCATGTTTAATTTGGTGTCATCTGCAAATGACACAAAGTTGTGGCGCGTGTTTTTATCGATGTTTGACATGGGGATAAGAAACGGTTAATGTGCCAGGCCTATCTTACTTTCAAGAATCCTATTCTGCTAGTGACTACATTTGCATTGGAGTACCACACTCGGAGTCTTCTATCTCACACCGATTGCCATTCATATATATGTCGTGCCGAATAGGTAAAACTGGTCAATTAACAAGAACTCATTTAAAATTAAGTCCTTTCTAAAATTTTCTCTTATGTTTAAAGACATATTTTTTCATTTACGTTTATGTAAAAGAACCTTAGAAAACTTACTTAACCTTATTATAACAAGCTCAATTTAATCTAGCCTAATCCAACTAAATATATTTTAGATAAGTTTACAGTAATTTAATAATAAACACAATGAAATATATTTTTTCGTTAGGTTCAGAATGATTTTTGCGAAATTATTGCATACACAAACTTTTGTTTGCCTTATTCGGCAAGATGAGCATTGATATTTAAGCCAAAATCACAAGTTTTATCTATTCGGCACGACATGAATGCGTGCAGCAAGCATCAGCATCCTGGTTCATCAGGTATCCATCAGGAGGCCTGTCTGGGTCCGGACCTTGGGGGCGTTGACTCCCCTGGATCACTCCAAGTACTCAGCCTATTAAACAAAACAACGGCAGCTTCACCATCTCCGAAGTCTTAGCAAGAATCCTCCTGAAAACAGTAAACCCTGCCATCACATAGTCTCTCCTGTTATACTACACAAAGCACAGAGAGTGAACACTGAAACAACCTGCCTCATTCCAGTCTATATTTGTCCAACCTATTTTTATGTTACCCAAGTAATAGCTTTTATATCCTTTTACTCATGTACGAATTAATTGCTCTACCATATTGTATTACTTTTGTCACTACCACTACTACTACTACTACTACTACTACTTCCACTAGTGAACATCGAAATGGTACCTCACTAGTATTCACCTCACTCTGAGCCTTTATATACCCTCTGTGTCCATGTATTGTTTGTAATGGCTTGATAAAGCTCCTGGAGAGCGAAACGTTGCCACAATAAATGTCACATTAGTTGCACTTGTGTCCTTTTACTTTACATACTCAGCCTATCTCAACAGTTGTACGTCAGCAGTGAAAAATACCGTATTAATGGAGAAGCTCTAAACCCAGAGAGAGGGGGTCAGATATAGCACCAGGAAAAGGAAGGTAATCTGAGGTAATCAGGTTTAATCCGGAGAAGAGGACGGTAGTTCCAATTCCTTGAATCCGGAGCCCTCCCTTAAAAGTCCATCGACTAGCCCCCCCTTCCACAAAATCTATGACCTTGAGTCAAGGTGACGTCTACTTAAAGGTAACAAAGTTTATAACATGCTGGTAATGAGACATTAAGAGGTGTCATCAGCTTCAGTTGATGCTGCCTGACCAATAAATTAACCACACACGATTAATGAAGTACAATATAATTAAGTATGCCGTACACGCTTATTTAAGTATTGAACCTACATAAGAACATAAGAAAGAGCACTGCAGCAGGCCTACTGGCCCATGCTAGGCCACTCCAACGTAACCTTAGAAAAAACGGTAATAAGTAAAATATTACTTGTGTACGATCCCTCCACAATGTACGGAGATAGTCTATGTTCTAGTACCTTTGATGAGTTCAGAGATTTTTTTCTACCCCCGAAGACCGGCCATGGGCCAGGCTCGTCTGGTGCTTGCCTGGTCGACCAGTCTGTTGTTGGTGGTGCCCCGCAGTTCCACATATCCAACACAGCCTGGTTGATCTGGTACCTGAAGATACTTGTCCAGTTTCCTTTTGAAGACTTCTACACTTGTCCCAGCAGTGTTTCTGAGATCTTCTGGTAAGATGTTGAATAATCTAGGACCATGAATGCTGATACAGTGTTCTTTTACTGTGCTCACTTCACCCCTGCTTTTCACTGGGTTTATCTTGCATTTCCTCCCATGTCTCTTGTTCCAGAGTATGTTATGGCAGTGTGCAGATTTGGGACAAGTCAAACATTAATCTGTTCCTCAAGTACTTGAATCCGGGGGCCAGTGGTCCGAGACCAGGCCTGCCGACTGAGAACCTGATCAATTAAAATGCTGATGCCTGAGTGATCAAGACATCAACCAGAAGGCCTGATCTGGGACCGAGCCAAGGAGGCGATGACATTCAGATTATTACATAAAAACATGAAAGTAGGTTTATCATCGCCATCAGTTAATGGCTCAGGGGATCACCTCAGCCCGCTCTTGCACCAAGCTTCAAAAATTGGAAAGGAAATATTACAGAAGAAATATTAAGAAAGACACATTCAACCCTGTCAGCATAAAGCCTTGAACATGAGACGACGGTAGTAACTCCTTGGCTGGTGAGGCCACCAATAAGACAGGTAAGAGGAAGTATGAGTGCGAGCCAGCATAAGGTTATATTTCCCTCCCTAGGTGGTTGCTGTCTCCTAATCTATTGGTACACTATAAGAGATGACTAAGTATAGGAAAGGAATATGAAGAATGAACATGAAATCCTCTGCGCTTGAGTGAATGACCCTAAACCACATTCCTCACAGTGACTTCCCCAGTGCTACCCCTCCCACGATCTCCGCTCCCCAACACCCAAAGTAGAAGAGGATGCTATAAGGACACTCCAGTCAGACAAGATCCACGGGGACAACCAAAATAAAGGAATATATAAAAACTGCCAATTATTATTATTACTATTATTATTATTATTATACAAGTGGAAAAGTTCTATACCCGTAGGAGCCATACAGCGGTTGGGAAATGGGAGGCTTTCAGGTTTTATCTAAGTGAAGAGTGGATCAAATTACCTGGATCAAGTGTCCGAGTGCATCAAAGCACACAATCTGCCTAAAAAAACATGAAGGAAGAGGGTAGCATGTTGTCCTAGAGAAGAACAGATGTGATCGCACCCATCAGATAAGTTTACCAAGACACCTGTGACCAAGACACTGATAAAAGCACTGTACCTCGGCAAAAACTGACACTTTTATGATGATACGATATACATACATCGAAGTATGTAACCTCATAACAAAGTCAAAGCTAAGAGATATAAACCACATATAATGGATATCACTTCCTAACCTAGATGGTGCCGCCCCCTAGTGGCCGTTTTCATAATTTAACGAGAAAAGGTATAAGCGGTAAGGATGAGACTTACTTATAGATAGGGAAAAGGGGTGAGGGACCAGGAAAAAAACGGAATGAAACATTACACATACAAGCAGTACACGTCTTCATACACAGATAAGTAAACATTTAATGAGCATGTAATAGACATTTTATAATCTTCTATTAGTGTTTTACTGCATCATTAAAAAATTTTATAAACATATTCCTAGAGAATAAGACATGTGCAAAACGTTGTGTATCTTTAAAAAAGATTAGACAAATCTATGAATGAAGGACGTGGTATAAGTGATCGTAATTAAATTATATAATTTTATTAATAATTGGGAATTTGATTATAAGGATAATATACAGTTGAGGTAACGGATTTTCGCTGTGTAGATTTTAATGGACTGTAGGAGCACCTGTCCAGCTAGCCTTGACTTATGTTAACTGGATATTGATTATAACAACGATTCTTTGGTAAATGGAACAAGTAAGCAGCTGTTAAACAGGCAACGAAGCCTGACAAGTTGCACAGAGTGCTGCCGGACGCTTCTCCATGTGATAGCTGTGTCAGTCTTGTATGGTCAGAACGGTTTATCAAACGCAACAACAACGAAAAAAAGTGAAGCAAAAACACAACAATGGTTTAATGAAGAACAAGTTACTGTCCTCTTAACCTCAACTAATGACGTTTACCTGTAGTTGCTTCCCGAGGTCACCACCCTCGTGGCCTGGTCTCAGACAAGACTTGCTGACCTGACCAAACAAGCTGTTGGTGCCTGCTGCACCTAGTCCAGCTCAGCTGATAAAAACAGATTTGAGGAATTAGTCGGGTTCTCTAGAGCAAGTGTTCGGGTTCTCTAAAGCAAGTAGTCGGGTTCTCTAAAGCAAGGGGGTTCGTGCTTCGGGTTTGTTGGAAATCTTTGTCATCGATCCTGGATGCTGAGACAAAACTGGAAAATGATCTGAAAAAGAGTCCAGGGACATCCCTGCGAGAGATCATCTGGTCCAGGGACATCCCTGCGAGAGATCATCTGGTCCAGGGACCCAGCAAAGGGCGATGTCTTTATGATGGCCGAAGAGGCGACAGTGGATGAATAAGAGACTATAACATCTCTTGGGAGTGAAGAGATAAATTTACATGGGTATCAAAAGAGAGGATCACCTTACTTCCAAGTGAACTCAAAACAAATCCCAAAGAACTCTTTGAAACGCATAGTACAGGGAAAAATTCGGACGAGCTTAAAACTAGATCTGGACAGCTTAGCAATAATGAGCATGAAAAGTGCTCTTTTAACACTTATTTCCTGTTAGTCTTCACACAAGACACAGAGTGCAAAATGGAACTTACCAAGCTACTAGCTTGCCTATTCAATACATTTCTCCTCGCGGGTGTTGTGCCGGCGATGTGGAAGGTGGCTAATGCAATTCCTTTCTGTAAATTAGGGGATACGTCCATACCATCAAATTACCACGCAATAAGCCTGACGTCAATAGCAAGCTAATTACTAGGGTTCATTTAAAGGTACGGCAGCTTACAAGGTTTCCTTCCAGCAGAGCTGGAGGGAGTGTAGTAGTATTATTTATGATAGACCTACAAAGGGGAGTGAAAGAGTAGCTTTAGTACGAGTCGATTGAGGGAGCAGTGGCGTGGGAAGTGGTGGGGGTGTTGGAGGAAGTAGAAGAGGCACATGGTGGGGAAGAAGTGTAAAGTAGTGGTGGGGAAGTGTAAAGTAGTGGTGAGGAAGAAGTGTAAGGAAGTAGTGGTGGGGAAGAAGTGTAAGGAAGTAGTGGTGAGGAAGAAGTGTAAGGAAGTAGTGGTGAGGAAGAAGTGTAAGGAAGTAGTGGTGAGGAAGAAGTGTAAGGAAGTAGTGGTGGGGAAGAAGTGTAAGGAAGTAGTGGTGAGGAAGAAGTGTAAAGAAGTAGTGGTGGGGAAGAAGTGTAAGGAAGTAGTGGTGAGGAAGAAGTGTAAGGAAGTAGTGGTGAGGAAGAAGTGTAAGGAAGTAGTGGTGAGGAAGAAGTGTAAGGAAGTAGTGGTGAGGAAGAAGTGTAAGGAAGTAGTGGCGAGGAAGAAGTGTAAGGAAGTAGTGGCGAGGAAGAAGTGTAAGGAAGTAGTGGTGAGGAAGAAGTGTAAGGAAGTAGTGGTGAGGAAGAAGTGTAAGGAAGTAGTGGTGAGGAAGAAGTGTAAGGAAGTAGTGGTGAGGAAGAAGTGTAAGGAAGTAGTGGTGAGGAAGAAGTGTAAGGAAGTAGTGGTGAGGAAGAAGTGTAAGGAAGTAGTGGTGAGGAAGAAGTGTAAGGAAGTAGTGGTGAGGAAGAAGTGTAAGGAAGTAGTGGTGAGGAAGAAGTGTAAGGAAGTAGTGGTGAGGAAGAAGTGTAAGGAAGTAGTGGTGAGGAAGAAGTGTAAGGAAGTAGTGGTGAGGAAGAAGTGTAAGGAAGTAGTGGTGAGGAAGAAGTGTAAGGAAGTAGTGGTGAGGAAGAAGTGTAAGGAAGTAGTGGTGAGGAAGAAGTGTAAGGAAGTAGTGGTGAGGAAGAAGTGTAAGGAAGCAGTGGTGAGGAAGAAGTGTAAGGAAGTAGTGGTGAGGAAGAAGTGTAAGGAAGTAGTGGTGAGGAAGAAGTGTAAGGAAGTAGTGGTGAGGAAGAAGTGTAAGGAAGTAGTGGTGAGGAAGAAGTGTAAGGAAGTAGTGGTGAGGAAGAAGTGTAAGGAAGTAGTGGTGAGGAAGAAGTGTAAGGAAGTAGTGGTGAGGAAGAAGTGTAAGGAAGTAGTGGTGAGGAAGAAGTGTAAGGAAGTAGTGGTGAGGAAGAAGTGTAAGGAAATACTGATGGGGAAGAAGTGTGAGAAAGTAGTGGTGGGAAAGAAGTGTGAGAAAGTAGTGGTGGGAAAGAAGTGAGAGAAAGTAGTGTCGGGGAAGTGTGAGGGGAGCGGTGTACACAAAATATAATTAAAATAAATAAATTACTAAAAGTTATTAAAACATCTCTTATAATCAATTAATAATAATTCCATTAAAATTTAAATGAAGTAAATCAAAGAAAATCTAATGAAAAGAGCAGATCTTACCCGCGGAAGCTCACCCAGTCTAATTAACATGTTATTTAATTAACATGTTATCTTATGTGCTTCGAAAAGATAAAAAAAACAAAAACCCGCTGCTCATGCACGTGTAGCTACTCATAAGAAATAAGGAACACTGCAGCAGGCCTACTGGCCCATGCGAGGCAGCTCCAAGTCTCCTACCGGTTTAAGCCAATGCCCCAACCTAGTCAGGTCAGTAGGTAAGACACAAAGGCAACAGTTAGGCAACTTTATTCCGAAACGTTTCGCCTACACAGTAGGCTTCTTCAGTGGCTACATTCTCACTACTACTACTACTACTACTATGCACCTCTCCTTCCGACAGTATTTAAGTCTCCGCACTGTCGCTTGATCTTCAGATAGTTCCTGACTATGGAACTGAACATCTCCAGGCTGAGGGACTGACAACCTCAAATTCTACGACTTCAAGGGTGATGGACTGATTACATCGTCTTCACATCTCTACTGTTCCTGCCTACTTTCTGTATTCGACTGAAGAAGCCTACTGTGTAGGCGAAACGTTTCGGAATAAAGTTGCCTAACTGTTGCCTTTGTGTCTTACCTACCAACCTGTCGGTATTTTATACCATTTTGATGTTCATCTAGTCAGATCTAGTAGATCTATTTGTGAGTTGATAAAGTTCATTGTGTGGGCGAAACGTAGTCAATAAAGGATCGCATTTTACTGCATTTGTGTTTAATTTTTCAAAGATCCACCTCACTAACAACACTGGAATGTATATGTTAGCTAAACCCACTGTCCAAATTATCTGTAAATCATACAATAAATGTAAACCTCGTTCAACCTTGGTTAAACCCCCTCCCCGTTCTTTACTCTCACTAGTACATAGTTTTAAACATAGGTTTAGTAAGTTTAACTTTGACCTCTTTTTCTCAGTCTGACATAAGTACGCTATTCGTGTAAAACTGATAAAGCCCAGTCTTCGGTGTTGAAAAGTCTTGGCCCCTTCACACTTAATGAGTTAGTATTTAGTACTCATGGCACCCCTGCTTTTCATTTTGTGTGTGTGGGGGGGGGGGGTATTTTGCACAGTCTGCCAAGCCTCTTGCTATGACGAGAAATTAGTAACGGTGCTATGACCGAGCCTTGAGGTACTACTGGAAGGTGTTCAACGTCCCGTGGCTCGATCTATGACCACGCCTCCAAGTGGATCAGGGCCTGAGCACAAATTGTTACTGCTGGCCGCACGCAATCCACCTCGTGAACCACAGCCCGGCAGGCCAGATACTGAATTTAAGAACCTACCCAGTTCCAATAAGCCACATTTTGCTCGACTGAATTTTATGGAATATTAGAGTATTATTTTTTGCCAGAGGGGTAGGTAAAGTAGGCGAATAGAGGCTCAATTTGTAAAACTTAAACATCCGACAAGTATGTAAATAAGACACACATGTAATACACACATGTTTAATACTACATGGACTGTGGCCGTAAATCATATTCCCAAAGAACTCTCAAACCAGAATTTAAATGTAAACTAATGTATTCTAAGCGAGAGGAAAATGTAATAGTCAAGGGCAAGAAAGTTGTTAAAATATATAATTAGAGTAAAAGGTGTAACCCTGAACGAATATAGATCAGGTGTACATTCTGAAAGTTGGGTGTCTACAACACCGACAAGGTGAAATGTGAATGGAAATGCAACATATTCTGCAGATCTATGAGTACTGCAAAAAGAGGATGCTTCTTTCCATGGCTATGTTCGCATTTCTTTTACCAGGTTTATCGATATGTGACTTGATAAGCCCAATACGTGGGCAAAAATATTGTCAATAAAGAAGTTTACGTAAATGTATGTATCTTTACCACAGTAATAAGTACAAAACATTTAACGATTCCTTTGATATAAGTGTTTAGGCTGATACGAGATGTGATACTGGAAGGTAGCAATAGCAGCTTGTGTATATATGCTAGTGGTCTGAACCATGAAGCCTTCAAACCAAAGTTCGGGATCGACCAAGTGGTACCATTTCGAAGGAAAATAGTCGATTTAAAGTCTAGAATGACAAGTACCAGTGTCGAACGTGTCTAGGTTTGAAAGTGACGAAGCCAAAAGTATGACTGGAACCAAACAAAAAAAAAGTGGGTTGCACGACATCTTAGGAAACAACTGATGTTAAACTTTCACTACAGAACTCACGGATCAGCACCTGGGAGATCACAGGCTCAGAGGGATATACAGTACTGGAAAAATGATCAGGAATATTGTACAGAAGTACTGCGCATACACAAACAGCCATGGGTAAGTACACATTATTATAGATTATGTGAAGTGCTTAACCCGTGTGGATCATTCAGGGATCAAGCTGTCGGGTGTTAAGCTTTAATTGATGGGAGAATATGTGTAAGACCAACAGATAACTCGTGTACTGAATGCCTCCACCAGTTCTTCATCCAAGTCATTCCACTTTTCAACCGCCGTGAAACTAAAGAAATACTTCCTTACATCCCTATAGCAACTTCTACCTGTGTCCCTATGATCAATTCTTTTCAATATTTGGTATGTCATAATCATATTTTTCCCTGTCTTCTCCGCCAAAGTCGTCAAGCAGAGTTCCTTCCCTTCCTCAGTGCTGTGGATGTTAGTATCCTTGACGACTGCTTTGTGAGAACCAAGGTCGGCTTGAGGGAAAAAATGGTTCTCCTATTTCTCCTCTTCTTCACTTTAAAAGATTATTTTATTTTAAATTTCAAAGGTTTCGCTCCGTTTCACACGATTTCACTTTTCACTAATGGGCAATTTTGTTTATATTTTAACTGTCAACTCTATTCACTGGACGTTTTAAAAAGTTTTCCGCATGACACTGGGCACTTTTCACTGCGATTTATTTACAGAACTATTTAATTTCACTTCCTCACACTAGGGCATCAGTTTTGCGATACATCATGGTTTGAACGCAGCTCAAACCATGAGCTGCGTTCATATACACCCTCAACCTCGCCCGAAACAGAATCCTGGTTCTTCGGCTGTGAGCAGAATGCGCCACCAAGCTACACTGGTTTTCAAAGGCCACAATTCCTTCGTTACTCAGTGGTGGGTTCAAACTAGAAGTGTTTTATTATTGTGGAGGAAGATCAAGCAGGTACTGATCACCACGACTGTGGTAGTAGTGGTTCTCACTTCTCACTTTCTTGGATTCAAATGGGGCACTGCCGACAAGAGTGAAGACAAGTTGCAGAATAAACTTTTATTAGGAAAACTTGTCTTTCTATATAAAGCTTTATAAAGTGTTGATAAAGCTGTATAGAGAGCAAAAGGTTATCCGTTATAAGCTTATTCTGAAAAGTGTGCCCTCACTAACTCTTCTGACAGGTTCGCAGGAATAACTGTCTTTGACATCTCGGGGCCTGGACAACCACAGCCAGCCATCCAGCTTCCTCCCCCCCCCCATTTCCTCCTCGCACGAGGAACACCTGCCCTTGCCATATATTGCCCTCGTATCCATCCGCCTGGGAAAGGTGGGGTAGCAGCATCTGTCATCCCTTACCTTCCCTCCCCCTCACCTGCAAATTTGCGCCCTTCACTCCTACCATTTCTCCAACTTCACCCCTCACAGAGAAACCTGGTCTCGGGGTTGCAGAGGAAGACTTGCCCTAGAAACTGGTTACAGGTAAAGCACAGGTTACCTTCATCTCCTTTCAGTCCCTGATCAGCTGTTGATGCTATCGGGCGCATTGTGGGGATTTAACACAAGCCTCAACCCCCCTCATTGATTGTTTACACTCCACCCCAGCCTCTTGTAAACCACACTGCCAATTTACAGCCCGCGGTGAGGCGGCTTTGTACCACCCCTTTTTATTGTGGCTCACTAGCGGGCAGCAGTGATAAGCACTTGATGCTGTGAAAGAGACTTTTAAAACTAGAAGCGAATTAGACACATGCAACACCTACGTCGATTAAATCGACAAGGCTCTTGGTGGGCAAAAGCTCTCTCAAATACTTATACCAAGGTATTTATTGGTTATAATAAAAAAAGATGCGCTAAACTCACTAGGGTCATATAACAATGCAGGGAACGAGTGTTGCTGGAGCAGAAAGTAGCCAGGGGTGTATATTTATTAATAGTTTACAATACGTATATAACTCGACTCGCGAAATCGTAATGACATAACTCTCTGACCGCGGGTTCAATCCCCACCCATGGTACGAGTTTTTTTTAATACGTATATAATTATACCATGGTACTGTATTTTATATTTATTGATAGTTTACGACGCAAGTGTCGGAAATAAAATACCCAAGTGTTACATCATACCTAAATATTGTACATTATTCTCTCTGAACCTGGTACCTGTGTTCATCAAGTTCGTCTACTGCTACTACTAGGCGATGCATCCTGAGGGAGATCACCTAAAGGCTCCAATAGGAATAAATCAACTGCGTAGCATTCTTCAGCAATCCTGGGTTATTAACTCTCCGGGGTTAATACTCTGAAGAAAGTTTTGATGAAGTCAACTTGTAATAAAGAACAAGAATACTTACACGTGCAGCTTAGGCATCTCTGTGGAGTGGTGGTGGTGTTAATGGAGAGGTGCTAAACCCCTAGGGATCAGGCAGTGACTGGGAGTTAATCAGATTCTACCCAAGGAAGGGAAAGTTACCTCCAGTATTTTTGAGCAAGAGCTTTTTTACCAGCTTCAAGGAACATCACTGACTTTTGGGGGTTACCCTAGGTAATATACACACATGCTGCTATATATGATAATTTATGTAACTGTATTTATGTGTACCTGTAACTGAATAAACTTCCTTATCTCCCCTCCCCTTTCCCTTGAAGTGATCCATCGACAAGAAACCACAGGGATCACTCCCCCCCCCAGGGGCCCGATCTCAGTGTGTAGTTCACTATGCTTGTGAGGTCTCTGAGGGGCACCTAACTAACCAGTAAATTGTCACACACCTTGTCTTGGCAAATAGCTGTCAGACATGCCTTTCGACTTAAGTCTCAGGTCTTTTGTTTTTGACGTGGTGCACACCTCATAAAGAGATTCTGGCGGAGCTCTGGCCTGTGTGCAGAGCTCGGGAGAGGGTTGTTGGCGAGTCTCTGGAGGAGAGACTGTTGGAGACTCTGGAGAGAGTACTGGCTGAAGCAGAGCTCGTGTTGCGTAGGTCTTGGGACCTGTGGCTAGTGTGTGGCTGAGTTCCTGTGGTGAACTGTCCTCTGGACTATATTGTAAGTTATATTCTGTTTCATCAGTTGATTGTATTCCCTGTCTCATTGCTTATGTATACAATCCCCATTTATCTAAACCCAACAGTGTTCTGTTCCCAAATATATTATTGTACAAGAACTTAATAATATGTTTGAGTGGAATAGTAATATTCACTGTCCTCTGTTTTATCTTATTTTTATTCTTATATTTTATTATAATTTCGAGTGCTGAGAGGGTGAGTAGTGTGATGGTAGAGATAATGAGAGATGATGGTCTAGTCACCAGTGACCTCACATTACCTCCACTAATCACTCGACACACCTCTCCTGCCTATCTCCCACCTCTCCTTCCGATTACTCCCTTTACTCCCTTATTCCCCAATTATCTATTCATTCCATTACTCCCCTACATGACATCAGTGCAGATCTTCCGGTAAACTGCTTGATCAGCCAGCATGGCGGTAAAAATACATATAGAAAAAGGAGGATTCATTCATTATGACTGCTTTTTCAGCAGTTGCTGGGACTGGCTGAGCAATCCAGCGTGTGCACCACAGCCTGGCTCATCAGGAACCAACTTAAGCTTATCAGTTCCAACGTGAAGACAGCTAAGGGTCTGTTGGTAAATCCCCTTATGAAGGGGTGGGACGGTAAAAAGTTACGCTGTATGGCTTTCTTGGGTCAACAGAATTAAATCGGAAGCTGCCATAGTAAAAAGCTCTGTTCTGCAAGGCACAGTACTCGCCACCATCCTGTTCCTCATCCTCATATCAGACATAGACAGATGTAATCCACAGCACCGTATCATCCTTTGCAAACGATACTAGGATCTGCATGAGTGTCATCTATTGAGGACACGGTTAACCTCCAAGACGATATAAACCAAGTTTTCCAATGGACAACGGAAAGCAATATGATGTTCAATGAAGACAAATTCCAACTACTCCGTTATGGAAAACTGAGAGGAGATAACTAGAACAGAGTATACTACAAACTCTGACCATACAACAGAGCGGAAAAATAATGTGAGGGACCTGCGAGTGGTTATGTCTAAGGATCTCAGTTTCAAGGATCACAACAGTGCTACGATCACAACTGGAAAGAAAATGATAGGATGGATAATAAGAACGCTCAAAACAATGAGATGCCAGACTAATGATGAACCTTTTCAAATCACTTGTTCTCTCTAGGCTGTAATACTGCTGTACATTAACATCTCCGTTCAAAGCAGGTGAAATTGCAGATGTAGAGTGTACAGAGAGCCTTTACTGCACATATAAGTTCTATCAAACACCTCAGCTACTGGGAACGCTTGGAAGCACTTGACCTGTACTCGCTGGAACGCAGGCGATTATATATAATCTACACTTGTAAAATCCTAGAAGGGATGGTCCCGAATCTGCACACAGAAATCACTCCCTAGGAAAGTAAAAGACTTGGCAGGCGATGCAAAATACCCCGAACGAAAAGTAGGGGCGCCATTGGTACACAGAGAAAACACCGTAAGTGTCCAGGGCCCAAGACTGTTCAACAGCCTCCCACCATGCATAAGGGGAATTACCCATAGGCCCCTGGCTGTCTTCAAGAGGGAACTGGATAGGTACTTAGTGCCGGATCAGCCGGGCTGTTGTTCGTACGTTGGACTATGTGCGGCCAGCAGTAACAGCCTGGTTGATCAGGCCCTGATCCACCGGGAGGCCTGGTCGTGGACCGAGCCGCGGGGGCATTGATCCCCAGAATACCCTCTAGGTAGACTCCAGGTAGACCCTGGGTTGTAAACCATCCTGGAGATACAACTTGGAATAAAGTTGTCCTCACATGGAACTTGAAAGGCTATTTAACAAATCATAAAAATCAACACAAAAGAACATTTAATCTTGAACACATTAGCTGTTTCCTACCAACGCAAGGTGACCCAAAGAAGGAAACACATCCACCATCGCTAGTTCAAAAGCTACCTTTCCAGAAGTGTGACACTCACAATGAGTTAAAAACATCTACGCATTCTTAAAAACAAAAAATGCAGTTAACGAAGCAATACAAAAGCTTCACGCAGCTTCTGAATCATGTTTCCGCTGTGCTGCTAAAATACATGCAAACAAACACACATGACTGTCACCATTTCTCATTCATATCTCTAGTGTAGAAACAGTGAAGAAGCATTTTCTTGACCTTTCCAATGATTAAAGAAAACACAACCACTTTTTTTTGGTCACCTGAAGTAAAAGGGAAACTAAGCAAAACACAACACATACGAAGAGGCTGGACCATAAGCTGTGAATCTACCCCATCAACCATAAATAGGGGAGCGCGCGCACGCACACACACACACACACACACACACACACACACACACACACACACACACACACACACACACACACACACACCGTGTACGTTAGGCCCATAATGGAGTATGCGGCACCAGTTTGGAACCCACACCTAGCCAAGCACGTAAAGAAACTAGAGAAAGTGCCAAGGTTTGCAACAAGACTAGTCCCAGAGCTAAGAGGTATGTCCTACGAGGAGAGGTTAAGGGAAATCAACCTGACGGCACTGGAGGACAGGAGAGATAGGAGGGACATGATAACGACATACAAAATACTGAGAGGATGAGGAGAAAAGGAGAGAGGAAAGGGGAAGAGGAAGAAGAAAAAGAAGAAGAAGAAGAAAAAAATGAGGATTCAGGTTAAGTCACGGGTGTTCTGAAGTTTGGAGCATTTTACAATGTAGTGGGAGAGGAAGGCATCTACAGAGACGAAGCCAGGGCTAAGGTTCATACAAGGAAAGTTGTGTATAAGAGAGGATTCAACTAAACGGCGACTGTTCGAGTTGGAAGTAGGGAAGACAGTTTTAGCAGAAGACCAGTCAATAGGATGGCTATGATCTCTGACGTGACAGAAAAGGTATGTTTATTGCTGAAAATAAAGACAATACTAGACATCTTCATTGCTTTAAATGAAGGCAATACTAGGTATCTATTACTTTAAATAAAGGCAATAAAAACACCACTGTTGCACATGCCTTAATAGCAAACTTGTCAGTATTGTATACAATTTACGATACTTGACTGACACAGCAACACCTGTGATTCAGCATGACCTATTTCCATCTCCAGCATATAAACCTCTGGTCTCGTGCCTCTGAGGCGAAGTGGCTGACCATCCATCAAGGCTGAGGGACTGATTACTTCAAAAATACTTCTCCACTTGTTTCCAGTATTATCACCTTTGTATTAGACTTATGAGCCTGCTGTGCAGGCGAAACCTTTAGGCCATAAGGATACCTAATTATGCACATGTGTCTTGCTTACCGGGCTTCCGACGCACGTCATGAAGACCTTATTACCTCCCTGGCTGGTCGCTGCCTTGTCAACTGCTGCTTACTGCCATCACTCACCATTTTTACTATATCATAAAAATGGAGAGATGGAGACATACACGAGAATAAATCAACAAGCAAACATAAACAAGTGCAAGTAAACAGAGGAACACATCAAGATACAGATACTTCATGTGAATTATTATAATCATAACTACGCGCTAAACCCATAAGTCACATAGTGTACTTAATGTGAAATGCTTGTCAACACTTGTGGCAAAACCCGTATTAAAAATTATATTCAGTGACAGAAAGACAAGTAGACAGATAGGCAAACAGTACAAATGAGGGGAAGACAGTAGACCAGATATGACAGTAGGGGAGAGAAAAGTAGCAAAAAATGACAGGTAACCAAATATTAGCAATTAGGGAAGACAGCAGACACGGAAGACCTATCAGAAATTATATTACGGTAAACCATACCGTCAAGGGTGAGGAACAACATACACTAGAGACAAGATGAACAGATTTGGAGTAACAATGCATGAGAGCATAAAAAAAAGGGGCAAGTGGAAGGGAAAAAGGCTGACAGAGTGTGAGAGATGCAAGTCCAGGGAAGGAATGCGGCTGCAACCTCCCTGTGATAACCCAGGCTGTCCGCTGGTGACCGGCCATTCCCTCCTGCATCCTCTTCTAGCCTCTCTCCTTCCCTCTTTCTCCCCCTTCCCCAGTTTCCCTCCCTCACTCTTTGTGCCACTGGCCGTTCTCCGGTTTTTACCGTCTACCTCTGGCTCTCACTCTCCCACACTTTTTTTTCCCTCCCTGTATGCTGTGGTCCCCTCTCTGGCATGTCCCATCATTTAGTACACAAGGTATATAATACTGGTGGATACAGAAATTAGACATGTGCTGCATTTGGAAAAATGTTACTACAAGTTTCGCTCACCTGGAGCTTTAAAGAAAGCGAAACTTATCATAATAAAACTTCCCAAAGGATGCGTGTGTGCCTAATTTTATACAGAGTGGATGAGACGGTCTCGCCTGCCACTCTAAGAGTATTAGTATAAATATACGAATAAGAAATTTAGGTAAATGCACCCATGAGAGAGCTTGAATATTTATTTAAGCTATGTTTACATATATCCATTTGCCACTTTATTCATATCGGCTTGCATCTGAAGGACTTGGGTATGATCCCAGCATGGGTGAAAATATCAGAAACACTGCCGGGACATGTGTAGATGTCTTCAAGCATCTTCACAAGATGCCAGATCAACCAGGCTGTGATGGATATGTGGGCTGCGGGCCATCAACAGCAACAGCCTGGTTGACCAGGCAAGCACCAGCCTGGCTCCGAGAGTAGAAAAACTCTCGGAACTCATCAAAGGTAAAGGAAACGTTGGGCCTGTTTCCTTACACCTGTTGCCTCCGTTCGCCTAGCAGTAGCAGGGAATCTAGGTGTTTACCTAGCAGTAAGGTCCCTGGGTGTTCACAAAGCAGTAAGTAGGTATCTGGGCATTTACCGATTGCCGTGGGTCGTGTCCTGGGGAAAAGGATTAAAGGACCCGAATGGAAATAAACCTGCCACAGTGGCTTTATTGGCAGAGCCTCGGCTACTAACCCTCCGGGTTAATAACGCAAATAAAATCTTCTCCAGGTAAAATAAAAAAGGGGTGGGGGGTCGCGACACTGGTTTGGTAAGGTTGTGACCAAATAGCAGCACCTGGGAGAACATGATGCCCAGTCTGGTATATCATGCTGCTCCTGATGCTCTTTTAAGACTTAGGAGCTGCAAATCTTCCTTACTTGCAGGGGGTCATATAGCGCCTGGGTGAAGGGGAGGCAATCAGATTCGTTCTAAGGAAGGGGAGGTCGGGTCCAATTCCTTAGATGAATCTCCTAGCGGTGTCAAGGTGCACTGATGTGCCTTGAGACAGCATCTCTGGTTGCCATATCACATCCTCCGCCCCCCTCTCTGCCTTACCTTGATGCCAGTGAAAAATATCTTGATCCAAGGGATACGAACCACCTTACCCTTCCTCGGATCAAACCTGATTACCTCTCACCCCTATTTCTTTGGCACTACATCCTTTTAGGTTAAGCGCTTTATATAATAATAATAATAATAATAATAATAATAATAATAATCTGAGGGACCTACCATCACTTCTCACTCTTGGTTTACTCGGCCAGGCTCCACGTACCTGCAATAAAAACAAGAACATAACTGAGGAACACAATGGTAGGCCTACTGGTCCATGTTAGGCAGGTAAGACTCACCCATCTACTCCTATAGCTGCCTCACCTCTTTCTAAAGCTTCCCAGAGTAATACTGCCTAGTCGATGCTTTCCACTATCTTCTAAAAAATGTGAAGTGATTTAATTCGAATCCGCAGTACTACTTGGAGAATTATAATCATGGGAGAGCGCTAAACCCGTAGGATTATACAGCTCATGGGGGTGGGAATGGAAGGTATTCACACTCAATTCAGGGAACCGAAGCACAGATCCAATTCCCTAGATCAAGAGCCCCTCACCAGCGTCAAGGAACCTCCTTTGAGGGGTGTATTATTTGGAGGGTCTTGCAGGGGTCAACGCCCCCACGATCCAGTCCATGACCACGATAAATATTTTCAGTATTTTAATTGCTCCCTTTTAAGAAAACTGTGATACACCTGTGACCGGTTTCGAGGTCTTTGTAGGCAGACCGGTCTTGGTCCAACCTTCACTTCATGAGCAGGATTTACCATACACAGCACAGCTTCCGAAGAGACGAGCGTTAACCTGATGCATTCATTTGTTCACTACCCAGTGAAACATGTCCCCTTGGTATGTCCTGGTTCTGTGTATGTTGCGAGTAACTGTAGTTGAGATCAAGCCGCCTCTGGTTTCCTAATTTTTGTGTTCTCCCATTAGAAAAAAATCACGAAGTGCGACTAATTATATCCAGACATCTCCCTATCCTACGATGATCTTTCCTTCTCAGTTTTTTCCTGTCTTTCTGCCTAATGAAGCACTCGAATCGTCTGCCAAATTTCATTAAGGTTAACATTAAGATATTTTTCTTCTCATTATTAACCCAAGGGAGATACGCCGACTAACGCCCAGGTACCTATTTACTTTTATAAACTTTTGTAATAGATACCGAGAGATTGGTTTAGAAAGACACGTTAGCGAACACTAGAACATATTAAAAAACATTTTGGTCCTGGAACCTCGACGTTTTCTAATATGTTCTAGTGTTTGCTTACGTGTCTTTCTAAACCAATCTGAACAAAGCCAAGGAAATGGTCCACATATCGATTCGCCCAGATTGAACCCGGGTCCTTTCTGTAGTAAAGCGAAGGATCTACCACTGAAGATTCTATTTTTTTTATACTTTATACCCTCTCTTGTTTCACTTATCAACCAGTCTGCTTAGCATCTCATTAATTCTCTCTCACTACCTTCCATAATATTACCGTGTAGAGGTAGTCACAATCAATGGCTCTTCAGTTTTTTCGTTCTCTCATTCCACCCTACATTAACCAACCTGTCTACCTAGCATTAATCTCTCTCTCTCACTATTCATAGTTAAGATGCTGCAAGGCACCCTGACGCGCACAACCCAACAGTACTCTGCACCCGACTTACACAATTACTGCGCCCTACCACTGCTGAAGAAATGTCAACACCTTGTAAATGCCAACAGGTACCACCAACGCTACTGATGAAAGGTCAGACGCGCTAGCACTAGCTGTGGCACTGCTCGCCCTGTGAAACGCGTGACCTGGTTATACTCATGTAGTATACGCCGTGGTTCGTGTTGGTCGTTGGTTAGGGTTGGCAGTGAGGCAATGGGAACTTGTGTTGGGGTGGGGCAATAGGAAGAGAGTTGTGGTTTGGGGAATAGTGTAATGAATGGTCAAAGCTTGCACCTTGGATAGCCTTTAAAATTTTGCTGGATAAATCTAAGATTGAGAAGGGTTGGGTTTAAGAAAGACCTGAGACCAGAATGGGCCAGTAGGTGTACGATAGTGGTCGTCTATTATTTTCTTTAGTGAAGAGGTGGTGGTGACTGAACTGAAGAGGGGCTTTTTTTTTATCAAAATTCGGTAAACCTGCAGTGTGCATCTATCCCATGTGATAGTTGAAGAGCAGGAGCAAATTAAACAAGATAGACTGCATACATGACGTAATAAAATCTATCAGCACTGGGAGACCTCAGGAGTAGCAGAGCAATGGAGCTGAACTCTTCTCCTGGCGGCTGAGGAACTGACCACCTCGAATACTTTGTCTCCAAGTTTGAGGGACTGATTACATCATCTTTTATTTAATTTCATCTGCTCCCTTTGTATTTGACTGAAGAAGCCTACTGTACAGGCGAAACGTTTCATCAATAAAGATACCCAACTGTTGCACACATGTATTAATATTCAACCAGTACATGGCTGCGTGTTAATATAGGCAACAAGCCGACAAGTGGAACGAAGACAGTATGTAGGAGTGTGCGTGAAACACTCCACATCAAAGGCTTCCCCTGCATACTATACCTTATTCTACCCAGCATATACTTGGGTGCTGTTATCCTATATACTAAACTGTACATCAAATGTCCTATCACACTTAATCATTTAACATAATTGTTAAGATTATTCTTGAATGAGATTGGCATTACAGATACTTTACGCAATGGCTTCGGTATGTAACCGTGAAAGACGCTCACCCTCTTCATCGACCAGTGATCCCCGACCTTCCTGCATACGTGGGTCAAATTAGACGTTCATATATGTGACGAAGACCACATATTGACATAAATTACGAGTGAACGTCAGTTTCTATGAAACAGTAATTTAATGTACAATAAAATGAACATACTGTATCCTAATTAAGGGGTTACCTATGGCATCAAGTTTATGTTTTTTTACTTATATCACATAAAGGGGCCGTTTCCTACCATCAAATAAAGGGAGTCTACCTGGAGTGTGTTCCGGGGGTCACTGCCCCCGTGGCCCAGTCCTTGACAAGGTCTCCCGGTGGATCAGGGCCTGATCAACCAGGCTGTTACTGCTGGCCGAACGTAGTCCAACGTACGAACAACAGCCCGGCTGATCGGGTACTGTCAACAGATTGTTAACTTTCATAAAGAAGAAAAATCTACAAGTTTCTGTTGTGCCGGATTATGAAGCTTGCAAACATTCAAGAGGTGTAGCTGAGCGATGTTGTGAAGAGAACATATGGAGTACATAAAAGAATAATGGAAGTCATTAAAAAACCCCCGCCCTCACCAGATGATAACACGAGAAAGACTGTTTAGTCTATGGTATGACCCGTGACTCCTGATGTTCACACCACCTTATTAAGGCCCCCTCCCCCCCTTCCCGGCTATCCTCACTTTGTTCTACTCAATAAAAAAAAAAGATTGTATTAATATTGGTAGAATTACCGACAATATGTTAAGTAAAAGAACAAATGCAAGTAATGCGACATTTTATTGTGGCAACGTTTCGCTCTCTAGGACCTTTATCAAGTGAAACGTTGTCACAATAAAATGTCACATTAGTTGCATTTATGTCCTTTTACTTAATAAAAAAAAATCCAAATAATCTATTACTGAGACGAGGCAGAGACCGAATACAAATCAAATCTGCAACCCACACACATCTCAACCCAACCAAAACCGCGTAAAACCTACAACCCACACAACACAACCTACTGTACACAAGACAAATCACAACCTGCATCCCCCCTCCCCCCGGCAGCGGCTAGCGGAGGCTGAGTCGGGAGACGAGACTCCTTCAACCAGTCACGGTTGTTATTTACAAACAAGTGAACACAACCTACAACCCGTCCCCCACACGCCACTACCTACATCACCCAATGAGGTGTTTCCTAAATGAGGCATTATATTTGTTTACAGAGAACAACAAGTTCACAACTGGGCCATATCATTGTCAACCCAGCAAGGACATCCTTGTTCATAATTTAAACATATTACGTAACTAGTTCACACACGCTTCACCCAACCCCCTCACGCATGTATGCACATATACAAACTACCTACTTACACAAGTTAGAAAAAATTGACATAACTTTTTAAACTCTGAAGAGTGTACACCACAAGCACAGCTCTGCTTTAGTTATAAAGAGATGCAAGGCTTGCATGCCTTTAGAAAGGCTTTAATAAAGTTTAACAAGCATACGTTAGAAGAATTATAAAGTACGCCAGACCAGCATCAGGACATGATCAACGAGGCTGGTACTGCTGGCCACACGTAGTTCAACGTACGAACCACCATCCATTTCTACTTTGTATTGGACTGATGAAGCCAGTGTGTGACGAAACGTTTCTTCAATAAAGATTCCCATATGTTGCACAAGTGTCTCAAATCTTCAACTTGTCGGTTTTCTAAACCATTCATCACACAAGAGTTATCCAACGAGAGGAGCTAAAGGAACCTAAACAATATATTAAGCATATGGCACATGTGGAACTAGACCATTTACAATGTCACACTAGTGTGACTTTGTAAATGGTCCAAGTCCGACCGAAACGTCGTCGTAAGCTCCTCTCTTCTATGTGCGGGTTATTTGTGTATCGTTCCAGTCACGGTATTGTGCCTGTTTTTGTTATTTGTTATTAGTAGCGTATTTATTGTGGCTACATTTCGCTCACAAGAAGCTCCATAAAAAAATAGTTTCGCAGAACTCCTGCTGAGCGAAACTATGTCCATTTACTTAATATACACCAAAAATCCCGAGAGGAAAACCAGGAAAGACATGATAATGGCGTACTAAAGGGACGAGATAAGAGTCGAGTAAGGGTACTTGAGATGGCTGGAGGAGCAGATAGGAAGCATAGGTAGTCAATAAATTAAAGGGATTTCAGCATTTGTTTTTCAGTTTCATGGTAGCCAGTGTAATAAACCAGATGAGGAGGTTGTGGAGAATGACTATATGTAGAGTTTCAAACGAATGCACGAGAACGAAGGAAAACGAAACCAGTGAGGTAGAGAGGCAGGTTTTATGGGATACGAGAACACTGTGAATTGTGCAGCTACTGACATCCATCTGGTTATTACCTTTGATATACCTGTGATGAGTTCCCAGAGTTTTTCTACAACAATAGGCCAGGCCTATACATACACGATCAGGCCAGCAACCAGGAGGTCTGGTTTGGGATCGGGCCGCGGGGGAGGCAGTGACCTCTGGAAGATTCCGGGTAGTCTTCCATGTTCTTGAGGTAGTATGATCGCGAAATTCCATGCTCATGAGGCAAAAAGAAAAAATCAGCACTCATTCCAGAGTGCAAAACATTTAAGTGTTCCCTTCCACGGGACGGTAGATTAATAAAAATGATTTAACTTACATTTTTTTCCAGTTAAAACGTTGAGCTGAATGCGATTTAAGTGAGCACTGTCGTTCACGAAGATAATATTTCAAGAGTCTACCTGGAGCGCAGGCGAGTGAGAGATATCATAATCTACACCTGTAAGATTCTGGAGGAAGTGGTTTCTAATATGCACACAGAAATCACTCCCTGCGAAAGCAAAAGACTTGGCAGACGATATAACATACCCCCAGTGAAAAGTAGGGGCGTTGTCTGTGGGTTTTCGATACGTGGATGGGTAAAAATACTCACGTAGGCTGGTAGAACGTATAATATATAGCGGGAAGTATGGAAAGCGCCAACAGCCGACCTGTCTCTCTCTGCTGCCTAACTACGACTGACTCACAAGTGTCTACAGGGTGAGGGTGTTTGAAATCCTGCTATGGTCAGCAGCAATATGAATACAGTCAATGATTCACACAGACGGTTGGTAGTGAGTCATCTACTGGTACACTGGTTACTGGTAACTGGTTACTAGGAACTGGTACTACTACTGAGAGCGTCACTGGTACACTAACAGAAAATGCAATAAGTGTCCGGGGCCCCAAGACTTCAACAGCCTCCCACTAGCCATAAGAAGCATTACCAGTAGACCCTTGGTTGTCTTCAAGAGGGAGCTGGACAGATACCTAAAGTCGGTGCCGGATCAGCCGGCACTACGTGCGGCCAGCAGTAACAGCCTCGTTGATCAGGCCCTGATCCACCAGGAGGTCTGGTTGTGGACCGGGCCGCGGGGGCGTTGATCCCCGGAATATCCTCCAGGTAGGGTATTCCGGGGATCAACGCCCCCGCGGCCCGGTCCACGACCAGACCTCCTGGTGGATCAGAGTCTGATCAACCAGGCTGTACCTGCTGGCCGCACGTAGTCCAACGTACGAACCACAGCCCGGCTGATCCGGCACCGACTAAGTATCTGTCCAGCTCCAGTTTCTGGCATAACAATAACAGCCTGGTTGATCAGACACTGATCCACAGGGAAGCCTAGTCGAGGACCGGGTCGCGGAAGCGTTGACCCCCCCCCCCCCTGAAACCTACAGGTAGATATTTCTCCTGATTTTCTGCTAGCGGAGGAGAGGAAGGAAGGAAGAGGAATGGGGAAACTGCAGGGGTAGAAGGAAGAAGCGCCCGAGGAAGATGGGAGAGACGGCTGTGTGGGTGGGGGACG